>NW_027466482.1:262500-615000 GCF_050575085.1 Anarhichas minor | reverse complement strand
CCTGCGCGGGGAGATCCCAATGGATTTCTAGTCCATCGCCTTAACCACTCGGCCACAACAACCTACGAGACAGTATTAAACCGACTTTCACAAATTCTAAGAACTGTCTCAATGGCTGCAAAAGACAATTACTGAGTGTACTTCTCTGTAACACAGCTGTTACATTTTGCTTGCCTTAGTTATACTTGGTGTATTCTTTCATTTGCTCGATGTATGTTTAGATTGCCAAGATTTTTTACTCAATAATCCTTTAACAGTGACCATAATACCTGATGGAGATGCAGGGGATTGAACCCCGGGCCTCATACATGCAAAGCACGCGCTCTACCACTGAGCTACATCCCCCACAAATCTTCACAAATAGTCTTTCTTTCTTCGAGATGCCTAAATAAAAGGCAAAATATGGCAAAAGACGATGGATGTAGATTTATAAATGCCCTTGTATAGTAATGTGAAATGCAACTGTGAATTTTAGAAATTAAGCTTGGGAAAACTCCTCGCACCTCTATACAGCCAGTCAAAGTGGAAATGTTGGACATTGGCTGCCTATATGCTTACTATCTGACTACAAAACTTAGCAAAAGTATACTCTCACTGGAAGAAGAGGACTCAGATGGTCGGAAATCTAACAGGGGCCAACTGCTTGGAAGGCAGCTATGCTCACCACTGTACCACCATTGGTGGGACAAAGGCTTTTACAGCAAAGTCGGCAATTCACCTGGGTATTGAGACTGAAAAGAGCCCTGCATTTATAAAGTGAATGGGGCTGCCTCACTTCATCTACCTGTGAAGTTATACAATATTGCCCAGGAAGTTGAGATTTGCAATGTGACAACATACACAAGGAAGTGTCTTCTTAATCAACAATTTGTGTCAAAGCATCAACTTAGAGGCTGCGCATTTTTATAAGCTGAACCAGAAATGTCTCAGCATGGAGGTTCTATGGTGAGGCCACCAAGTGGAAAAGTGTCTTTTGTTGTTGGCAGGGTTTGAACCTGCGCGGGGAGACCCCAATGGATTTCTAGTCCATCGCCTTAACCACTCGGCCACAACAACCTACGAGACAGTACTAAACCGACTTTCACGAATTCTAAGAACTGTCTCAATGGCTGCAAAAGACAATTACTGAGTGTACTTCTCTGTAACACAGCTGTTCCATTTTGCTTGCCTTAGTTATACTTGGTGTATTCTTTCATTTGCTCGATGTATGTTTAGATTGCCAAGATTTTTTACTCAATAATCCTTTAACAGTGACCATAATACCTGATGGAGATGCAGGGGATTGAACCCCGGGCCTCATACATGCAAAGCACGCGCTCTACCACTGAGCTACATCCCCCACAAATCTTCACAAATAGTCTTTCTTTCTTCGAGATGCCTAAATAAAAGGCAAAATATGGCAAAAGACGATGGATGTAGATTTATAAATGCCCTTGTATAGTAATGTGAAATGCAACTGTGAATTTTAGAAATTAAGCTTGGGAAAACTCCTCGCACCTCTATACAGCCAGTCAAAGTGGAAATGTTGGACATTGGCTGCCTATATGCTTACTATCTGACTACAAAACTTAGCAACAGTATACTCTCACTGGAAGAAGAGGACTCAGATGGTCGGAAATCTAACAGGGGCCAACTGCTTGGAAGGCAGCTATGCTCACCACTGTACCACCATTGGTGGGACAAAGGCTTTTACAGCAAAGTCGGCAATTCACCTGGGTATTGAGACTGAAAAGAGCCCTGCATTTATAAAGTGAATGGGGCTGCCTCACTTCATCTACCTGTGAAGTTATACAATATTGCCCAGGAAGTTGAGATTTGCAATGTGACAACATACACAAGGAAGTGTCTTCTTAATCAACAATTTGTGTCAAAGCATCAACTTAGAGGCTGCGCATTTTTATAAGCTGAACCAGAAATGTCTCAGCATGGAGGTTCTATGGTGAGGCCACCAAGTGGAAAAGTGTCTTTCGTTGTTGGCAGGGTTTGAACCTGCGCGGGGAGATCCCAATGGATTTCTAGTCCATCGCCTTAACCACTCGGCCACAACAACCTACGAGACAGTATTAAACCGACTTTCACAAATTCTAAGAACTGTCTCAATGGCTGCAAAAGACAATTACTGAGTGTACTTCTCTGTAACACAGCTGTTACATTTTGCTTGCCTTAGTTATACTTGGTGTATTCTTTCATCCTCTTTAAGATGTGGGCAGGGGTATGGGAATGGGTGTGACTTCAGATTTGGAACAGGGCACGTCAACTTTGGCTTACCATGAGCGTTTTGACTGGCACAACTAGGGACTTAGGCTGCTCTTGACAAGATTGCTGTACTTGCTTTGGTTTCTCTTCATAACGCACAAGTCTTTCGCCTTTTACTAAAGACTTCCGTGACAAACCTGTCACAAGATCACAGCCTACCCGACCAAGTCAAAGACCAACTACGTCTGCTGCTCCAACATGGGAGAGTGACACAGCCTCATCAGACGCAGAGTTTGAAACTGCCTGTAACCCTCAATCATTTGATGTGGATGAGATCAGGAGACACCTCTCAATACCCTATCAAAACTCTGGGGATGATGACAGCCAGGAGGAGGAGAGCTCTGAAGTCTCGGAAGATCCACCAGCAATGGAAACAGAATTCTCCGAAGACACTACACCTTCTAGACTGGAATCTGATGCAGGAGAGACTAGTGATGATGTTGCTGAAGAACCAGATTTAGAAGGGGGAGCAAGCTCAGCCCCTGCAAGCGTTGCAAGGAGTAAAGAAGCTCCTATTATTCAAAAGTCCCAGAGAGAACTGAAACCAGTCATTCGCTTGACTTATGACCAACCTGGCAACCCATCTAAGGAGCCTGTTACCATCATGGGATGGTCATTCAGTTCAATCTTAATCTACAAGAGGAGATGGACGTTTGTGACTGTAAGTGAGGATCGGGAAAGCTCCTTGGGACCACTATGGAGAACTGTTTCCCGCGCGTGCTGCTGTAGACTGTTGCTGCTGTTTCTTCTGCACTCTGCCTGCCGTCTATTACCCAGCTTCCCCTCTGAATATGCCTTGGATTCGTGAGTACTGACAAACGTGCACGTGTCTTTTTTGTTTATTGCTTGTGTGAACAAGTGAAGCGGCCATCACAGTTTTTAGGCCTCATCACTCCCAAGCCACGACTCAGGCCTGCAACGAGGGTTTTCTGATTATTCTGATTGTGTGTGTGGGACTATGGGTGCACAGTATATTGATGACCGCATGTAATAAATGCCAAACTGTTTTTCTAATGCCTTTGAACTTTATTTGGTGTGTCAAAGTTCATCACATTCATGTTTTGATAAGAGTTGGTTAAAAGGGGTAAAATACACTTAAAACACAAGATAAAAGGACTTAATAAGAGGCAGACCTTTTATTTACTTAATTCTATTGGAGGCACCGCCAGTTATTTTAGTTTTCATAATAAGGGAACAAGAGTTGTAATAAGTATATTCATGTATAAGAACAGGTAATCGCACCATTACAATTAAAACTGTACCCAGGACCCCGCCCATAGTACTACTACACCTAGCAGATTCACATAATACTATATAGCTACATGGGACGGGTGTTACATTATATTATAATAATACATTACTAATGTAACAATGAACGTACAACGTATTCCTCTGATATTTGATCAACTGTTCAGCTTCCCTTTGGATAGGTTTCATGTTTTTACTCATGGCTAAACTAAGAGTGTGCATGTCATCGTGCCAGTAAGACATCAGAAATATGGATCTTCTATTATTCCATATACCCGTCATAACCACAGCAAAGGAGACAAAAAACACGCTGACAGAAGTCATTGTAGTTCTTAAATTCTCTTGTCTTTGATAATATAGATGGATAATAAACACACGAGCAAGCAGGTGTTTGTGATAGCACGTAAATTATTAAAAGAACAAATTTAAACCCTCAAAAATACTGTCTCTGGAACACTGGCTAATAGTTGGTTATCTATCGATTAATGAGTGACTGACTGGCTGTTTATGGATGCAAAGAATATTTGGCATTCGTAATAATGATTTAAGAGGTTATATTTAGAGACGCTAGATAACGTTAACGTTATCTTACCTGACCCGGCCCGTACTCGAGCATCAGGATTTGAAACGTATGACTCGTCTGTCTCCCTGAATGTCTTTTTGTACGTGTGACGTTGCAGTCATGAACTCTATGTTAGAGATGTTTGATGAGCACATTAATTGTGCTATTATTTTGTTTTCCTGTGACCTGTTTGTTTTGGTACGTCCTAGTATTCCTAAACTATTTAAATTAAGCAAGATAAAATGCATATTGACAAATCATTTTCAGTAGTGGTAATGTTATAACAAATGCGTTATAGTTTCAAAGAAGTCTAGCTGAGCGATGTCGACCGTTAACTAGCCTTAGCTGAACACGTACGTTACCTGACCCGGCCGGACACTCCGAACACTTGCTGTTGTGTTCGGATTTGAACAGTATTTAAGGGTTAACACAAGATAAAATGGATATTGACAGTAATACAATTTCGAAGAGATGTTATCGAGAGCTGCTAACCGTGAACTAGCGGCGAAGTCACCTAACCTGTTGAAGGAAGTCTTAGCTAGCTAACGTTAACACTATGTCTGTTTTTTTCCAAACGACCAAAAAAACAATTGGACAGTATAAACAGTGTTTTTTATAAATAATTATAAAGTCAAAAATATTTCAGTCTTACCAGAATTACTGCAAGGTCAACGCTGTGGGTAGTGTGGTATATTTTCAGCTCTTGCACAATACAGCGAAGACCCCAAGTGTATTTGTCTTAGATGAAAACCAGATGTGCAGGAGACCAGGGGCAGAAGGGGGGGATGTGTAGAATGAGGAGGCCACATACATTCTCTTACGTTCCGCCCAGATGTAAACATAACATGTATCCTATATAAAGATGAAGCGAGAGCCCTAGAAGGAGGGACTTGCAGATTCGACTTGAGACCTCCGGGCGATCTAGACGTCCGTAATGGCATGTGTTGCTTGTTTGTAATAAACTTTATTATACCAGCAAGAACAGTGTCCACGGAGCATCCTTCCTCATCACTTCAACAGCACTGTCGCATGAAAGATACGACAAAGAGACCTGAAAATATACCACAGTAGATTCGCAACTCTAACTTGATGTAGTCAAGATTTACAGGTCCACTCGTGATTGGTGGTCTGCAGTCGGTTTCTCCGATCCAATTGGTCGTCCACAGTCAAACTGACCAATCAGGACGCGTAAATGTCTACAGTCACTGTAGACATAGACCTCTGTGAACTCCCCAAATGTGGGAATCTCGACTGCATGATTTCTGGTTGTGGGGGACTGCGTTTGCGCTTTCCCCTGATTGTTTTGTTGAAAAGAATATCAAGTGGTTTGTACTTTTGATTGGAGGGGAGGAAATAGTACTATGGAGAATATCCCTCTGCCTTATGGAGAGAGAGAATCAAAAATAACATTATTTCATTTTTTACAACACTCAAATGACAGACTTTTTTTTTTTTTTGAAAAAAAAGTTAATAGACTTACAACAGAGAATAAAATAACCCCTCAAAACAAACAAATTAAAGTAAACACTCAACATTTACCCAACCCACAAAACAAATCAACGAACCTAATCCTCCCCTGATTTATCCCCATAAATCAAGCGACATAAACTACAAATACTGATAAATCAGACAAAACCAAATCAATATAAACCCCCAGAAGTAAATAATCACACTCATAATCCATATTAATTTAACCCCACTACTATACTACCTCCAAAAAAATAAAGCAACCCCAGCTACACTAAACCCTCAAAAATTAAACTCCAACCCCCCTCCCTCTCCATATTTACACAGTTTTGTTTTATTTACAAATAATAGCTCACACCAGTAGTCTCAAGTGCGCCTTCAGCATGTTTTTAAATAACTCTTCGATGTTTACCTCTTTGCCCTCTTTGCCTAAAGAGTACTGCATGCCTGGCAAAAGAGAGGAGTGTGTTCGCCTGCACCACCCTTCCTCCCCCGTCCTTCTTGGGCAGGCCGAATAGCCATACCCACTTCCAGTCCTTCAGCTTTTCTTTCTCTATGAGACACAGAGCAGACAACAAGTTTAAAACAAGCATTTTCAGTTTCGTCAGGGCCGGACAGAGATGCCGGACCAGATGCTCAAAATCCTCGTCGGCCAGGCCACAAACTGCACAGGTCCGCAAGAACAGGAGCTTGTGAATCTGATGCAGGACGATGCTGGTATACATCCTCCTGTGCCTTAACTTAAAGTCGTTATTGAAGACAGAATGAGGGATGGCGGGAATACTAAGGTTCCCCCAGATTGTGCTTACGTCATTGTTTGGAAAAACAGCCGACCACCTCGATTCTTCCCCCTCTGTCACCGTAGTCTGCCAGGAGTCCGGTCAAGGCATCTTTCCACGGGTGCTGCCTCTTCTCATCCAAAAAACGCCCTATAAGTTTTACCCTAAGTGCGTCCCTTTTGGCACCTATGTCAATCAGATCTAAGCCCCCCTCCCTCTTCTTAGCGATTAACGTCCTACGAGCGATCATAATAACTTTCCCTTTCCACAAAAACTGGGATATGATGCTATTTAAAGCATTCAAAGCCCAATCCGGCAGCTCGCAGGACCCCAAAATGTGATTAATTCACACTTGACTGCAAACATTTCAGATGCCAGACAACATTATTTCCGAATGGATTGAGTCACAGCTGCTGAGTCATTGACTGACAGCAAATATCTACTACACTTAAAGCCTCCCCTGTATAGCTCTAAGAATTCTCATGAAAGGCCGGAACACCGGCACTTTTTTTTCACTAGCCAAAAATGCTACTAGCGCTGTCCTCATTCCGATCCGTATTCCGTTCCGTGTTCGAAGTTGCTGAACAGCATCTCTTCTAAAGACAAAGCCAGGCCCACTGTTCAGAAACAGAGCTCTGGGGACACGGCAAAGTACCATGTGTTGTGGCAGGACCTCACCTTCATCCTGTCCTTGTTCGACAAGGCAGTTGAGGAGGTTAATATCTGCAACTTACTCAAGGTTCGCATTTTCATGAACAAGTTCAGTCAGAAGGATCTAGATACTGTTGAGGTCAGTGATTTTGTGGATCCAAATGTCAGCTCGATGTCTGTCCACTTTGCTTGTAAATTTGTTGCCAGGGACCCTGACACCCATATCCTGTTCTCCAGGTATGGATTGCAAGTCCTGGTGTGTCACAGGGCATGATGGAGGACTCAAACGCAGAGCAGGCTGAGTAGCGTGAAGCAGGTGTTTATTAACACAAATAGGAATAGTTACCATAACACAACAGGGAGTCCAAGCACAAGACAAGAGACGAGGGGGGAAATCCAGCAGGAACTACAAGGCAGGCAGACGGGGAAACCGGGAACAAGACAAACGGGCGGGTAGAACACAATGATCTGGCAGAGAGTGACTGGGAGGCAGGGGTTTAAATAGTGGCTAGAACAGGTGAGGAGAGTTGTGCTGATGAGGGAGTGCTTGATTAGTGATCAGGGGCAGGTGAAGGGAGTTGGACTGGTGCTGAGGGAGTAGCTGACAGGTAGAGTGAGGAGGGAGGAGCTACAGAAAGACACACAGAACACAAGGCAAAGCCTGATCGTGACATGGTGGGTGTCAGGGGAACACTGTTCTCCACTCTGGGAATCCATGAGGCAACACATTTTCAGAGCAATTTAGACAGCAGTGGAATAGATGTGAGCCAGCCAACTAAGTGTGTTGATGGCTTTGGCAAGACTTGAAGGGAAAAAATATATATATATACATAGTATTTAGAGTAAGGAAACATGGAAATCAAAAATATAAGGACCTGGAGTGACACGTTAAAAAAGTATGAGAAATGTTAAGCTGAACCTGTTACACGCTTCGTCTCCCCCGTTCAGTTCTTCTTCACTGGCATGCGTTTCCTCCACATCTAAAGTGATGATGTGTGGTCTTTGCAATGTGCTGGAGTCAACAGTTTAAGGGGACATGCCTTTATCAGTGGAATCCCAAACTATGGTTAACAATGTCCAAACTATACAAGAATAAATAAGTGAGAAATAAAATGTGCATAATAGTAACAAACCTTTCTCCACAGGTGCTGGCATGTACTTCAACAAAATACTCAGGAAACAAGTCTGAGCACAATGGACAGGCCACCTTTATAAAACCAGAAAGCAGAGTACATTTTTAAGTGAAATGGCCAGAGGCAATATGTTTTGCCATCTGAAATAATGTCACTGACCAGCAATGCATAGTTTTTACCTTAGCATCCATTTTGTGAGAGGTTGTACAAGGGAGCACACCTGGAGATGCCTATTATAAAATGTCAAAAGGCTGTCAATCGATCACGCAGACAATGAAAGTTTATACAAATAGCTACGCATGAGAGAGCTTACATTCCCATGATTGCTCAAAGCTGGAGACTCCTCACAATCGTCATGGTCCAAATTCTGAAACAGAGTGATGATCAAAACAGGGATACAGGGAATAAGGACAATAAGGACCCACCGCATAGTTAACTGTGACAACATTACCGGTTCAAAAGAAGAACAACTTTCCGGCTGACATTCCATCGCATGCAAAGCCAGCAGCTGAACAGGCATGTTCAGATGACAACTGGCACATCGCGCTTTTGGCATTTTTTCAAACTCCTTGGATGAGTAGGGCAAGGGGGAGGTGTAGGTATAGAGACAGCTCTTTCCCCCAAAAGCTTTGGTAAGGTAGGCCCCTGTGTATCCTTCTGCCTCAGGTGCCAAAACACTCAGTTTCCGCTGGCCTGATCCTCCTATGTGATAGCGTGTAGAATTGTGTACAGACAAAAAGTGTTTTTAGTTATTGTAATGAGAACATGTAAACCAGCCATTATAAGAGTAGTAGAATGATATTACATGTTATTCAACTGCTGACATATTACACCACACAGTTGAATTTAGTAAGAACATTCCGTCTTACCAGCAGCCTTATGGAGCATCCAGGCCCCTTCCAGTGGTAACATTTTGGAATATGTCTCCATCAGTATCATTGATATCTATGTGGAAAGGGGAAAACAAGTGTGCAGTTACTACTGTAACCCTCCCCCATGTCCTCTCTGTTCAGGTAGACTTGTTACAGGTACTACTTCATTGGATTGGCAAATGAGGTTTTTTAAAGGGGCACATCTCTACCCCTTTATTTTACCTGGGAGTGGTCAGCAGTTTCCGGAATACCTATAGTCCTCCTGCCAAGTCCAGCCCGAATAAGGAGCATCTCATCAGAGGACTTCGGTGTATGACCTGTGCATTTATTCAGCAGAAAAAACTGGATTGACGTTGACCTGACAGCCCTTCTTTTGGGAGATGGCGTATAGCTTTTTCCAGATTTGAACAGCCCAGGGAAAGCCCTGAGGAGTTGAAAGGAAATGTGTAAGATTAAAAAGGCACGAAGAAGCTGTTGTATAATATATCAATTCTAAAAATTCTCGAGAGCTAATGTTCCAATTTAACAAGACCCTGAATTATAATTGATTGAGAAGTTAACGCAAAGACCCCTCAGTTGAGGATGACAACGATGTACCCTCACACTGATCATAAGAACAAACTTAATTTCCTACAGCAGTTCCAAACCTGGCCATTTTGTGCTCCACTGTATTTCCTGCTGTAGGACAGCCAGGGGTCCTCTGCTGCCACCCCTGGGCTACCTGACGCTGCCTTGTTCCAGCCTGCTTCCTACTGCCAAGGGCAGACAGCGGCTGTCCCTGTGTAGCAGGCTGTCTGTTGCCAACTGCCCTGAACCTGTACTTCATCTGTGAAAACAATTCAAAACCTGTCTATAAGACCCTAGGAGCTAAATATACTGAGCAATACATTGAAGATAGTAAGTCTATCTAGATCATATTGATTTATACATTAACAACATAGTTCCCAGGCCTGCAAATAATATGAACTATAAAGGTGTCATTGAAACATAAAAGTGCCTCCGCCCGCCATGTTTATGTCATCTTGTATTGTTTTAAACAGCTGTACAGAAGTAATCTATATAGCTTATGGAAATGGCACATGCTGTCTGCTATGTCATCTCACACAAGTTTCACAACATACTTGCAGTTTTGAGAAGATGGCTCATCTTCTTTAGCCAAGGCACTTCTTAACAAGTCTACAACACGCCTGGCAGCATTTTGTAACTCTGCCTGTTATACAGATATAAACAAAATATAGTAGACTTTTACAATCACAACATAAATACACACTGGTTAGCTAAGATTAGGTAAACTACACCGTAATAGCTAGCTAGATTAGGTAAACTACACCGTAATAGCTAGCTAGCTATTTAACGTCAGTTTTACGCAGATTTGCTAGCTTCATGTTGCAGGCAGATAGCCGTTGCACAGTCTTCTGATGGCGTGTAGTAACCCAATGTAAGATATTCAAATTATCTTAGTTAACTGTAAAGCAAAGAACATGATAAACTATGTTACACCAATCACGCACTAAATAAATAGCTTTTAGAAGATATACGTTACCTCTTTGTGGTCGGCCATGCTTCGTATCCATGAGCCTGGAAAACATCACGGAAGAGAATTGTGTGACATGGACAGAGCAGCACAGATGCAAGGATGCCCAGCTGATAAGCTTGAACATCCTCTTAAGCTCGAGCCCTATTTGTAGGCCTCTGCTCGAAAATGGCATACCCATACTAAGGAGACCACAGTTCTGTAACTACAAGGTCTATTTTAATAATTTTTGATGCTATAATCAGATAACACTTTGAGATTGTTCAGATGGGTACATATTGTGTATATGTTGCTGGTTAATATAGTGCATGAAGATATTACACAGCTCAAATTGAAAATATTCAGGTTCACCTGAAAATTTTTTTTATGTTTTTGAAATAATGCAGCTGAGAACCTAAAATCTCTCCCAAATCATAGCACAACCGATCAGTAGTTGTTGAATAAAGGTTGGCTGGGATAAAGTGAAGAATAAGAGGCTTTAGTACAGAGAGGTCACGCGAGGTCGTCATTTTCGAACCAGCTGTTGCAGCTCTTACATTGTACTTTTATATACTATATAACTATATATTTCACTTTTTTATCACTCATATTATTCAATACATCCAAATACAGCCGTTTGAAATCATTTTGAGAGCAAGGGTCCTCTCAGAGCATGTTTCTGGCTGTCATCCATAGGATTTTCTCAGTTGCTCTGTGTGTATGGGGCTGTAGCTCAGCCTATCATCGGTCGATTTCAGCCTTCGACGCGTCAGAGTCTCAGGAAGGCGGGTGTCGAAGCGGGTGTTGATTGACAGAGGTTTCAGCGAGTAAAGTTGCAAGAAGTGCCGCGTCTCCCCGAGCGTAAATTTCCATTCGTCGAAAGTCTGACCGCTCGCCCATGGTGGATTGACCCCCCTTCTACAGGAAACAGCTCGGCAGCAAACAGGATGCAGTTGCCAACAATGATGGTAGCTTTGAACTGGATAATCTTCGATGTTATTGTACTCATTTTTCATAAAAGGTGACCAAAAACCAAAGATTGTTTTTGGCGAAGGGCACTGACATGGTACCGTTGTCCACTCACAGCTTTCTACTGGTTCCACGGAGAGAAAAACCGAAGATATTTATGCGTTCTGTGTCGAATGCTAAAAAATGCATTGGTTAGCTCGGTAGCCGTTAGCTTCGTGGTCCAAAATCGATGTGCAGTTAAATATGATGCCGATTTTTGGCCACAAATTCGTCCTTTTATACCACATTTTCTAGATGCTTATATTAGTAGTCTATAGTTGTGTTTGGAGTGTGTAAAAAGTGACTTATATGATAGTGTTGCCCATACGTTGCTGTTTAATCCGATAAAAAAAAATGTACAAATCCACAATATTGGCGAACAATAAGGGCATTTTCCGAACAATATTTTCAGGGGGGCTGATCCCGAGAGCCCCCAAATTCGGGGGCGTCGTGTGCAAGAGGTTGTTAAAGAAGAGGCTGCTCATTCTCCATGAACAAGGAGTGGTGGAAGGGCTCGACAATCAGCCATCAGAATGGGGGGTGCAGCAGGCGGCAGAGTGGACCCTAGTTTTGGACCAACGACACGCACACAATACCACACAGAGGGTGAGTTAACTTTAGATTCTTTAGATGACAAACTTGTACATTTAATTACCCTCTTAAGCTCGTAGCCGTTTTTGAGGTCTCTGAGCGAAAAAGCATAGCCCTACAAAACTGACCATAGTTCTGTAACTACAAGGTCGATTTTAATCATTTTTGTTGATATAATCAGATCACAACACCTGTGACATAGTTTACATAGGTGATATTGTGAATATGTTGCTGGTTAATATAGAAAATAAGACATAACACAGCTGAAATTGAAAATATTCAGCCTCGCCTGGGAAAAATGCACTTTCAGTGATAAAAGGTTATTGAAATAATGCAGCTAGCCCCCTGAAACTTTCCCAAGTCATAGCATAACTGATCAGTAGTTATTAAAAAAAGGTTAAAGTGGAATAAAGTTAAGAATAAGAGGTTTTAGTCAGGCGAGGACATCATTTTCGAACCAGCTGTTGCAGCTCTTACATTGTACTTTTATACACTATATAACTATATATTTCACTTTCTTTATCACTCATATGATTCAATACATCCAAATACAGATAATAGGAATCATATTCATATTCATAACATCATCAGAGCCAGTTTTGGCTGTCATCTGTAGGATTTTCTCATTTCATGTGTGTGTATGTGGCTGCATGTCAGCCTATCCTCGGTCGATTTCAAAAAACAACCCCTCCTTAGACGCGTCACAGGTTTAGGAAGACCTGTGTCGAGTTTGGTGGCGATCGGCAAAAGATTTCATACAATAAAGTTGCCAGAAGTGACGCGTGTACCCCGGCAGAAATTTCCGGTCGCAGGCAGTCTGACCACTCGCCCAAGCCTGCTTGACCGCTCTTATTCTGGAAACAAGTCGGAAGTCAACAGTATGCAGTTGGCAGCAATGACTACAGCTTTGGAACGGAAATTCCGCGACGTTATTATCCATATTTTTCATAAAACTTGGGCGCATACCCACGATTTCTTTCGGCGGAGTTCAGCATGAAGGTACGTTTGATCACTCACAACTGTTTAGTGCTTATACGGATCGTAAAACAGAAGTTAGTTACGTGTTCCGCCACGTGTGCTAATGCTATTACATGCTTTGTATAACTGGGTAGCTGTTAGCATGAGGGTACAAACATTGATTTGAGGTACTCATAACGCCGATTTCTGGCCCGGATTTGGTGCGTTTATGCCACGATATTTATCTGCTTATGTGAGTACCCTATAGCTGTGTTGGGAGTGTGTCAGAAGTGACTTATATGATGTTGTTGTCCATACGTTGCTCTTTCATCGAAAAAAAAAAATTAGCCACATACATGCTACTGGCTAATAATCATGCTATTTTCCGCATGTGAGTTTGAGGGGTTCTGAGCCCGAGTGCCCCCAAATTTGGGGGCGTCGTGCTTAAGAGGTTTTAACACACACATTAGAAACTAGACAAACACCACTCACACCCACATAGCACATGTATTCGAATGAAATTGAAGGATTTAGAAAGTTAGAGTTTATTGGGGAAGAAAGTACTGCTGCTGTCTCTGTTTCTCTGTCCCCACACAATCTGAATTGTAAAGGGGGAGATTCCACATGTGTTCTGGTACGAGGCCCAGGAATGGTGTGGAAGGACATGTCTGACTGGCAGCAATACATTGTAACTTCTTTGATTGTTGGGTGTAGTTGCAGTTCAACATTTCAACTTTAGATGTTAGGGTTTAGTTTTGATCTAAAATTTTGACTTCCACTATTGATTTCAATTTTAGTCCAGCAGTTAGATTTTCATTAATCATTTAATCATTTTTTTGATTTTAGATTTGACTTTGACTTTGATTTTAATAAAATTTTGATTTTGATTTTAATTCTGATTTTGATTTTAGTTTCGATTTTTAATTCAGCATTCTGATTCAGGTTTTATTGACTTTGGTTTAGGTTTGGATTTAGATTTGGTTTTAATGTCAATTTAAATTTAGATATTGATTTTGATTTTGTTCCAAGAGTTTTTATTTTAATTGTAATTCAAGATTTCTTAGTATATCCAGTATTGATTCATTTTGGTACAACATTTGTGTATTTTACATAGTTCTTTAAAAATTTCCATTGCATATATTTTTAACGCGGTCAGTGCTGAGATAGTTGAGAGATCGTTGAACTCTCCTAGGCTACAGAATGGTCACGCTAAATACTTAGGAAATGCTGGGAAGAGCCAGAGAAAGGATGGAGGATCAAACAGTGCCCAAAGAAAGGGGAAAGGAATGGGAGAAGATGAAAAAATACCTGAAGAGATGGCAGAGGAACGGGTGGTTTCCAACAGTGACGGCCCCCACTGCTGAAAACAGATGCAGAGTGTGGAGAGAAGCTGCAAAGGCTAAAAACAATGCCGTTGCAGATCATGAAGGAGCCAGTCGCTTGAACAAATACGGTAGGAAAAGGGCCCTCAACATAGAAGAAAAGAGGTGCTCAGATACCAAGCGTCTGCTCACTTACTGGAAGGCCGTCGACCCGACCACCCCTCCAGATGCTGTGGGACTACCTGAGGTCCTGAAAGAGACAGACTTCAAAACCACCACCACTCCCAGACCTGACAACACTGTCTACACACCAGTATACCCGTCAGTGCTGACAGAAGCACATGGGCAGACTGAGCTTCCCTCACCTCCCCCGCCGTATGAAAAGAAGAAGTGCAGAATAATCAATCCCTCTTTGTTAAAACCCTCAATCCAGGCACCTGTGTACAGAGTAAATGGGGGAACATTGGATATGGACGTGGAGAAGGAAGAGGAATACAGGTCTGTGGACGACTGTGATGTAGTCAGCCAAGATGAGGACCTGATAGACCTGAAGGTAAGTACTTTAGGGAGCTGCCAGGACGAAGCAGGGCGAATGGGGGGCAGAGAAGAGGAAGAAGAGACCACAAGGCCCTGCAGTGATGCCCGAGAAACAAGAGAGGAGTGGCAGACATGGGCAAACAATGATGGAATCAGAGATGTTGACCTTGGAACAACGAAATGAAAGAATGAACAAACAGCTTGTGTGGGACAATGAGTGGTTAGGAAACCATCAAGTATCCACACCAGGTGAGCAAGAAAGACAAAGAAAAGATGCGAACGAAGACGCCATATTAAGAGAATTGGAACACGCCAGAGCAGATCTGCAACTGCGAGAACGAGAAAGACAAAGAAAAAGTGAAGATGACACCCTTGACGGCACGGACGAGGAAGATCTGAAAAAACTGATTCAGTGGCTGATGATAATTCAAATAGCGGAGGCCGGCAGAGAAATAAGCAAGAAACGGATGGCAGTAACCAAGGCTCAGCCTCCTCAACTGCCTCAAAATCCAGCTGCACCCCCACCCCATATCAACCGTCTCCAGCAGTCACGGCTCCCACAGTGGTGTACTACCAACCCCCACCACAGTACAGAGGCAGAGGACTTGGATACAGCAGAAGAAGAAGACTTCAGCAAGGAGGGTGTGGAAGAACTGTACGTGAATGGAATTGCTACATATGTGGGAAAGTAGGTCATTGGGCAAGCGGCTGCCCACATAAAAGAAGAGGAAACCAGTTCAGTACACCACCACAATGGGCTCCATTCCCACCACAACATCAGCAGTACTCAAGACCAGGTTTGGCAGGACCACCTCCACCAGGACCACCTCCCCTCATGAGACCCCCACAGCGACAGATGCCGATGCTGCCACCAGGTCCATGGGGTGGTGCCGACCAATAAGATATACAAGGGCGCTAACTAACGTGTCAAGTTTTGTTTTCACAGGTGGAGAACACAGAGGCATCCGCTGACAGGAGAAAGCAGTCGCCTATTGTATCACCAGGCAGCTGGCTGTGGATGAGGTCCACAGGCGTAAGTGGTGCTGACCAACGGGGGGACTGGACCATGGGAGGTTAATTTTATAGCCAAGATACATAGATGGCATAGGGGTACCAAGGGGGGTGCCTAATGAATTTAAAGCCAGAAATCAAATAGCTGCAGGTTTAGAATCTGCTTTCTCTCAAAGGGTGTCGATCAATAAAAATGTCAATTGGATCAATTACATATATTATAACCAACAGCGTTTTGTAAACTTCACCAGGGACGCCATATCAGGACTTCATGCACAGCTAGCGAAGACTAGCTTAATGGCCTTGCAGAATAGAATAGCATTAGATATGATTTTAGCTGAGAAAGGCGGAGTTTGGATCTGCCTGTTGTACTTTCATTCCAAATAACACAGCTTCTGATGGATCGGTGACCAAGGCGCTGGCCGGATTGACGGCACTCAGCCACGAGCTAGCAGAGAACTCTGGTGTCGATAATCCAGTCACCGACTGGTAGGAGGGGCAATCAGTTACGTGTCGACGATGAGGAAGAATTTGAATTTCTGATGGCAACTGTTTAGTTGACACCACTTGTGATGCCATAGCAGGACTTCACGAGCAGCTCCTGAACACCTTCACTGGGATCCTGAAGGATCTGATTGAGTCCAGATGGACTTCTAAACACATCCGGTGAGATACTGATAATTTGGGAAATTGACTGTGACATTGTTTTGTTTGTTTATTTTGGGGTTTTTGGTTTTATAACCAAATTATTTGGTTTTATTTGAGATGGCGGATGGTGTCCTGGGGGATCTCCTCCCAGACCTGGATCAGGGCATCAGTGAGACTCTCTGTTGCACAACTTGGCTGCGTCAGATGCACCGATACATAACATCCCAGAGGTTTTCAATTGTATTAAGGTCAATTGCATCAATGCCTTCTTCATCCAGGGACTGCCAACACACTCTGGCCACATGAGGCCTGGCTTGGTCCTGCACCAGGAGGAACCGAAGGCCCGCTGCACCAGGAGGAACCCCTGTTGAGCTCTCCTCATGTAATGACCTGTCTCCTGGTATCTCCTCCACGCTATTAACACTGTGCTGGGAGACACAGCAAACCTTTTTGCGGAGGCGCATATGGATGTGCCATCCTGGAGCTGGATTGCCTGTGAAACCTGAATGGACTGCAGGTACCACCTCATGCTACCAGTAGTGACAAGGGCACTAGAAAAATACTAAACTAGAGAAAAATCAGCTCAGAATTAGCAAGAGAAAGAAATGGTCTGTGGCCACCACCTGCAAAACCATTCCCTTTTTAGGGTTGTCTTACTGTTACCTCTTTCGTTCCACCTGTTGCCGCTTTCATTTTCACCAAAGCAGGAGAAGTTGATTCACAATCGCATGCGCTTACTAAATGGACAGTTCAATATCCCAGAAGTTTAATTGACTTGATGTTATACTGGGATGAATAAGTGTTCCCTTAATTGTTTTGAGCAGTGCAATATATACTGTCAGTGAAGATTTCTGCACTGTAATACTACAGGTTTGCATTTTCTTACTCTTGTGTATCAATTACTCAGCACAGGTCAGAAGAAGTGTGAATTTGAATTAGTCATGCAATAAAGCTGATCACACATTTTTGTAAAATGTTGCTCATATCCATTAAATAAAATCGTCAATTTGAGAAATGTGTACAGAATGTATCCTCTGATCTTATTAGTAAGCTTGCTGCCACTTCCTGCTGGAACATGAACTAGTTTGCAGGCAACTTTTAAATATAAGATAAAGAGGTTTTTATTGGCATTGTAGTGACACAACAAAATTTCATTTGGTAGCCCTCAGCCAGCCAGCAGCAGCGAACAACAACGATAGACAATATACAAGACAAAAATACACAAAAGGAATAAAAAAAAACGTTAGTAAAGATAAAAATACACAAAAGGAATAAAAACATTACTAAGTAATAATAAAAGAAAATTTGTGCAAACAGTGCAGTGTAAACATTTGTTTTGATAGTGCGAATAGAGTATAAAGTGTATCGGTAAAGTCAGTAGAATTTTCAGCAGCTTGATGGGGGGGGTGGTGCTAGCTATGAAAATGATCTCCGTCCACACGGCGTTTCAGCATCGTTTTCGAAATGATCTCCATCCAGACAAAAGCAAGATGGCGCCGTGCCAGCATAATGGGGAACTTGAGGTCTATGGCGAATAAGACGGACGAACTCGGCGCGCTGGTTAAGACCGAGAGGGACTTCCGTGTGTGCAGCATCATGTGTTTCATGGAGACATGGCTGCACACGGATTTTCCAGATCACAGTGCGTTGCTTCCCGGCTTCAGGACTGTTCGGGCGGACAGAGACGTTGTACCGAGCGGTAAGAAGAGAGGTGGCGGGATTGCCGTGTATGTGAACGAGAGGTGGTGCAATCCCGACCATGTGTGTGTGAAGGAACGCTTCTGTAGCCCGGACATTGAACTGTTAGCCGTGGGGATGCGTCCTTATTATTTGCCGAGGGAGTTCACGTCCGCCATTGTTGTGGCTGTGTATGTCCCGCCAGCAGTGGACACAATCCACTCCACTGTATCTGGACTGCTGAGTCAACATGCTGGTGCGTTTTTGGCTATTACTGGAGACTTTAATCACACCACCCTGAAGAAAGCCCTGCCGACCTTACACCAGTATGTTGACTGCCCCACAAGGAACACTAAAACTCTGGACCTAATGTATGCAAATGGAAAGGATGCATACAGTGCTACTGCCCTACCCCCGCTTGGCAGTTCTGATCACAACCTGATCCTGTTAACACCAAAGTATGTTCCTCTGGTGCAGAGGCTGCCTGTGACCACCAGGACTGTGAGGAGGTGGTCTCAGGAGGCTAATGACGCTCTGCAGGACTGCTTTGAGTCTACAGATTGGGATGTGCTGTGTGGACCACATGGGGAGGACATCAACAGCATGACGGACTGTATCACAGAATACATCAAATTCTTTGAACAAACTACTATTCCATCCCGGACTGTACACTGCTACCCCAACAATAAACCTTGGATCACCAGTGGCCTGAAAGCTCTTCAACCAAGAAGAAAGCAGCTTTCAAGTCTGGGGACAGGGAGGAGCTCAGGAGAGTCCAGCGCGACCTGAAGGTGAAGATCAGAGAGTGCAAGGACTCCTACAGGAGGAAGCTGGAGGCCAAACTCCAGCAGAACAACGTGAAGGAGGTGTGGACGGGGATGAAGCAGATTACCGGCTTCAAGGTTGGAGGCAGACAACCAGGGGGCTCCCTGGAGAGGGCAAACAAGCTAAACTCTTTCTTCAATAGGTTTAGCTCAGAGCCCTCATCTGTCTCCTCCACACACCACACCTCCCAAACACCACCACCTCCCCCTCTGTCCCCCCTGGTGAGCTGCATGGACTCAGAGCCCTCCACTTCAAAGGGCTCTGCCACCACCGACACTATGACCCCCCTCCCCCCCTCTCTGTGACGACTGGCCAGGTTAGGAGACAGCTAGAGAGACTCCATCAAGGCAAGGCTGCTGGACCTGATGGCATCAGCCCCAGGGTCCTGAAGACCTGCGCCAGCCAGCTGTCTGTTGTCCTGCAACACCTCTACAACCTGAACCTGAAGCAGGAGGAAGTCCCGGTGCTGTGGAAGACGTCGTGCCTGGTTCCTGTACCAAAAAAGACTACACCATCTAGCCTCAATGACTACCGACCAGTTGCCCTCACATCTCATGTGATGAAGGTGCTGGAGAGGCTGGTCTTGGCCCACCTCCGACCACATGTGAAATCCTCACTGGACCCTCTGCAATTTGCATACCAGCCTCATGTGGGGGTGGACGATGCCATCATCTACCTGCTGCAACGAGCTCAGTCGCACCTGGATGGAACCGGTGGCTCTGTGAGAATCACTTTCTTTGATTTCTCCAGTGCATTTAACACCATCTAACCAGTGCTGCTGAGTGAGAAGCTGCGGGTGGTTAACGCGTCCACCGTCTCCTGGATCACGGGCAGACCACAGTTTGTCCGACTGGGCAGTGTGCTGTCTGATGGGGTGGTCAGTGATACTGGAGCCCCACAGGGAACTGTTCTGTCTCTCTTCCTTGTAGACCCCTGACTTCCAGTACAACTCAGGGTCATGCCATCTGCAGAAGTTCTCTGATGACTCTGCAGTGGTCGGGTGTATAAGGGACGGACGGGAGGAGGAGTACAGGGCAGTAGTGGATGACTTTGTGGAGTGGGCCGGTAGAAATCACCTGCGTCTGAACGTGGCCAAGACCAGAGAGATGGTGGTCGACTTCAGGAGGAAGACGACGGCTCCACAACCGCTGAGAGTTCAGGGAGAGGATGTGGACATGGTAGAGGAGTACAAGTACCTGGGTGTGTCCATCGACAGCAGACTGAACTGGAAGACCAACATCAACGCTGTGTACAAGAAGGGGATGAGTCAACTCTTTTTCTTGAGGAAACTTCGATCCTTCAGCGTGTGCAGCAAGATGTTGGAGATGTTCTATCGGTCTGTTGTGGCCAGTGCACTGTACTTCTCTGTAGTCTGCTGGGGGAGCAGCATTGGAGCCGGAGACACCAACAGACTTAACAAACTCAGGGAAGGACACGTCATGACTACTAAGAACCAATCAAGTAGCAAACGCAAAAGTTTGGGCGTCATCGTTTCCAAACTTATCCGTTTTTGACCGTCCACAAGAATACGCAGCCCCGGCGTTTTCAAACGTATCCGTCCTCGGGAGCGTTTTCAAACTCCTCCGTTTTCGGTGCTTGAAAAAGCCAACGTAGTGTGGACGCATAGTGGAAACGTTGCGTTTTCAAATGGAAATGGGTAGTGTGGACGTGGCCTCAGTCTGTTTGTATTGTTCTGTACCTACTCCCAGTGGTGTATAGTAACAAAGTAGAAATACTTCGTTAGTGTACTTAAGTCGTTTTTTTGGATATCTGTACTTTACTTTACTATTTATATTTCTGTTGACTTTCACTTTTACTTCACTACATTTTGCAAAGAAAACTGATACTTTTACTCTGATACATTTCCCCTGAAACCTTTGTTACTCGCTACAAAATCAAATCTATCTTTAGAAAAAAAATGAATCATGAGACCAACGTCGGGGACTGTGGTGGAACAGAGACTGCAAGCAAGCAGGTTTGGTGAATCAGTGGTCCTAGCTTGTAAGTTAAATCATTGGTTAATCACGTTAATGCGCAATTGCAAACAAGTGTTCTCAAAGCCGCCGTGTTTTGATTCCCAGTGATGCCCAGGATGCTATATGCTATAGCTAGCGAGACTACATGAGCAGAATTCCACTCTACGATGACTGATTTCATGATCGAAGCAGAAATGCAAGCACCTGCTACTCCCGAAACAAACTACGGTGGTGACGAAGACACACAATACTTTCTTCCATACACTACTGTCCTCTAAACACTACTTTCTTCCATACACTACTGTCCTCTAAACACTACTTTCTTCCATACGCTACTGTCCTCTAAACACTACTTTCTTCTATAAACTACTTTCTTCCATACACTACTGTCCTCTAAACACTACTTTCTTCCATACACTACTGTCCTCTACACACTACTTTCTTCCATACACTACTGTCCTCTACACACTACTTTCTTCCATACTCTACTGTCCTCTAAACACTACTTTCTTCCATACACTACTGTCCTCTAAACACTACTTTCTTCCATACACTACTGTCCTCTAAACACTACTTTCTTCCATACGCTACTGTTCTCTAAACACTACTTTCTTCTATAAACTACTTTCTTCCATATACTACTGTCCTCTACACACTACTTTCTTCCATACACTACTGTCCTCTACACACTACTTTCTTCCATACGCTACTGTCCTCTACACACTACTTTCTTCCATACGCTACTGTCCTCTACACACTACTTTCTTCCATACACTACTTTCTTCCATACGCTACTTTCTTCCATACGCTACTGTCCTCTACACACTACTTTCTTCCATACGCTACTGTCCTCTACACACTACTTTCTTCCATACACTACTGTCCTCTACACACTACTTTCTTCCATACACTACTGTCCTCTACACACTACTTTCTTCCATACACTACTGTCCTCTACACAATATTTTCTTCCATACGCTACTGTCCTCTATACACTACTTTCTTCCATACACTACTGTCCTCTACACACTACTTTCTTCCATACGCTACTGTCCTCTACACAATACTTTCTTCCATACGCTACTGTCCTCTACACAATACTTTCTTCCATACGCTACTGTCCTCTACACAATACTTTCTTCCATACGCTACTGTCCTCTACACACTACTTTCTTCCATACACTACTGTCCTCTACACACTACTTTCTTCCATACGCTGCTGTCCTCTACACAATACTTTCTTCCATACGCTACTGTCCTCTACACAATACTTTCTTCCATACGCTACTGTCCTCTACACACTACTTTCTTCCATACACTACTGTCCTCTACACACTACTTTCTTCCATACGCTACTGTCCTCTACACACTACTTTCTTCCATACGCTACTGTCCTCTACACACTACTTTCTTCCATACACTACTTTCTTCCATACGCTACTTTCTTCCATACGCTACTGTCCTCTACACACTACTTTCTTCCATACGCTACTGTCCTCTACACACTACTTTCTTCCATACACTACTGTCCTCTACACACTACTTTCTTCCATACGCTACTGTCCTCTACACACTACTTTCTTCCATATGCTACTGTCCTCTACACACTACTTTCTTCCATACGCTACTGTCCTCTACACACTACTTTCTTCCATACGCTACTGTCCTCTACACACTACTTTCTTCCATACACTACTGTCCTCTACACACTACTTTCTTCCATGCGCTACTGTCCTCTACACAATACTTTCTTCCATGCGCTACTGTCCTCTACACAATACTTTCTTCCATACACTACTGTCCTCTACACACTACTGTCCTCTACACAATACTTTCTTCCATACACTACTGTCCTCTACACACTACTTTCTTCCATACACTACTGTCCTCTACACACTACTTTCTTCCATACACTACTGTCCTCGACACACTACTTTCTTCCATACGCTACTGTCCTCTACACACTACTTTCTTCCATACACTACTGTCCTCTACACAATACTTTCTTCCATACACTACTGTCCTCTACACACTACTTTCTTCCATACACTACTGTCCTCTACACACTACTTTCTTCCATACACTACTGTCCTCTACACAATACTTTCTTCCATACACTACTGTCCTCTACACACTACTTTCTTCCATACACTACTGTCCTCTACACACTACTTTCTTCCATACACTACTGTCCTCGACACACTACTTTCTTCCATACGCTACTGTCCTCTACACACTACTTTCTTCCATACGCTACTGTCCTCTACACACTACTTTCTTCCATACACTACTGTCCTCTACACAATACTTTCTTCCATACGCTACTGTCCTCTACACAATACTTTCTTCCATACGCTACTGTCCTCTACACAATACTTTCTTCCATACGCTACTGTCCTCTACACACTACTTTCTTCCATACACTACTGTCCTCTACACACTACTTTCTTCCATACACTACTGTCCTCTACACACTACTTTCTTCCATACGCTACTGTCCTCTACACAATATTTTCTTCCATACGCTACTGTCCTCTATACACTACTTTCTTCCATACACTACTGTCCTCTACACACTACTTTCTTCCATACGCTACTGTCCTCTACACAATACTTTCTTCCATACGCTACTGTCCTCTACACAATACTTTCTTCCATACGCTACTGTCCTCTACACAATACTTTCTTCCATACGCTACTGTCCTCTACACACTACTTTCTTCCATACACTACTGTCCTCTACACACTACTTTCTTCCATACGCTACTGTCCTCTACACAATACTTTCTTCCATACGCTACTGTCCTCTACACAATACTTTCTTCCATACGCTACTGTCCTCTACAAACTACTTTCTTCCATACACTACTGTCCTCGACACACTACTTTCTTCCATACGCTACTGTCCTCTACACACTACTTTCTTCCATACACTACTGTCCTCTACACAATACTTTCTTCCATACACTACTGTCCTCTACACACTACTTTCTTCCATACACTACTGTCCTCTACACACTACTTTCTTCCATACGCTACTGTCCTCTACACACTACTTTCTTCCATACACTACTGTCCTCGACACAATACTTTCTTCCATGCGCTACTGTCCTCAACACAATACTTTCTTCCATACGCTACTGTCCTCTACACACTACTTTCTTCCATACGCTACTGTCCTCTACACACTACTTTCTTCCATACACTACTGTCCTCTCAACACTACTTTCTTCCATACGCTACTGTCCTCTACACACTACTTTCTTCCATACACTACTGTCCTCTACACACTACTTTCTTCCATACGCTACTGTCCGCTACACAATACTTTCTTCCATACGCTACTGTCCTCTACACACTACTTTCTTCCATACACTACTGTCCTCTACACACTACTTTCTTCCATACGCTACTGTCCTCTACACAATACTTTCTTCCATACGCTACTGTCCTCTACACACTAATTTCTTCCATACACTACTGTCCTCTACACACTACTTTCTTCCATACGCTACTGTCCTCTACACAATACTTTCTTCCATACGCTACTGTCCTCTACACAATACTTTCTTCCATACGCTACTGTCCTCTACACAATACTTTCTTCCATACGCTACTGTCCTCTACACAATACTTTCTTCCATACGCTACTGTCCTCTACACAATACTTTCTTCCATACACTACTTTCTTCCATACGCTACTTTCTTCCATACGCTACTGTCCTCTACACACTACTTTCTTCCATACGCTACTGTCCTCTACACACTACTTTCTTCCATACGCTACTGTCCTCGACACACTACTTTCTTCCATACGCTACTGTCCTCGACACACTACTTTCTTCCATACGCTACTGTCCTCTACACACTACTTTCTTCCATACGCTACTGTCCTCTACACACTACTTTCTTCCATACACTACTGTCCTCTACACACTAATTTCTTCCATACGCTACTGTCCTCTACACACTACTTTCTTCCATACACTACTGTCCTCTACACACTACTTTCTTCCATACGCTACTGTCCTCTACACACTACTTTCTTCCATACGCTACTGTCCTCTAAACACTACTTTCTTCCATACGCTACTGTCCTCTACACACTACTTTCTTCCATACGCTACTGTCCTCTACACACTACTTTCTTCCATACAATACAGTCCTCTACACAATACTGTCTTCCATACGCTACTGTCCTCTACACACTACTTTCTTCCATACACTACTGTCCTCTACACACTACTTTCTTCCATACGCTACTGTCCTCTACACAATACTTTCTTCCATACGCTACTGTCCTCTACACACTACTTTCTTCCATACACTACTGTCCTCTACACACTACTTTCTTCCATACGCTACTGTCCTCTACACAATACTTTCTTCCATACGCTACTGTCCTCTACACAATACTTTCTTCCATACGCTACTGTCCTCTACACAATACTTTCTTCCATACGCTACTGTCCTCTACACAATACTTTCTTCCATACACTACTGTCCTCTACACACTACTTTCTTCCATACACTACTGTCCTCTACACACTACTTTCTTCCATACGCTACTGTCCTCTACACACTACTTTCTTCCATACGCTACTGTCCTCTACACACTACTTTCTTCCATACACTACTTTCTTCCATACGCTACTTTCTTCCATACGCTACTGTCCTCTACACACTACTTTCTTCCATACGCTACTGTCCTCTACACACTACTTTCTTCCATACGCTACTGTCCTCTACACACTACTTTCTTCCATACGCTACTGTCCTCTACACACTACTTTCTTCCATACGCTACTGTCCTCTACACACTACTTTCTTCCATACGCTACTGTCCTCTACACACTACTTTCTTCCATGCGCTACTGTCCTCTACACAATACTTTCTTCCATACGCTACTGTCCTCTACACAATACTTTCTTCCATACGCTACTGTCCTCTACACACTACTTTCTTCCATACGCTACTGTCCTCTACACACTACTTTCTTCCATACGCTACTGTCCTCTACACAATACTTTCTTCCATACGCTACTGTCCTCTATACACTACTTTCTTCCATACGCTACTGTCCTCTACACAATACTTTCTTCCATACGCTACTGTCCTCTACACAATACTTTCTTCCATACGCTACTGTCCTCTACACACTACTTTCTTCCATACGCTACTGTCCTCTACACACTACTTTCTTCCATACACTACTGTCCTCTCAACACTACTTTCTTCCATACGCTACTGTCCTCTACACACTACTTTCTTCCATACACTACTGTCCTCTACACACTACTTTCTTCCATACGCTACTGTCCGCTACACAATACTTTCTTCCATACGCTACTGTCCTCTACACACTACTTTCTTCCATACACTACTGTCCTCTACACACTACTTTCTTCCATACGCTACTGTCCTCTACACAATACTTTCTTCCATACGCTACTGTCCTCTACACACTAATTTCTTCCATACACTACTGTCCTCTACACACTACTTTCTTCCATACGCTACTGTCCTCTACACAATACTTTCTTCCATACGCTACTGTCCTCTACACAATACTTTCTTCCATACGCTACTGTCCTCTACACAATACTTTCTTCCATACGCTACTGTCCTCTACACAATACTTTCTTCCATACGCTACTGTCCTCTACACAATACTTTCTTCCATACGCTACTGTCCTCTACACAATACTTTCTTCCATACACTACTTTCTTCCATACGCTACTTTCTTCCATACGCTACTGTCCTCTACACACTACTTTCTTCCATACGCTACTGTCCTCTACACACTACTTTCTTCCATACGCTACTGTCCTCTACACACTACTTTCTTCCATACGCTACTGTCCTCTACACACTACTTTCTTCCATACGCTACTGTCCTCGACACACTACTTTCTTCCATACGCTACTGTCCTCGACACACTACTTTCTTCCATACGCTACTGTCCTCTACACACTACTTTCTTCCATACGCTACTGTCCTCTACACACTACTTTCTTCCATACACTACTGTCCTCTACACACTAATTTCTTCCATACGCTACTGTCCTCTACACACTACTTTCTTCCATACACTACTGTCCTCTACACACTACTTTCTTCCATACGCTACTGTCCTCTACACACTACTTTCTTCCATACGCTACTGTCCTCTAAACACTACTTTCTTCCATACGCTACTGTCCTCTACACACTACTTTCTTCCATACGCTACTGTCCTCTACACACTAATTTCTTCCATACACTACTGTCCTCTACACACTACTTTCTTCCATACGCTACTGTCCTCTACACAATACTTTCTTCCATACGCTACTGTCCTCTACACAATACTTTCTTCCATACGCTACTGTCCTCTACACAATACTTTCTTCCATACGCTACTGTCCTCTACACAATACTTTCTTCCATACGCTACTGTCCTCTACACAATACTTTCTTCCATACACTACTTTCTTCCATACGCTACTTTCTTCCATACGCTACTGTCCTCTACACACTACTTTCTTCCATACGCTACTGTCCTCTACACACTAATTTCTTCCATACACTACTGTCCTCTACACACTACTTTCTTCCATACGCTACTGTCCTCTACACAATACTTTCTTCCATACGCTACTGTCCTCTACACAATACTTTCTTCCATACGCTACTGTCCTCTACACAATACTTTCTTCCATACGCTACTGTCCTCTACACAATACTTTCTTCCATACGCTACTGTCCTCTACACAATACTTTCTTCCATACACTACTTTCTTCCATACGCTACTTTCTTCCATACGCTACTGTCCTCGACACACTACTTTCTTCCATACGCTACTGTCCTCTACACACTACTTTCTTCCATACGCTACTGTCCTCTACACACTACTTTCTTCCATACACTACTGTCCTCTACACACTAATTTCTTCCATACGCTACTGTCCTCTACACACTACTTTCTTCCATACACTACTGTCCTCTACACACTACTTTCTTCCATACGCTACTGTCCTCTACACACTACTTTCTTCCATACGCTACTGTCCTCTAAACACTACTTTCTTCCATACGCTACTGTCCTCTACACACTACTTTCTTCCATACGCTACTGTCCTCTACACACTAATTTCTTCCATACACTACTGTCCTCTACACACTACTTTCTTCCATACACTACTGTCCTCTACACAATACTTTCTTCCATACGCTACTGTCCTCTACACAATACTTTCTTCCATACGCTACTGTCCTCTACACAATACTTTCTTCCATACGCTACTGTCCTCTACACAATACTTTCTTCCATACACTACTTTCTTCCATACGCTACTTTCTTCCATACGCTACTGTCCTCTACACACTACTTTCTTCCATACGCTACTGTCCTCTACACACTACTTTCTTCCATACGCTACTGTCCTCTACACACTACTTTCTTCCATACGCTACTGTCCTCGACACACTACTTTCTTCCATACGCTACTGTCCTCGACACACTACTTTCTTCCATACGCTACTGTCCTCTACACACTACTTTCTTCCATACGCTACTGTCCTCTACACACTACTTTCTTCCATACACTACTGTCCTCTACACACTAATTTCTTCCATACGCTACTGTCCTCTACACACTACTTTCTTCCATACACTACTGTCCTCTACACACTACTTTCTTCCATACGCTACTGTCCTCTACACACTACTTTCTTCCATACGCTACTGTCCTCTAAACACTACTTTCTTCCATACGCTACTGTCCTCTACACACTACTTTCTTCCATACGCTACTGTCCTCTACACACTACTTTCTTCCATACGCTACAGTCCTCTACACAATACTGTCTTCCATACGCTACTGTCCTCTACACACTACTTTCTTCCATACACTACTGTCCTCTACACACTACTTTCTTCCATACACTACTGTCCTCTACACAATACTTTCTTCCATACGCTACTGTCCTCTACACACTACTTTCTTCCATACACTACTGTCCTCTACACACTACTTTCTTCCATACGCTACTGTCCTCTACACAATACTTTCTTCCATACGCTACTGTCCTCTACACAATACTTTCTTCCATACGCTACTGTCCTCTACACAATACTTTCTTCCATACGCTACTGTCCTCTACACAATACTTTCTTCCATACACTACTGTCCTCTACACACTACTTTCTTCCATACACTACTGTCCTCTACACACTACTTTCTTCCATACGCTACTGTCCTCTACACACTACTTTCTTCCATACGCTACTGTCCTCTACACACTACTTTCTTCCATACACTACTTTCTTCCATACGCTACTTTCTTCCATACGCTACTGTCCTCTACACACTACTTTCTTCCATACGCTACTGTCCTCTACACACTACTTTCTTCCATACGCTACTGTCCTCTACACACTACTTTCTTCCATGCGCTACTGTCCTCTACACAATACTTTCTTCCATACGCTACTGTCCTCTACACAATACTTTCCTCCATACGCTACTGTCCTCTACACACTACTTTCTTCCATACGCTACTGTCCTCTACACACTACTTTCTTCCATACACTACTGTCCTCTACACAATACTTTCTTCCATACGCTACTGTCCTCTATACACTACTTTCTTCCATACGCTACTGTCCTCTACACAATACTTTCTTCCATACGCTACTGTCCTCTACACAATACTTTCTTCCATACGCTACTGTCCTCTACACACTACTTTCTTCCATACGCTACTGTCCTCTACACACTACTTTCTTCCATACGCTACTTTCTTCCATACGCTACTGTCCTCTACACACTACTTTCTTCCATACGCTACTGTCCTCTACACACTACTTTCTTCCATACGCTACTGTCCTCTACACACTACTTTCTTCCATACGCTACTGTCCTCTACACACTACTTTCTTCCATACGCTACTGTCCTCGACACACTACTTTCTTCCATACGCTACTGTCCTCGACACACTACTTTCTTCCATACGCTACTGTCCTCTACACACTACTTTCTTCCATACGCTACTGTCCTCTACACACTACTTTCTTCCATACACTACTGTCCTCTACACACTAATTTCTTCCATACGCTACTGTCCTCTACACACTACTTTCTTCCATACACTACTGTCCTCTACACACTACTTTCTTCCATACGCTACTGTCCTCTACACACTACTTTCTTCCATACGCTACTGTCCTCTAAACACTACTTTCTTCCATACGCTACTGTCCTCTACACACTACTTTCTTCCATACGCTACTGTCCTCTACACACTACTTTCTTCCATACGCTACAGTCCTCTACACAATACTGTCTTCCATACGCTACTGTCCTCTACACACTACTTTCTTCCATACACTACTGTCCTCTACACACTACTTTCTTCCATACACTACTGTCCTCTACACAATACTTTCTTCCATACGCTACTGTCCTCTACACACTACTTTCTTCCATACACTACTGTCCTCTACACACTACTTTCTTCCATACGCTACTGTCCTCTACACAATACTTTCTTCCATACGCTACTGTCCTCTACACAATACTTTCTTCCATACGCTACTGTCCTCTACACAATACTTTCTTCCATACGCTACTGTCCTCTACACAATACTTTCTTCCATACACTACTGTCCTCTACACACTACTTTCTTCCATACACTACTGTCCTCTACACACTACTTTCTTCCATACGCTACTGTCCTCTACACACTACTTTCTTCCATACGCTACTGTCCTCTACACACTACTTTCTTCCATACGCTACTGTCCTCTACACACTACTTTCTTCCATACGCTACTGTCCTCTACACACTACTTTCTTCCATACGCTACTGTCCTCTAAACACTACTTTCTTCCATACGCTACTGTCCTCTACACACTACTTTCTTCCATACACTACTGTCCTCTACACACTAATTTCTTCCATACACTACTGTCCTCTACACACTACTTTCTTCCATACACTACTGTCCTCTACACACTACTTTCTTCCATACGCTACTGTCCTCTACACACTACTTTCTTCCATACGCTACTGTCCTCTAAACACTACTTTCTTCCATACGCTACTGTCCTCTACACACTACTTTCTTCCATACGCTACTGTCCTCTACACACTACTTTCTTCCATACGCTACAGTCCTCTACACAATACTGTCTTCCATACGCTACTGTCCTCTACACACTACTTTCTTCCATACACTACTGTCCTCTACACACTACTTTCTTCCATACACTACTGTCCTCTACACAATACTTTCTTCCATACGCTACTGTCCTCTACACACTACTTTCTTCCATACACTACTGTCCTCTACACACTACTTTCTTCCATACGCTACTGTCCTCTACACAATACTTTCTTCCATACGCTACTGTCCTCTACACAATACTTTCTTCCATACGCTACTGTCCTCTACACAATACTTTCTTCCATACACTACTGTCCTCTACACACTACTTTCTTCCATACACTACTGTCCTCTACACACTACTTTCTTCCATACGCTACTGTCCTCTACACACTACTTTCTTCCATACGCTACTGTCCTCTACACACTACTTTCTTCCATACACTACTTTCTTCCATACGCTACTTTCTTCCATACGCTACTGTCCTCTACACACTACTTTCTTCCATACGCTACTGTCCTCTACACACTACTTTCTTCCATACGCTACTGTCCTCTACACACTACTTTCTTCCATACGCTACTGTCCTCTACACACTACTTTCTTCCATACGCTACTGTCCTCTAAACACTACTTTCTTCCATACGCTACTGTCCTCTACACACTACTTTCTTCCATACGCTACTGTCCTCTACACACTACTTTCTTCCATACGCTACAGTCCTCTACACAATACTTTCTTCCATACGCTACTGTCCTCTACACACTACTTTCTTCCATACACTACTGTCCTCTACACACTACTTTCTTCCATACGCTACTGTCCTCTACACAATACTTTCTTCCATACGCTACTGTCCTCTACACAATACTTTCTTCCATACGCTACTGTCCTCTACACAATACTTTCTTCCATACGCTACTGTCCTCTACACAATACTTTCTTCCATACACTACTGTCCTCTACACACTACTTTCTTCCATACACTACTGTCCTCTACACACTACTTTCTTCCATACGCTACTGTCCTCTACACACTACTTTCTTCCATACGCTACTGTCCTCTACACACTACTTTCTTCCATACACTACTTTCTTCCATACGCTACTTTCTTCCATACGCTACTGTCCTCTACACACTACTTTCTTCCATACGCTACTGTCCTCTACACACTACTTTCTTCCATACGCTACTGTCCTCTACACACTACTTTCTTCCATACGCTACTGTCCTCTACACACTACTTTCTTCCATACGCTACTGTCCTCTACACACTACTTTCTTCCATACGCTACTGTCCTCTACACACTACTTTCTTCCATACGCTACTGTCCTCTACACACTACTTTCTTCCATACGCTACTGTCCTCTACACACTACTTTCTTCCATGCGCTACTGTCCTCTACACAATACTTTCTTCCATACGCTACTGTCCTCTACACAATACTTTCTTCCATACGCTACTGTCCTCTACACACTACTTTCTTCCATACACTACTGTCCTCTACACACTACTTTCTTCCATACGCTACTGTCCTCTACACAATACTTTCTTCCATACGCTACTGTCCTCTATACACTACTTTCTTCCATACACTACTGTCCTCTACACAATACTTTCTTCCATACGCTACTGTCCTCTACACAATACTTTCTTCCATACGCTACTGTCCTCTACACACTACTTTCTTCCATACGCTACTGTCCTCTACACACTACTTTCTTCCATACGCTACTGTCCTCTACACACTACTTTCTTCCATACGCTACTGTCCTCTACACACTACTTTCTTCCATACACTACTGTCCTCTACACACTACTTTCTTCCATACGCTACTGTCCTCTACACACTACTTTCTTCCATACGCTACTGTCCTCTACACACTACTTTCTTCCATACGCTACTGTCCTCTACACACTACTTTCTTCCATGCGCTACTGTCCTCTACACAATACTTTCTTCCATACGCTACTGTCCTCTACACAATACTTTCTTCCATACACTACTGTCCTCTACACACTACTGTCCTCTACACAATACTTTCTTCCATACACTACTGTCCTCTACACACTACTTTCTTCCATACACTACTGTCCTCTACACACTACTTTCTTCCATACACTACTGTCCTCTACACACTACTTTCTTCCATACGCTACTGTCCTCTACACAATACTTTCTTCCATACGCTACTGTCCTCTATACACTACTTTCTTCCATACACTACTGTCCTCTACACAATACTTTCTTCCATACGCTACTGTCCTCTACACAATACTTTCTTCCATACGCTACTGTCCTCTACACACTACTTTCTTCCATACGCTACTGTCCTCTACACACTACTTTCTTCCATACGCTACTGTCCTCTACACACTACTTTCTTCCATACGCTACTGTCCTCTACACACTACTTTCTTCCATACACTACTGTCCTCTACACACTACTTTCTTCCATACACTACTGTCCTCTACACACTACTTTCTTCCATACGCTACTGTCCTCTACACACTACTTTCTTCCATACGCTACTGTCCTCTACACACTACTTTCTTCCATACGCTACTGTCCTCTACACACTACTTTCTTCCATGCGCTACTGTCCTCTACACAATACTTTCTTCCATACGCTACTGTCCTCTACACAATACTTTCTTCCATACACTACTGTCCTCTACACACTACTGTCCTCTACACAATACTTTCTTCCATACACTACTGTCCTCTACACACTACTTTCTTCCATACACTACTGTCCTCTACACACTACTTTCTTCCATACACTACTGTCCTCGACACACTACTTTCTTCCATACGCTACTGTCCTCTACACACTACTTTCTTCCATACACTACTGTCCTCTACACAATACTTTCTTCCATACACTACTGTCCTCTACACACTACTTTCTTCCATACACTACTGTCCTCTACACACTACTTTCTTCCATACGCTACTGTCCTCTACACACTACTTTCTTCCATACGCTACTGTCCTCTACACACTACTTTCTTCCATACGCTACTGTCCTCTACACACTACTTTCTTCCATACACTACTTTCTTCCATACGCTACTTTCTTCCATACGCTACTGTCCTCTACACACTACTTTCTTCCATACGCTACTGTCCTCTACACACTACTTTCTTCCATACGCTACTGTCCTCTACACACTACTTTCTTCCATACGCTACTGTCCTCTACACACTACTTTCTTCCATTCGCTACTGTCCTCTAAACACTACTTTCTTCCATACGCTACTGTCCTCTACACACTACTTTCTTCCATACACTACTGTCCTCTACACACTAATTTCTTCCATACGCTACTGTCCTCTACACACTACTTTCTTCCATACGCTACTGTCCTCTACACACTACTTTCTTCCATACGCTACTGTCCTCTACACACTACTTTCTTCCATACGCTACTGTCCTCTAAACACTACTTTCTTCCATACGCTACTGTCCTCTACACACTACTTTCTTCCATACGCTACTGTCCTCTACACACTACTTTCTTCCATACGCTACAGTCCTCTACACAATACTGTCTTCCATACGCTACTGTCCTCTACACACTACTTTCTTCCATACACTACTGTCCTCTACACACTACTTTCTTCCATACACTACTGTCCTCTACACAATACTTTCTTCCATACGCTACTGTCCTCTACACACTACTTTCTTCCATACACTACTGTCCTCTACACACTACTTTCTTCCATACGCTACTGTCCTCTACACAATACTTTCTTCCATACGCTACTGTCCTCTACACAATACTTTCTTCCATACGCTACTGTCCTCTACACAATACTTTCTTCCATACGCTACTGTCCTCTACACAATACTTTCTTCCATACACTACTGTCCTCTACACACTACTTTCTTCCATACACTACTGTCCTCTACACACTACTTTCTTCCATACGCTACTGTCCTCTACACACTACTTTCTTCCATACGCTACTGTCCTCTACACACTACTTTCTTCCATACACTACTTTCTTCCATACGCTACTTTCTTCCATACGCTACTGTCCTCTAAACACTACTTTCTTCCATACGCTACTGTCCTCTACACACTACTTTCTTCCATACGCTACAGTCCTCTACACAATACTTTCTTCCATACGCTACTGTCCTCTACACACTACTTTCTTCCATACACTACTGTCCTCTACACACTACTTTCTTCCATACGCTACTGTCCTCTACACAATACTTTCTTCCATACGCTACTGTCCTCTACACACTACTTTCTTCCATACACTACTGTCCTCTACACACTACTTTCTTCCATACGCTACTGTCCTCTACACAATACTTTCTTCCATACACTACTGTCCTCTACACACTACTTTCTTCCATACACTACTGTCCTCTACACACTACTTTCTTCCATACGCTACTGTCCTCTACACAATACTTTCTTCCATACGCTACTGTCCTCTATACACTACTTTCTTCCATACACTACTGTCCTCTACACAATACTTTCTTCCATACGCTACTGTCCTCTACACAATACTTTCTTCCATACGCTACTGTCCTCTACACACTACTTTCTTCCATACGCTACTGTCCTCTACACACTACTTTCTTCCATACGCTACTGTCCTCTACACACTACTTTCTTCCATACGCTACTGTCCTCTACACACTACTTTCTTCCATACACTACTGTCCTCTACACACTACTTTCTTCCATACACTACTGTCCTCTACACACTACTTTCTTCCATACGCTACTGTCCTCTACACACTACTTTCTTCCATACGCTACTGTCCTCTACACACTACTTTCTTCCATACGCTACTGTCCTCTACACACTACTTTCTTCCATGCGCTACTGTCCTCTACACAATACTTTCTTCCATACGCTACTGTCCTCTACACAATACTTTCTTCCATACACTACTGTCCTCTACACACTACTGTCCTCTACACAATACTTTCTTCCATACACTACTGTCCTCTACACACTACTTTCTTCCATACACTACTGTCCTCTACACACTACTTTCTTCCATACACTACTGTCCTCGACACACTACTTTCTTCCATACGCTACTGTCCTCTACACACTACTTTCTTCCATACACTACTGTCCTCTACACAATACTTTCTTCCATACACTACTGTCCTCTACACACTACTTTCTTCCATACACTACTGTCCTCTACACACTACTTTCTTCCATACGCTACTGTCCTCTACACACTACTTTCTTCCATACGCTACTGTCCTCTACACACTACTTTCTTCCATACGCTACTGTCCTCTACACACTACTTTCTTCCATACACTACTTTCTTCCATACGCTACTTTCTTCCATACGCTACTGTCCTCTACACACTACTTTCTTCCATACGCTACTGTCCTCTACACACTACTTTCTTCCATACGCTACTGTCCTCTACACACTACTTTCTTCCATACGCTACTGTCCTCTACACACTACTTTCTTCCATTCGCTACTGTCCTCTAAACACTACTTTCTTCCATACGCTACTGTCCTCTACACACTACTTTCTTCCATACACTACTGTCCTCTACACACTAATTTCTTCCATACGCTACTGTCCTCTACACACTACTTTCTTCCATACGCTACTGTCCTCTACACACTACTTTCTTCCATACGCTACTGTCCTCTACACACTACTTTCTTCCATACGCTACTGTCCTCTAAACACTACTTTCTTCCATACGCTACTGTCCTCTACACACTACTTTCTTCCATACGCTACTGTCCTCTACACACTACTTTCTTCCATACGCTACAGTCCTCTACACAATACTGTCTTCCATACGCTACTGTCCTCTACACACTACTTTCTTCCATACACTACTGTCCTCTACACACTACTTTCTTCCATACACTACTGTCCTCTACACAATACTTTCTTCCATACGCTACTGTCCTCTACACACTACTTTCTTCCATACACTACTGTCCTCTACACACTACTTTCTTCCATACGCTACTGTCCTCTACACAATACTTTCTTCCATACGCTACTGTCCTCTACACAATACTTTCTTCCATACGCTACTGTCCTCTACACAATACTTTCTTCCATACGCTACTGTCCTCTACACAATACTTTCTTCCATACACTACTGTCCTCTACACACTACTTTCTTCCATACACTACTGTCCTCTACACACTACTTTCTTCCATACGCTACTGTCCTCTACACACTACTTTCTTCCATACGCTACTGTCCTCTACACACTACTTTCTTCCATACACTACTTTCTTCCATACGCTACTTTCTTCCATACGCTACTGTCCTCTAAACACTACTTTCTTCCATACGCTACTGTCCTCTACACACTACTTTCTTCCATACGCTACAGTCCTCTACACAATACTTTCTTCCATACGCTACTGTCCTCTACACACTACTTTCTTCCATACACTACTGTCCTCTACACACTACTTTCTTCCATACGCTACTGTCCTCTACACAATACTTTCTTCCATACGCTACTGTCCTCTACACACTACTTTCTTCCATACACTACTGTCCTCTACACACTACTTTCTTCCATACGCTACTGTCCTCTACACAATACTTTCTTCCATACGCTACTGTCCTCTACACAATACTTTCTTCCATACGCTACTGTCCTCTACACAATACTTTCTTCCATACGCTACTGTCCTCTACACAATACTTTCTTCCATACACTACTGTCCTCTACACACTACTTTCTTCCATACACTACTGTCCTCTACACACTACTTTCTTCCATACGCTACTGTCCTCTACACACTACTTTCTTCCATACGCTACTGTCCTCTACACACTACTTTCTTCCATACACTACTTTCTTCCATACGCTACTTTCTTCCATACGCTACTGTCCTCTACACACTACTTTCTTCCATACGCTACTGTCCTCTACACACTACTTTCTTCCATACACTACTGTCCTCTACACACTACTTTCTTCCATACGCTACTGTCCTCTACACACTACTTTCTTCCATACGCTACTGTCCTCTACACACTACTTTCTTCCATACGCTACTGTCCTCTACACACTACTTTCTTCCATACGCTACTGTCCTCTACACACTACTTTCTTCCATGCGCTACTGTCCTCTACACAATACTTTCTTCCATACGCTACTGTCCTCTACACAATACTTTCTTCCATAAGCTACTGTCCTCTACACACTACTTTCTTCCATACACTACTGTCCTCTACACACTACTTTCTTCCATACGCTACTGTCCTCTACACAATACTTTCTTCCATACGCTACTGTCCTCTATACACTACTTTCTTCCATACACTACTGTCCTCTACACAATACTTTCTTCCATACGCTACTGTCCTCTACACAATACTTTCTTCCATACGCTACTGTCCTCTACACACTACTTTCTTCCATACGCTACTGTCCTCTACACACTACTTTCTTCCATACGCTACTGTCCTCTACACACTACTTTCTTCCATACGCTACTGTCCTCTACACACTACTTTCTTCCATACACTACTGTCCTCTACACACTACTTTCTTCCATACACTACTGTCCTCTACACACTACTTTCTTCCATACGCTACTGTCCTCTACACACTACTTTCTTCCATACGCTACTGTCCTCTACACACTACTTTCTTCCATACGCTACTGTCCTCTACACACTACTTTCTTCCATGCGCTACTGTCCTCTACACAATACTTTCTTCCATACGCTACTGTCCTCTACACAATACTTTCTTCCATACACTACTGTCCTCTACACACTACTGTCCTCTACACAATACTTTCTTCCATACACTACTGTCCTCTACACACTACTTTCTTCCATACACTACTGTCCTCTACACACTACTTTCTTCCATACACTACTGTCCTCGACACACTACTTTCTTCCATACGCTACTGTCCTCTACACACTACTTTCTTCCATACACTACTGTCCTCTACACAATACTTTCTTCCATACACTACTGTCCTCTACACACTACTTTCTTCCATACACTACTGTCCTCTACACACTACTTTCTTCCATACGCTACTGTCCTCTACACACTACTTTCTTCCATACACTACTGTCCTCTACACACTACTTTCTTCCATGCGCTACTGTCCTCTACACAATACTTTCTTCCATACGCTACTGTCCTCTACACACTACTTTCTTCCATACGCTACTGTCCTCTACACACTACTTTCTTCCATACACTACTGTCCTCTAAACACTACTTTCTTCCATACGCTACTGTCCTCTACACACTACTTTCTTCCATACACTACTGTCCTCTACACACTACTTTCTTCCATACGCTACTGTCCTCTACACAATACTTTCTTCCATACGCTACTGTCCTCTACACACTACTTTCTTCCATACGCTACTGTCCTCTACACACTACTTTCTTCCATACGCTACTGTCCTCTACACAATACTTTCTTCCATACGCTACTGTCCTCTACACACTACTTTCTTCCATACACTACTGTCCTCTACACACTACTTTCTTCCATACGCTACTGTCCTCTACACAATACTTTCTTCCATACGCTACTGTCCTCTACACAATACTTTCTTCCATACGCTACTGTCCTCTACACAATACTTTCTTCCATACGCTACTGTCCTCTACACACTACTTTCTTCCATACGCTACTGTCCTCTACACACTACTTTCTTCCATACGCTACTGTCCTCTACACACTACTTTCTTCCATACGCTACTGTCCTCTACACACTACTTTCTTCCATACACTACTTTCTTCCATACGCTACTTTCTTCCATACGCTACTGTCCTCTACACACTACTTTCTTCCATACGCTACTGTCCTCTACATACTACTTTCTTCCATACGCTACTGTCCTCTACACACTACTTTCTTCCATACGCTACTGTCCTCTACACACTACTTTCTTCCATACGCTACTGTCCTCGACACACTACTTTCTTCCATACGCTACTGTCCTCGACACACTACTTTCTTCCATACGCTACTGTCCTCTACACACTACTTTCTTCCATACGCTACTGTCCTCTACACACTACTTTCTTCCATACGCTAATGTCCTCTACACACTAATTTCTTCCATACGCTACTGTCCTCTACACACTACTTTCTTCCATACGCTACTGTCCTCTACACACTACTTTCTTCCATACGCTACTGTCCTCTACACACTACTTTCTTCCATACGCTACTGTCCTCTAAACACTACTTTCTTCCATACGCTACTGTCCTCTACACACTACTTTCTTCCATACACTACTGTCCTCTACACACTACTTTCTTCCATACGCTACTGTCCTCTACACAATACTTTCTTCCATACGCTACTGTCCTCTACACACTACTTTCTTCCATACGCTACTGTCCTCTACACACTACTTTCTTCCATACGCTACTGTCCTCTACACAATACTTTCTTCCATACGCTACTGTCCTCTACACACTACTTTCTTCCATACACTACTGTCCTCTACACACTACTTTCTTCCATACGCTACTGTCCTCTACACAATACTTTCTTCCATACGCTACTGTCCTCTACACAATACTTTCTTCCATACGCTACTGTCCTCTACACAATACTTTCTTCCATACGCTACTGTCCTCTACACAATACTTTCTTCCATACGCTACTGTCCTCTACACAATACTTTCTTCCATACGCTACTGTCCTCTACACACTACTTTCTTCCATACGCTACTGTCCTCTACACACTACTTTCTTCCATACGCTACTGTCCTCTACACACTACTTTCTTCCATACGCTACTGTCCTCTACACACTACTTTCTTCCATACGCTACTTTCTTCCATACGCTACTTTCTTCCATACGCTACTGTCCTCTACACACTACTTTCTTCCATACGCTACTGTCCTCTACACACTACTTTCTTCCATACGCTACTGTCCTCTACACACTACTTTCTTCCATACGCTACTGTCCTCTACACACTACTTTCTTCCATACGCTACTGTCCTCTACACACTACTTTCTTCCATACGCTACTGTCCTCTACACACTACTTTCTTCCATACGCTACTGTCCTCTACACACTACTTTCTTCCATACGCTACTGTCCTCTACACACTACTTTCTTCCATACGCTACTGTCCTCTACACACTACTTTCTTCCATACGCTACTGTCCTCTACACACTACTTTCTTCCATACACTACTGTCCTCTACACACTACTTTCTTCCATACGCTACTGTCCTCTACACACTACTTTCTTCCATGCGCTACTGTCCTCTACACAATACTTTCTTCCATACGCTACTGTCCTCTACACAATACTTTCTTCCATACACTACTGTCCTCTACACACTACTTTCTTCCATACGCTACTGTCCTCTACACAATACTGTCTTCCATACGCTACTGTCCTCTACACAATACTTTCTTCCATACGCTACTGTCCTCTACACACTACTTTCTTCCATACACTACTGTCCTCTACACAATACTTTCTTCCATACGCTACTGTCCTCTACACAATACTTTCTTCCATACGCTACTGTCCTCTACACACTACTGTCCTCTACACAATACTTTCTTCCATACGCTACTGTCCTCTACACACTACTTTCTTCCATACACTACTGTCCTCTACACAATACTTTCTTCCATACGCTACTGTCCTCTACACACTACTTTCTTCCATACGCTACTGTCCTCTACACACTACTTTCTTCCATACACTACTTTCTTCCATACGCTACTGTCCTCTACACACTACTTTCTTCCATACGCTACTGTCCTCTACACACTACTTTCTTCCATACACTACTGTCCTCTACACAATACTTTCTTCCATACGCTACTGTCCTCTACACACTACTTTCTTCCATACACTACTTTCTTCCATACGCTACTGTCCTCTACACACTACTTTCTTCCATACGCTACTGTCCTCTACACACTACTTTCTTCCATACGCTACTGTCCTCTACACACTACTTTCTTCCATACGCTACTGTCCTCTACACACTACTTTCTTCCATACGCTACTGTCCTCTACACACTACTTTCTTCCATACGCTACTGTCCTCTACACACTACTTTCTTCCATACACTACTGTCCTCTACACACTACTTTCTTCCATACACTACTGTCCTCTAAACACTACTTTCTTCCATACACTACTGTCCTCTAAACACTACTTTCTTCCATACGCTACTGTCCTCTAAACACTACTTTCTTCTATAAACTACTTTCTTCCATACACTACTGTCCTCTAAACACTACTTTCTTCCATACACTACTGTCCTCTACACACTACTTTCTTCCATACACTACTGTCCTCTACACACTACTTTCTTCCATACGCTACTGTCCTCTAAACACTACTTTCTTCCACACACTACTGTCCTCTACACACTACTTTCTTCCAAACACTACTGTCCTCTAAACACTACTTTCTTCAATACACTACTGTCCTCTACACAATACTTTCTTCCATACGCTACTGTCCTCTACACACTACTTTCTTCCATACGCTACTGTCCTCTAAACAATACTTTCTTCCATACACTACTGTCCTCTACACACTACTTTCTTCCATACACTACTGTCCTCTAAACAATACTTTCTTCCATACTCTACTGTCCTCTACACACTACTTTCTTCCATACACTACTGTCCTCTAAACACTACTTTCTTCCATACGCTACTGTCCTCTACACACTACTTTCTTCCATACACTACTTTCTTCCATACGCTACTGTCCTCTACACACTACTTTCTTCCATACGCTACTGTCCTCTACACACTACTTTCTTCCATACGCTACTGTCCTCTACACACTACTTTCTTCCATACGCTACTGTCCTCCACACACTACTTTCTTCCATACGCTACTGTCCTCTACACACTACTTTCTTCCATACGCTACTGTCCTCTACACACTACTTTCTTCCATACGCTACTGTCCTCTAAACACTACTTTCTTCCATACACTACTGTCCTCTAAACACTACTTTCTTCCATACGCTACTGTCCTCTACACACTACTTTCTTCCATACACTACTGTCCTCTACACACTACTTTCTTCCATACGCTACTGTCCTCTAAACACTACTTTCTTCCACACACTACTGTCCTCTACACACTACTTTCTTCCAAACACTACTGTCCTCTAAACACTACTTTCTTCAATACACTACTGTCCTCTACACAATACTTTCTTCCATACGCTACTGTCCTCTACACACTACTTTCTTCCATACGCTACTGTCCTCTAAACAATACTTTCTTCCATACACTACTGTCCTCTACACACTACTTTCTTCCATACACTACTGTCCTCTAAACAATACTTTCTTCCATACTCTACTGTCCTCTACACACTACTTTCTTCCATACACTACTGTCCTCTAAACACTACTTTCTTCCATACGCTACTGTCCTCTAAACAATACTTTCTTCCATACGCTACTGTCCTCTACACACTACTTTCTTCCATACCCTACTGTCCTCTAAACACTACTTTCTTCCATACACTACTGTCCTCTAAACACTACTTTCTTCCATACACTACTGTCCTCTACACAGTACTTTCTTCCATACACTACTGTCCTCTACACACTACTTTCTTCCATACGCTACTGTCCTCTACACAATACTTTCTTCCATACACTACTGTCCTCTACACACTACTGTCCTCTACACAATACTTTCTTCCATACACTTCTGTCCTCTACACACTACTTTCTTCCATACGCTACTGTCCTCTACACAATACTTTCTTCCATACACTACTGTCCTCTACACACTACTGTCCTCTACACAATACTTTCTTCCATACACTACTGTCCTCTAAACACTACTTTCTTCCATACGCTACTGTCCTCTACACACTACTTTCTTCCATACACTACTGTCCTCTACACACTACTTTCTTCCATACGCTACTGTCCTCTACACAATACTTTCTTCCATACGCTACTGTCCTCTACACACTACTTTCTTCCATACACTACTGTCCTCTACACACTACTTTCTTCCATACGCTACTGTCCTCTACACAATACTTTCTTCCATACGCTACTGTCCTCTACACACTACTTTCTTCCATACGCTACTGTCCTCTACACACTACTTTCTTCCATACGCTACTGTCCTCTACACAATACTTTCTTCCATACGCTACTGTCCTCTACACAATACTTTCTTCCATACGCTACTGTCCTCTACACACTACTTTCTTCCATACGCTACTGTCCTCTACACACTACTTTCTTCCATACGCTACTGTCCTCTACACACTACTTTCTTCCATACGCTACTGTCCTCTACACACTACTTTCTTCCATACGCTACTGTCCTCTACACACTACTTTCTTCCATACGCTACTGTCCTCTACACACTACTTTCTTCCATACACTACTGTCCTCTACACACTACTTTCTTCCATGCGCTACTGTCCTCTACACACTACTTTCTTCCATACGCTACTGTCCTCTACACAATACTTTCTTCCATACACTACTGTCCTCTACACACTACTTTCTTCCATACGCTACTGTCCTCTACACACTACTTTCTTCCATACGCTACTGTCCTCTACACACTACTTTCTTCCATACGCTACTTTCTTCCATACGCTACTGTCCTCTACACACTACTTTCTTCCATACGCTACTGTCCTCTACACACTACTTTCTTCCATACACTACTTTCTTCCATACGCTACTGTCCTCTACACACTACTTTCTTCCATACGCTACTGTCCTCTACACACTACTTTCTTCCATACGCTACTGTCCTCTACACACTACTTTCTTCCATACGCTACTGTCCTCTACACACTACTTTCTTCCATACGCTACTGTCCTCCACACACTACTTTCTTCCATACGCTACTGTCCTCTACACACTACTTTCTTCCATACGCTACTGTCCTCTACACACTACTTTCTTCCATACACTACTGTCCTCTAAACACTACTTTCTTCCATACACTACTGTCCTCTAAACACTACTTTCTTCCATACGCTACTGTCCTCTAAACACTACTTTCTTCGATAAACTACTTTCTTCCATACACTACTGTCCTCTAAACACTACTTTCTTCCATACACTACTGTCCTCTACACACTACTTTCTTCCATACACTACTGTCCTCTACACACTACTTTCTTCCATACGCTACTGTCCTCTAAACACTACTTTCTTCCACACACTACTGTCCTCTACACACTACTTTCTTCCAAACATTACTGTCCTCTAAACACTACTTTCTTCAATACACTACTGTCCTCTACACAATACTTTCTTCCATACGCTACTGTCCTCTACACACTACTTTCTTCCATACGCTACTGTCCTCTAAACAATACTTTCTTCCATACACTACTGTCCTCTACACACTACTTTCTTCCATACACTACTGTCCTCTAAACAATACTTTCTTCCATACTCTACTGTCCTCTACACACTACTTTCTTCCATACACTACTGTCCTCTAAACACTACTTTCTTCCATACGCTACTGTCCTCTAAACAATACTTTCTTCCATACGCTACTGTCCTCTACACACTACTTTCTTCCATACCCTACTGTCCTCTAAACACTACTTTCTTCCATACACTACTGTCCTCTAAACACTACTTTCTTCCATACACTACTGTCCTCTACACAGTACTTTCTTCCATACGCTACTGTCCTCTACACACTACTTTCTTCCATACGCTACTGTCCTCTACACAATACTTTCTTCCATACACTACTGTCCTCTACACACTACTGTCCTCTACACAATACTTTCTTCCATACACTTCTGTCCTCTACACACTACTTTCTTCCATACGCTACTGTCCTCTACACAATACTTTCTTCCATACACTACTGTCCTCTACACACTACTGTCCTCTACACAATACTTTCTTCCATACACTACTGTCCTCTAAACACTACTTTCTTCCATACGCTACTGTCCTCTACACACTACTTTCTTCCATACACTACTGTCCTCTACACACTACTTTCTTCCATACGCTACTGTCCTCTACACAATACTTTCTTCCATACGCTACTGTCCTCTACACACTACTTTCTTCCATACACTACTGTCCTCTACACACTACTTTCTTCCATACGCTACTGTCCTCTACACAATACTTTCTTCCATACGCTACTGTCCTCTACACACTACTTTCTTCCATACGCTACTGTCCTCTACACACTACTTTCTTCCATACGCTACTGTCCTCTACACACTACTTTCTTCCATACACTACTTTCTTCCATACACTACTTTCTTCCATACGCTACTTTCTTCCATACGCTACTGTCCTCTACACACTACTTTCTTCCATACGCTACTGTCCTCTACACACTACTTTCTTCCATACGCTACTGTCCTCTACACACTACTTTCTTCCATACGCTACTGTCCTCTACACACTACTTTCTTCCATACACTACTGTCCTCTACACACTACTTTCTTCCATACGCTACTGTCCTCTACACACTACTTTCTTCCATACGCTACTGTCCTCTACACACTACTTTCTTCCATACACTACTGTCCTCTACACACTACTTTCTTCCATGCGCTACTGTCCTCTACACACTACTTTCTTCCATACGCTACTGTCCTCTACACAATACTTTCTTCCATACACTACTGTCCTCTACACACTACTTTCTTCCATACGCTACTGTCCTCTACACACTACTTTCTTCCATACGCTACTGTCCTCTACACACTACTTTCTTCCATACGCTACTTTCTTCCATACGCTACTGTCCTCTACACACTACTTTCTTCCATACGCTACTGTCCTCTACACACTACTTTCTTCCATACGCTACTGTCCTCTACACACTACTTTCTTCCATACGCTACTGTCCTCTACACACTCCTTTCTTCCATACGCTACTGTCCTCTACACACTACTTTCTTCCATACACTACTGTCCTCTACACACTACTTTCTTCCATGCGCTACTGTCCTCTACACAATACTTTCTTCCATACGCTACTGTCCTCTACACAATATTTTCTTCCATACACTACTGTCCTCTACACACTACTTTCTTCCATACGCTACTGTCCTCTACACACTACTTTCTTCCATACACTACTGTCCTCTACACACTACTTTCTTCCATACGCTACTGTCCTCTACACACTACTTTCTTCCATACGCTACTGTCCTCTACACAATACTTTCTTCCATACGCTACTGTCCTCTACACACTACTTTCTTCCATACGCTACTGTCCTCTACACAATACTTTCTTCCATACGCTACTGTCCTCTACACAATACTTTCTTCCATACGCTACTGTCCTCTACACACTACTGTCCTCTACACAATACTTTCTTCCATACGCTACTGTCCTCTACACACTACTTTCTTCCATACACTACTGTCCTCTACACAATACTTTCTTCCATACGCTACTGTCCTCTACACACTACTTTCTTCCATACGCTACTGTCCTCTACACACTACTTTCTTCCATACACTACTTTCTTCCATACGTTACTGTCCTCTACACACTACTTTCTTCCATACGCTACTGTCCTCTACACACTACTTTCTTCCATACACTACTGTCCTCTACACAGTACTTTCTTCCATACGCTACTGTCCTCTACACACTACTTTCTTCCATACGCTACTGTCCTCTACACACTACTTTCTTCCATACACTACTGTCCTCTACACACTACTTTCTTCCATACACTACTGTCCTCTACACACTACTTTCTTTCATACGCTACTGTCCTCTACACACTACTTTCTTCCATACACTACTGTCCTCTACACAATACTTTCTTCCATACACTACTGTCCTCTACACACTACTTTCTTCCATACACTACTGTCCTCTACACACTAATTTCTTCCATACGCTACTGTCCTCTCCACAATACTTTCTTCCATACGCTACTGTCCTCTACACAATACTTTCTTCCATACGCTACTGTCCTCTACACAATACTTTCTTCCATACACTACTGTCCTCTACACACTACTTTCTTCCATGCGCTACTGTCCTCTACACAATACTTTCTTCCATACGCTACTGTCCTCCACACAATACTTTCTTCCATACACTACTGTCCTCTACACAATACTTTCTTCCATACGCTACTGTCCTCTACACACTACTTTCTTCCATGCGCTACTGTCCTCTACACAATACTTTCTTCCATACGCTACTGTCCTCTACACAATACTTTCTTCCATACGCTACTGTCCTCTACACACTACTTTCTTCCATACACTACTGTCCTCTACACAATACTTTCTTCCATACGCTACTGTCCTCTACACACTACTTTCTTCCATACGCTACTGTCCTCTACACACTACTTTCTTCCATACGCTACTTTCTTCCATACGCTACTGTCCTCTACACACTACTTTCTTCCATACGCTACTGTCCTCTACACACTACTTTCTTCCATACGCTACTGTCCTCTACACAATACTTTCTTCCATACGCTACTGTCCTCTAAACACTACTTTCTTCCATACGCTACTGTCCTCTACACACTACTTTCTTCCATACGCTACTGTCCTCTACACACTACTTTCTTCCATACGCTACTGTCCTCTACACAATACTTTCTTCCATACGCTACTGTCCTCTACACACTACTGTCCTCTACACAATACTTTCTTCCATACGCTACTGTCCTCTACACACTACTTTCTTCCATACACTACTGTCCTCTACACAATACTTTCTTCCATACGCTACTGTCCTCTACACACTACTTTCTTCCATACGCTACTGTCCTCTACACACTACTTTCTTCCATACACTACTTTCTTCCATACGTTACTGTCCTCTACACACTACTTTCTTCCATACGCTACTGTCCTCTACACACTACTTTCTTCCATACACTACTGTCCTCTACACAGTACTTTCTTCCATACGCTACTGTCCTCTACACACTACTTTCTTCCATACGCTACTGTCCTCTACACACTACTTTCTTCCATACACTACTGTCCTCTACACACTACTTTCTTCCATACACTACTGTCCTCTACACACTACTTTCTTTCATACGCTACTGTCCTCTACACACTACTTTCTTCCATACACTACTGTCCTCTACACAATACTTTCTTCCATACACTACTGTCCTCTACACACTACTTTCTTCCATACACTACTGTCCTCTACACACTAATTTCTTCCATACGCTACTGTCCTCTCCACAATACTTTCTTCCATACGCTACTGTCCTCTACACAATACTTTCTTCCATACGCTACTGTCCTCTACACAATACTTTCTTCCATACACTACTGTCCTCTACACACTACTTTCTTCCATGCGCTACTGTCCTCTACACAATACTTTCTTCCATACGCTACTGTCCTCCACACAATACTTTCTTCCATACACTACTGTCCTCTACACAATACTTTCTTCCATACGCTACTGTCCTCTACACACTACTTTCTTCCATGCGCTACTGTCCTCTACACAATACTTTCTTCCATACGCTACTGTCCTCTACACAATACTTTCTTCCATACGCTACTGTCCTCTACACACTACTTTCTTCCATACACTACTGTCCTCTACACAATACTTTCTTCCATACGCTACTGTCCTCTACACACTACTTTCTTCCATACGCTACTGTCCTCTACACACTACTTTCTTCCATACGCTACTTTCTTCCATACGCTACTGTCCTCTACACACTACTTTCTTCCATACGCTACTGTCCTCTACACACTACTTTCTTCCATACGCTACTGTCCTCTACACAATACTTTCTTCCATACGCTACTGTCCTCTAAACACTACTTTCTTCCATACGCTACTGTCCTCTACACACTACTTTCTTCCATACGCTACTGTCCTCTACACACTACTTTCTTCCATACGCTACTGTCCTCTACACACTACTTTCTTCCATACGCTACTGTCCTCTACACACTACTTTCTTCCATACGCTACTGTCCTCTACACACTACTTTCTTCCATACGCTACTGTCCTCTACACACTACTTTCTTCCATACACTACTGTCCTCTACACACTACTTTCTTCCATACGCTACTGTCCTCTACACAATACTTTCTTCCATACGCTACTGTCCTCTACACAATACTTTCTTCCATACGCTACTGTCCTCTACACAATACTTTCTTCCATACGCTACTGTCCTCTACACACTACTTTCTTCCATACGCTACTGTCCTCTACACACTACTTTCTTCCATACGCTACTGTCCTCTACACACTACTTTCTTCCATACACTACTGTACTCTACACACTACTTTCTTCCATACACTACTTTCTTCCATACGCTACTTTCTTCCATACGCTACTGTCCTCTACACACTACTTTCTTCCATACGCTACTGTCCTCTACACACTACTTTCTTCCATACGCTACTGTCCTCTACACACTACTTTCTTCCATACGCTACTGTCCTCTACACACTACTTTCTTCCATACGCTACTGTCCTCTACACACTACTTTCTTCCATACGCTACTGTCCTCTACACACTACTTTCTTCCATACACTACTGTCCTCTACACACTACTTTCTTCCATGCGCTACTGTCCTCTACACAATACTTTCTTCCATACGCTACTGTCCTCTACACAATACTTTCTTCCATACACTACTGTCCTCTACACACTACTTTCTTCCATACGCTACTGTCCTCTACACACTACTTTCTTCCATACACTACTGTCCTCTACACACTACTTTCTTCCATACGCTACTGTCCTCTACACACTACTTTCTTCCATACGCTACTGTCCTCTACACACTACTGTCCTCTACACAATACTTTCTTCCATACGCTACTGTCCTCTACACACTACTTTCTTCCATACACTACTGTCCTCTACACAATACTTTCTTCCATACGCTACTGTCCTCTACACACTACTTTCTTCCATACGCTACTGTCCTCTACACACTACTTTCTTCCATACACTACTTTCTTCCATACGCTACTGTCCTCTACACACTACTTTCTTCCATACACTACTGTACTCTACACACTACTTTCTTCCATACACTACTTTCTTCCATACGCTACTTTCTTCCATACGCTACTGTCCTCTACACACTACTTTCTTCCATACGCTACTGTCCTCTACACACTACTTTCTTCCATACGCTACTGTCCTCTACACACTACTTTCTTCCATACGCTACTGTCCTCTACACACTACTTTCTTCCATACGCTACTGTCCTCTACACACTACTTTCTTCCATACGCTACTGTCCTCTACACACTACTTTCTTCCATACACTACTGTCCTCTACACACTACTTTCTTCCATGCGCTACTGTCCTCTACACAATACTTTCTTCCATACGCTACTGTCCTCTACACAATACTTTCTTCCATACACTACTGTCCTCTACACACTACTTTCTTCCATACGCTACTGTCCTCTACACACTACATTCTTCCATACACTACTGTCCTCTACACACTACTTTCTTCCATACGCTACTGTCCTCTACACACTACTTTCTTCCATACGCTACTGTCCTCTACACACTACTGTCCTCTACACAATACTTTCTTCCATACGCTACTGTCCTCTACACACTACTTTCTTCCATACACTACTGTCCTCTACACAATACTTTCTTCCATACGCTACTGTCCTCTACACACTACTTTCTTCCATACGCTACTGTCCTCTACACACTACTTTCTTCCATACGCTACTGTCCTCTACACACTACTTTCTTCCATACACTACTGTCCTCTACACACTACTTTCTTTCATACGCTACTGTCCTCTACACACTACTTTCTTCCATACACTACTGTCCTCTACACAATACTTTCTTCCATACACTACTGTCCTCTACACACTACTTTCTTCCATACACTACTGTCCTCTACACACTAATTTCTTCCATACGCTACTGTCCTCTCCACAATACTTTCTTCCATACGCTACTGTCCTCTACACAATACTTTCTTCCATACGCTACTGTCCTCTACACAATACTTTCTTCCATACACTACTGTCCTCTACACACTACTTTCTTCCATGCGCTACTGTCCTCTACACAATACTTTCTTCCATACGCTACTGTCCTCCACACAATACTTTCTTCCATACACTACTGTCCTCTACACACTACTTTCTTCCATACACTACTGTCCTCTACACACTACTTTCTTCCATACGCTACTGTCCTCTACACACTACTTTCTTCCATACGCTACTGTCCTCTACACATTACTTTCTTCCATACACTACTGTCCTCTACACAATACTTTCTTCCATACACTACTGTCCTCTACACACTACTTTCTTCCATACGCTACTGTCCTCTACACACTAATTTCTTCCATACGCTACTGTCCTCTCCACAATACTTTCTTCCATACGATACTGTCCTCTACACAATACTTTCTTCCATACGCTACTGTCCTCTACACAATACTTTCTTCCATACACTACTGTCCTCTACACACTACTTTCTTCCATGCGCTACTGTCCTCTACACAATACTTTCTTCCATACGCTACTGTCCTCTACACAATACTTTCTTCCATACGCTACTGTCCTCTACACAATACTTTCTTCCATACGCTACTGTCCTCTACACACTACTTTCTTCCATACGCTACTGTCCTCTACACACTACTTTCTTCCATACACTACTTTCTTCCATACGCTACTGTCCTCTACACACTACTTTCTTCCATACGCTACTGTCCTCTACACACTACTTTCTTCCATACACTACTGTACTCTACACACTACTTTCTTCCATACACTACTTTCTTCCATACGCTACTTTCTTCCATACGCTACTGTCCTCTACACACTACTTTCTTCCATACGCTACTGTCCTCTACACACTACTTTCTTCCATACGCTACTGTCCTCTACACACTACTTTCTTCCATACGCTACTGTCCTCTACACACTACTTTCTTCCATACGCTACTGTCCTCTACACACTACTTTCTTCCATACGCTACTGTCCTCTACACACTACTTTCTTCCATACGCTACTGTCCTCTACACACTACTTTCTTCCATACGCTACTGTCCTCTACACACTACTTTCTTCCATACACTACTGTCCTCTACACACTACTTTCTTCCATGCGCTACTGTCCTCTACACAATACTTTCTTCCATACACTACTTTCTTCCATACGCTACTGTCCTCTACACACTACTTTCTTCCATACGCTACTGTCCTCTACACACTACTTTCTTCCATACGCTACTGTCCTCTACACACTACTTTCTTCCATACACTACTGTCCTCTACACACTACTTTCTTTCATACACTACTGTCCTCTACACACTACTTTCTTCCATACACTACTGTCCTCTACACAATACTTTCTTCCATACACTACTGTCCTCTACACACTACTTTCTTCCATACACTACTGTCCTCTACACACTAATTTCTTCCATACGCTACTGTCCTCTCCACAATACTTTCTTCCATACGCTACTGTCCTCTACACAATACTTTCTTCCATACGCTACTGTCCTCTACACAATACTTTCTTCCATACACTACTGTCCTCTACACACTACTTTCTTCCATGCGCTACTGTCCTCTACACAATACTTTCTTCCATACGCTACTGTCCTCCACACAATACTTTCTTCCATACACTACTGTCCTCTACACACTACTTTCTTCCATACACTACTGTCCTCTACACACTACTTTCTTCCATACGCTACTGTCCTCTACACACTACTTTCTTCCATACGCTACTGTCCTCTACACATTACTTTCTTCCATACACTACTGTCCTCTACACAATACTTTCTTCCATACACTACTGTCCTCTACACACTACTTTCTTCCATACGCTACTGTCCTCTACACACTAATTTCTTCCATACGCTACTGTCCTCTCCACAATACTTTCTTCCATACGATACTGTCCTCTACACAATACTTTCTTCCATACGCTACTGTCCTCTACACAATACTTTCTTCCATACACTACTGTCCTCTACACACTACTTTCTTCCATGCGCTACTGTCCTCTACACAATACTTTCTTCCATACGCTACTGTCCTCTACACAATACTTTCTTCCATACGCTACTGTCCTCTACACAATACTTTCTTCCATACGCTACTGTCCTCTACACACTACTTTCTTCCATACGCTACTGTCCTCTACACACTACTTTCTTCCATACACTACTTTCTTCCATACGCTACTGTCCTCTACACACTACTTTCTTCCATACGCTACTGTCCTCTACACACTACTTTCTTCCATACACTACTGTACTCTACACACTACTTTCTTCCATACACTACTTTCTTCCATACGCTACTTTCTTCCATACGCTACTGTCCTCTACACACTACTTTCTTCCATACGCTACTGTCCTCTACACACTACTTTCTTCCATACGCTACTGTCCTCTACACACTACTTTCTTCCATACGCTACTGTCCTCTACACACTACTTTCTTCCATACGCTACTGTCCACTACACACTACTTTCTTCCATACGCTACTGTCCTCTACACACTACTTTCTTCCATACGCTACTGTCCTCTACACACTACTTTCTTCCATACACTACTGTCCTCTACACACTACTTTCTTCCATGCGCTACTGTCCTCTACACAATACTTTCTTCCATACGCTACTGTCCTCTACACAATACTTTCTTCCATACGCTACTGTCCTCTACACACTACTTTCTTCCATACACTACTGTCCTCTACACACTACTTTCTTCCATACACTACTGTCCTCTACACACTACTTTCTTCCATACGCTACTGTCCTCTACACACTACTTTCTTCCATACGCTACTGTCCTCTACACACTACTGTCCTCTACACAATACTTTCTTCCATACGCTACTGTCCTCTACACACTACTTTCTTCCATACACTACTGTCCTCTACACAATACTTTCTTCCATACGCTACTGTCCTCTACACACTACTTTCTTCCATACGCTACTGTCCTCTACACACTACTTTCTTCCATACACTACTTTCTTCCATACGCTACTGTCCTCTACACACTACTTTCTTCCATACGCTACTGTCCTCTACACACTACTTTCTTCCATACGCTACTGTCCTCTACACACTACTTTCTTCCATACACTACTGTCCTCTACACACTACTTTCTTTCATACGCTACTGTCCTCTACACACTACTTTCTTCCATACACTACTGTCCTCTACACAATACTTTCTTCCATACACTACTGTCCTCTACACACTACTTTCTTCCATACACTACTGTCCTCGACACACTAATTTCTTCCATACGCTACTGTCCTCTCCACAATACTTTCTTCCATACGCTACTGTCCTCTACACAATACTTTCTTCCATACGCTACTGTCCTCTACACAATACTTTCTTCCATACACTACTGTCCTCTACACACTACTTTCTTCCATGCGCTACTGTCCTCTACACAATACTTTCTTCCATACGCTACTGTCCTCCACACAATACTTTCTTCCATACACTACTGTCCTCTACACACTACTTTCTTCCATACACTACTGTCCTCTACACACTACTTTCTTCCATACGCTACTGTCCTCTACACACTACTTTCTTCCATACGCTACTGTCCTCTACACACTACTTTCTTCCATACACTACTGTCCTCTACACAATACTTTCTTCCATACACTACTGTCCTCTACACACTACTTTCTTCCATACGCTACTGTCCTCTACACACTAATTTCTTCCATACGCTACTGTCCTCTCCACAATACTTTCTTCCATACGATACTGTCCTCTACACAATACTTTCTTCCATACGCTACTGTCCTCTACACAATACTTTCTTCCATACACTACTGTCCTCTACACACTACTTTCTTCCATGCGCTACTGTCCTCTACACAATACTTTCTTCCATACGCTACTGTCCTCTACACAATACTTTCTTCCATACGCTACTGTCCTCTACACAATACTTTCTTCCATACGCTACTGTCCTCTACACACTACTTTCTTCCATACGCTACTGTCCTCTACACACTACTTTCTTCCATACACTACTTTCTTCCATATGCTACTGTCCTCTACACACTACTTTCTTCCATACGCTACTGTCCTCTACACACTACTTTCTTCCATACGCTACTGTCCTCTACACACTACTTTCTTCCATACGCTACTGGCCTCTACACACTACTTTCTTCCATACGCTACTGTCCTCTACACACTACTTTCTTCCATACGCTACTGTCCTCTACACACTACTTTCTTCCATACGCTACTGTCCTCTACACACTACTTTCTTCCATACGCTACTGTCCTCTACACACTACTTTCTTCCATACACTACTGTCCTCTACACACTAATTTCTTCCATACGCTACTGTCCTCTCCACAATACTTTCTTCCATACGCTACTGTCCTCTACACAATACTTTCTTCCATACGCTACTGTCCTCTACACAATACTTTCTTCCATACACTACTGTCCTCTACACACTACTTTCTTCCATGCGCTACTGTCCTCTACACAATACTTTCTTCCATACGCTACTGTCCTCTACACAATACTTTCTTCCATACGCTACTGTCCTCTACACAATACTTTCTTCCATACGCTACTGTCCTCTACACACTACTTTCTTCCATACGCTACTGTCCTCTACACACTACTTTCTTCCATACACTACTTTCTTCCATACACTACTGTCCTCTACACACTACTTTCTTCCATGCGCTACTGTCCTCTACACAATACTTTCTTCCATACGCTACTGTCCTCTACACAATACTTTCTTCCATACGCTACTGTCCTCTACACAATACTTTCTTCCATACGCTACTGTCCTCTACACACTACTTTCTTCCATACGCTACTGTCCTCTACACACTACTTTCTTCCATACACTACTTTCTTCCATACACTACTGTCCTCTACACACTACTTTCTTCCATACACTACTGTCCTCTACACACTACTTTCTTCCATACGCTACTGTCCTCTACACACTACTTTCTTCCATACGCTACTGTCCTCTACACACTACTTTCTTCCATACGCTACTGTCCTCTACACACTACTTTCTTCCATACGCTACTGTCCTCTACACACTACTTTCTTCCATACGCTACTGTCCTCTACACACTACTTTCTTCCATACGCTACAGTCCTCTACACAATACTTTCTTCCATACGCTACTGTCCTCTACACAATACTTTCTTCCATACGCTACTGTCCTCTACACACTACTTTCTTCCATACACTACTGTCCTCTACACACTACTTTCTTCCATACGCTACTGTCCTCTACACAATACTTTCTTCCATACGCTACTGTCCTCTACACACTACTTTCTTCCATACGCTACTGTCCTCTACACACTACTTTCTTCCATACGCTACTGTCCTCTACACACTACTTTCTTCCATACGCTACTGTCCTCTACACACTACTTTCTTCCATACGCTACTGTCCTCTACACACTACTTTCTTCCATACACTACTTTCTTCCATCCGCTACTGTCCTCTACACACTACTTTCTTCCATACACTACTGTCCTCTACACACTACTTTCTTCCATACGCTACTGTCCTCTACACACTACTTTCTTCCATACGCTACTGTCCTCTACACACTACTTTCTTCCATACGCTACTGTCCTCTACACACTACTTTCTTCCATACGCTACTGTCCTCTACACACTACTTTCTTCCATACGCTACTGTCCTCTACACACTACTTTCTTCCATACACTACTGTCCTCTACACACTACTTTCTTCCATACACTACTGTCCTCTACACAATACTTTCTTCCATACACTACTGTCCTCTACACACTACTTTCTTCCATACACTACTGTCCTCTACACACTAATTTCTTCCATACACTACTGTCCTCTCCACAATACTTTCTTCCATACGCTACTGTCCTCTACACAATACTTTCTTCCATACGCTACTGTCCTCTACACAATACTTTCTTCCATACACTACTGTCCTCTACACACTACTTTATTCCATGCGCTACTGTCCTCTACACACTACTTTCTTCCATACGCTACTGTCCTCTACACACTACTTTCTTCCATACGCTACTGTCCTCTACACACTACTGTCCTCTACACAATACTTTCTTCCATACGCTACTGTCCTCTACACAATACTTTCTTCCATACACTACTGTCCTCTACACAATACTTTCTTCCATACGCTACTGTCCTCTACACACTACTTTCTTCCATACACTACTGTCCTCTACACACTACTTTCTTCCATACACTACTTTCTTCCATACGCTACTGTCCTCTACACACTACTTTCTTCCATACGCTACTGTCCTCTACACAATACTTTCTTCCATACACTACTGTCCTCTACACAATACTTTCTTCCATACGCTACTGTCCTCTACACACTACTTTCTTCCATACGCTACTGTCCTCTACACACTACTTTCTTCCATACGCTACTGTCCTCTACACACTACTTTCTTCCATACACTACTGTCCTCTACACACTACTTTCTTCCATACGCTACTGTCCTCTACACACTACTTTCTTCCATACACTACTTTCTTCCATCCGCTACTGTCCTCTACACACTACTTTCTTCCATACACTACTGTCCTCTACACACTACTTTCTTCCATACGCTACTGTCCTCTACACACTACTTTCTTCCATACGCTACTGTCCTCTACACACTACTTTCTTCCATACGCTACTGTCCTCTACACACTACTTTCTTCCATACGCTACTGTCCTCTACACACTACTTTCTTCCATACGCTACTGTCCTCTACACACTACTTTCTTCCATACACTACTGTCCTCTACACACTACTTTCTTCCATACACTACTGTCCTCTACACAATACTTTCTTCCATACACTACTGTCCTCTACACACTACTTTCTTCCATACACTACTGTCCTCTACACACTAATTTCTTCCATACACTACTGTCCTCTCCACAATACTTTCTTCCATACGCTACTGTCCTCTACACAATACTTTCTTCCATACGCTACTGTCCTCTACACAATACTTTCTTCCATACACTACTGTCCTCTACACACTACTTTATTCCATGCGCTACTGTCCTCTACACACTACTTTCTTCCATACGCTACTGTCCTCTACACACTACTTTCTTCCATACGCTACTGTCCTCTACACACTACTGTCCTCTACACAATACTTTCTTCCATACGCTACTGTCCTCTACACAATACTTTCTTCCATACACTACTGTCCTCTACACAATACTTTCTTCCATACGCTACTGTCCTCTACACACTACTTTCTTCCATACACTACTGTCCTCTACACACTACTTTCTTCCATACACTACTTTCTTCCATACGCTACTGTCCTCTACACACTACTTTCTTCCATACGCTACTGTCCTCTACACAATACTTTCTTCCATACACTACTGTCCTCTACACAATACTTTCTTCCATACGCTACTGTCCTCTACACACTACTTTCTTCCATACGCTACTGTCCTCTACACACTACTTTCTTCCATACACTACTGTCCTCTACACACTACTTTCTTCCATACACTACTTTCTTCCATACGCTACTGTCCTCTACACACTACTTTCTTCCATACGCTACTGTCCTCTACACAATACTTTCTTCCATACACTACTGTCCTCTACACAATACTTTCTTCCATACGCTACTGTCCTCTACACACTACTTTCTTCCATACGCTACTGTCCTCTACACACTACTTTCTTCCATACGCTACTGTCCTCTACACACTACTTTCTTCCATACGCTACTGTCCTCTACACAGTACTTTCTTCCATACGCTACTGTCCTCTACACAATACTTTCTTCCATACACTACTGTCCTCTACACACTACTTTCTTCCATACACTACTGTCCTCTACACACTAATTTCTTCCATACACTACTGTCCTCTCCACAATACTTTCTTCCATACGCTACTGTCCTCTACACAATACTTTCTTCCATACGCTACTGTCCTCTACACAATACTTTCTTCCATACACTACTGTCCTCTACACACTACTTTATTCCATGCGCTACTGTCCTCTACACACTACTTTCTTCCATACGCTACTGTCCTCTACACACTACTTTCTTCCATACGCTACTGTCCTCTACACACTACTGTCCTCTACACAATACTTTCTTCCATACGCTACTGTCCTCTACACAATACTTTCTTCCATACACTACTGTCCTCTACACAATACTTTCTTCCATACGCTACTGTCCTCTACACACTACTTTCTTCCATACGCTACTGTCCTCTACACACTACTTTCTTCCATACACTACTTTCTTCCATACGCTACTGTCCTCTACACACTACTTTCTTCCATACGCTACTGTCCTCTACACACTACTTTCTTCCATACACTACTGTCCTCTACACAGTACTTTCTTCCATACGCTACTGTCCTCTACACACTACTTTCTTCCATACGCTACTGTCCTCTACACAATACTTTCTTCCATACGCTACTGTCCTCTACACACTACTTTCTTCCATACACTACTGTCCTCTACACACTACTTTCTTCCATACACTACTGTCCTCTACACACTACTTTCTTCCATACACTACTGTCCTCTACACACTACTTTCTTTCATACGCTACTGTCCTCTACACACTACTTTCTTCCATACACTACTGTCCTCTACACAATACTTTCTTCCATACACTACTGTCCTCTACACACTACTTTCTTCCATGCGCTACTGTCCTCTACACAATACTTTCTTCCATACGCTACTGTCCTCCACACAATACTTTCTTCCATACACTACTGTCCTCTACACACTACTTTCTTCCATACACTACTGTCCTCTACACACTACTTTCTTCCATACGCTACTGTCCTCTACACACTACTTTCTTCCATACGCTACTGTCCTCTACACACTACTTTCTTCCATACACTACTGTCCTCTACACAATACTTTCTTCCATACACTACTGTCCTCTACACACTACTTTCTTCCATACACTACTGTCCTCTACACACTAATTTCTTCCATACGCTACTGTCCTCTCCACAATACTTTCTTCCATACGCTACTGTCCTCTACACAATACTTTCTTCCATACGCTACTGTCCTCTACACAATACTTTCTTCCATACACTACTGTCCTCTACACACTACTTTCTTCCATGCGCTACTGTCCTCGACACAATACTTTCTTCCATACGCTACTGTCCTCTACACAATACTTTCTTCCATACACTACTGTCCTCTACACACTACTTTCTTCCATACACTACTGTCCTCTACACACTACTTTCTTCCATACGCTACTGTCCTCTACACACTACTTTCTTCCATACACTACTTTCTTCCATACACTACTGTCCTCTACACACTACTTTCTTCCATGCGCTACTGTCCTCTACACAATACTTTCTTCCATACGCTACTGTCCTCTACACAATACTTTCTTCCATACGCTACTGTCCTCTACACAATACTTTCTTCCATACGCTACTGTCCTCTACACACTACTTTCTTCCATACGCTACTGTCCTCTACACACTACTTTCTTCCATACACTACTTTCTTCCATACACTACTGTCCTCTACACACTACTTTCTTCCATACACTACTGTCCTCTACACACTACTTTCTTCCATACGCTACTGTCCTCTACACACTACTTTCTTCCATACGCTACTGTCCTCTACACACTACTTTCTTCCATACGCTACTGTCCTCTACACACTACTTTCTTCCATACGCTACTGTCCTCTACACACTACTTTCTTCCATACGCTACTGTCCTCTACACACTACTTTCTTCCATACGCTACAGTCCTCTACACAATACTTTCTTCCATACGCTACTGTCCTCTACACAATACTTTCTTCCATACGCTACTGTCCTCTACACACTACTTTCTTCCATACACTACTGTCCTCTACACACTACTTTCTTCCATACGCTACTGTCCTCTACACAATACTTTCTTCCATACGCTACTGTCCTCTACACACTACTTTCTTCCATACGCTACTGTCCTCTACACACTACTTTCTTCCATACGCTACTGTCCTCTACACACTACTTTCTTCCATACGCTACTGTCCTCTACACACTACTTTCTTCCATACGCTACTGTCCTCTACACACTACTTTCTTCCATACACTACTTTCTTCCATCCGCTACTGTCCTCTACACACTACTTTCTTCCATACACTACTGTCCTCTACACACTACTTTCTTCCATACGCTACTGTCCTCTACACACTACTTTCTTCCATACGCTACTGTCCTCTACACACTACTTTCTTCCATACGCTACTGTCCTCTACACACTACTTTCTTCCATACGCTACTGTCCTCTACACACTACTTTCTTCCATACGCTACTGTCCTCTACACACTACTTTCTTCCATACACTACTGTCCTCTACACACTACTTTCTTCCATACACTACTGTCCTCTACACAATACTTTCTTCCATACACTACTGTCCTCTACACACTACTTTCTTCCATACACTACTGTCCTCTACACACTAATTTCTTCCATACACTACTGTCCTCTCCACAATACTTTCTTCCATACGCTACTGTCCTCTACACAATACTTTCTTCCATACGCTACTGTCCTCTACACAATACTTTCTTCCATACACTACTGTCCTCTACACACTACTTTATTCCATGCGCTACTGTCCTCTACACACTACTTTCTTCCATACGCTACTGTCCTCTACACACTACTTTCTTCCATACGCTACTGTCCTCTACACACTACTGTCCTCTACACAATACTTTCTTCCATACGCTACTGTCCTCTACACAATACTTTCTTCCATACACTACTGTCCTCTACACAATACTTTCTTCCATACGCTACTGTCCTCTACACACTACTTTCTTCCATACACTACTGTCCTCTACACACTACTTTCTTCCATACACTACTTTCTTCCATACGCTACTGTCCTCTACACACTACTTTCTTCCATACGCTACTGTCCTCTACACAATACTTTCTTCCATACACTACTGTCCTCTACACAATACTTTCTTCCATACGCTACTGTCCTCTACACACTACTTTCTTCCATACGCTACTGTCCTCTACACACTACTTTCTTCCATACGCTACTGTCCTCTACACACTACTTTCTTCCATACACTACTGTCCTCTACACACTACTTTCTTCCATACGCTACTGTCCTCTACACACTACTTTCTTCCATACACTACTTTCTTCCATCCGCTACTGTCCTCTACACACTACTTTCTTCCATACACTACTGTCCTCTACACACTACTTTCTTCCATACGCTACTGTCCTCTACACACTACTTTCTTCCATACGCTACTGTCCTCTACACACTACTTTCTTCCATACGCTACTGTCCTCTACACACTACTTTCTTCCATACGCTACTGTCCTCTACACACTACTTTCTTCCATACGCTACTGTCCTCTACACACTACTTTCTTCCATACACTACTGTCCTCTACACACTACTTTCTTCCATACACTACTGTCCTCTACACAATACTTTCTTCCATACACTACTGTCCTCTACACACTACTTTCTTCCATACACTACTGTCCTCTACACACTAATTTCTTCCATACACTACTGTCCTCTCCACAATACTTTCTTCCATACGCTACTGTCCTCTACACAATACTTTCTTCCATACGCTACTGTCCTCTACACAATACTTTCTTCCATACACTACTGTCCTCTACACACTACTTTATTCCATGCGCTACTGTCCTCTACACACTACTTTCTTCCATACGCTACTGTCCTCTACACACTACTTTCTTCCATACGCTACTGTCCTCTACACACTACTGTCCTCTACACAATACTTTCTTCCATACGCTACTGTCCTCTACACAATACTTTCTTCCATACACTACTGTCCTCTACACAATACTTTCTTCCATACGCTACTGTCCTCTACACACTACTTTCTTCCATACACTACTGTCCTCTACACACTACTTTCTTCCATACACTACTTTCTTCCATACGCTACTGTCCTCTACACACTACTTTCTTCCATACGCTACTGTCCTCTACACAATACTTTCTTCCATACACTACTGTCCTCTACACAATACTTTCTTCCATACGCTACTGTCCTCTACACACTACTTTCTTCCATACGCTACTGTCCTCTACACACTACTTTCTTCCATACACTACTGTCCTCTACACACTACTTTCTTCCATACACTACTTTCTTCCATACGCTACTGTCCTCTACACACTACTTTCTTCCATACGCTACTGTCCTCTACACAATACTTTCTTCCATACACTACTGTCCTCTACACAATACTTTCTTCCATACGCTACTGTCCTCTACACACTACTTTCTTCCATACGCTACTGTCCTCTACACACTACTTTCTTCCATACGCTACTGTCCTCTACACACTACTTTCTTCCATACGCTACTGTCCTCTACACAGTACTTTCTTCCATACGCTACTGTCCTCTACACAATACTTTCTTCCATACACTACTGTCCTCTACACACTACTTTCTTCCATACACTACTGTCCTCTACACACTAATTTCTTCCATACACTACTGTCCTCTCCACAATACTTTCTTCCATACGCTACTGTCCTCTACACAATACTTTCTTCCATACGCTACTGTCCTCTACACAATACTTTCTTCCATACACTACTGTCCTCTACACACTACTTTATTCCATGCGCTACTGTCCTCTACACACTACTTTCTTCCATACGCTACTGTCCTCTACACACTACTTTCTTCCATACGCTACTGTCCTCTACACACTACTGTCCTCTACACAATACTTTCTTCCATACGCTACTGTCCTCTACACAATACTTTCTTCCATACACTACTGTCCTCTACACAATACTTTCTTCCATACGCTACTGTCCTCTACACACTACTTTCTTCCATACGCTACTGTCCTCTACACACTACTTTCTTCCATACACTACTTTCTTCCATACGCTACTGTCCTCTACACACTACTTTCTTCCATACGCTACTGTCCTCTACACACTACTTTCTTCCATACACTACTGTCCTCTACACAGTACTTTCTTCCATACGCTACTGTCCTCTACACACTACTTTCTTCCATACGCTACTGTCCTCTACACAATACTTTCTTCCATACGCTACTGTCCTCTACACACTACTTTCTTCCATACACTACTGTCCTCTACACACTACTTTCTTCCATACACTACTGTCCTCTACACACTACTTTCTTCCATACACTACTGTCCTCTACACACTACTTTCTTTCATACGCTACTGTCCTCTACACACTACTTTCTTCCATACACTACTGTCCTCTACACAATACTTTCTTCCATACACTACTGTCCTCTACACACTACTTTCTTCCATGCGCTACTGTCCTCTACACAATACTTTCTTCCATACGCTACTGTCCTCCACACAATACTTTCTTCCATACACTACTGTCCTCTACACACTACTTTCTTCCATACACTACTGTCCTCTACACACTACTTTCTTCCATACGCTACTGTCCTCTACACACTACTTTCTTCCATACGCTACTGTCCTCTACACACTACTTTCTTCCATACACTACTGTCCTCTACACAATACTTTCTTCCATACACTACTGTCCTCTACACACTACTTTCTTCCATACACTACTGTCCTCTACACACTAATTTCTTCCATACGCTACTGTCCTCTCCACAATACTTTCTTCCATACGCTACTGTCCTCTACACAATACTTTCTTCCATACGCTACTGTCCTCTACACAATACTTTCTTCCATACACTACTGTCCTCTACACACTACTTTCTTCCATGCGCTACTGTCCTCGACACAATACTTTCTTCCATACGCTACTGTCCTCTACACAATACTTTCTTCCATACACTACTGTCCTCTACACACTACTTTCTTCCATACACTACTGTCCTCTACACACTACTTTCTTCCATACGCTACTGTCCTCTACACAATACTTTCTTCCATACACTACTTTCTTCCATACGCTACTGTCCTCTACACACTACTTTCTTCCATACACTACTGTCCTCTACACACTACTTTCTTCCATACGCTACTGTCCTCTACACAATACTTTCTTCCATACGCTACTGTCCTCTACACACTACTTTCTTCCATACACTACTGTCCTCTAAACACTACTTTCTTCCATACGCTACTGTCCTCTACACACTACTTTCTTCCATACACTACTGTCCTCTACACACTACTTTCTTCCATACCCTACTGTCCTCTACACAATACTTTCTTCCATACGCTACTGTCCTCTACACACTACTTTCTTCCATACACTACTGTCCTCTACACACTACTTTCTTCCATACGCTACTGTCCTCTACACAATACTTTCTTCCATACGCTACTGTCCTCTACACACTACTTTCTTCCATACGCTACTGTCCTCTACACACTACTTTCTTCCATACGCTACTGTCCTCTACACAATACTTTCTTCCATACGCTACTGTCCTCTACACAATACTTTCTTCCATACGCTACTGTCCTCTACACACTACTTTCTTCCATACGCTACTGTCCTCTACACACTACTTTCTTCCATACGCTACTGTCCTCTACACACTACTTTCTTCCATACGCTACTGTCCTCTACACAATACTTTCTTCCATACGCTACTGTCCTCTACACAATACTTTCTTCCATGCGCTACTGTCCTCTGCACACTACTTTCTTCCATACGCTACTGTCCTCTACACACTACTTTCTTCCATACGCTACTGTCCTCTACACACTACTTTCTTCCATACGCTACTGTCCTCTACACACTACTTTCTTCCATACACTACTGTCCTCTACACACTACTTTCTTCCATACAATACTTTCTTCCATACGCTACTGTCCTCTACACAATACTTTCTTCCATACGCTACTGTCCTCTACACAATACTTTCTTCCATACGCTACTGTCCTCTACACACTACTTTCTTCCATACGCTACTGTCCTCTACACACTACTTTCTTCCATACACTACTGTCCTCTAAACACTACTTTCTTCCATACGCTACTGTCCTCTACACACTACTTTCTTCCATACGCTACTGTCCTCTACACACTACTTTCTTCCATACGCTACTGTCCTCTACACACTACTTTCTTCCAAACGCTACTGTCCTCTACACACTACTTTCTTCCAAACGCTACTGTCCTCTACACACTACTTTCTTCCATACACTACTGTCCTCAACACACTACTTTCTTCCATACGCTACTGTCCTCTACACAATACTTTCTTCCATACACTACTGTCCTCTACACAATACTTTCTTCCATACGCTACTGTCCTCTAGACAATACTTTCTTCCATACGCTACTGTCCTCTACACAATACTTTCTTCCATACACTACTGTCCTCTACACACTACTTTATTCCATGCGCTACTGTCCTCTACACACTACTTTCTTCCATACGCTACTGTCCTCTACACACTACTTTCTTCCATACGCTACTGTCCTCTACACACTACTGTCCTCTACACAATACTTTCTTCCATACGCTACTGTCCTCTACACAATACTTTCTTCCATACACTACTGTCCTCTACACAATACTTTCTTCCATACGCTACTGTCCTCTACACACTACTTTCTTCCATACGCTACTGTCCTCTACACACTACTTTCTTCCATACACTACTTTCTTCCATACGCTACTGTCCTCTACACACTACTTTCTTCCATACGCTACTGTCCTCTACACACTACTTTCTTCCATACACTACTGTCCTCTACACAGTACTTTCTTCCATACGCTACTGTCCTCTACACACTACTTTCTTCCATACGCTACTGTCCTCTACACAATACTTTCTTCCATACGCTACTGTCCTCTACACACTACTTTCTTCCATACACTACTGTCCTCTACACACTACTTTCTTCCATACACTACTGTCCTCTACACACTACTTTCTTCCATACACTACTGTCCTCTACACACTACTTTCTTTCATACGCTACTGTCCTCTACACACTACTTTCTTCCATACACTACTGTCCTCTACACAATACTTTCTTCCATACACTACTGTCCTCTACACACTACTTTCTTCCATGCGCTACTGTCCTCTACACAATACTTTCTTCCATACGCTACTGTCCTCCACACAATACTTTCTTCCATACACTACTGTCCTCTACACACTACTTTCTTCCATACACTACTGTCCTCTACACACTACTTTCTTCCATACGCTACTGTCCTCTACACACTACTTTCTTCCATACGCTACTGTCCTCTACACACTACTTTCTTCCATACACTACTGTCCTCTACACAATACTTTCTTCCATACACTACTGTCCTCTACACACTACTTTCTTCCATACACTACTGTCCTCTACACACTAATTTCTTCCATACGCTACTGTCCTCTCCACAATACTTTCTTCCATACGCTACTGTCCTCTACACAATACTTTCTTCCATACGCTACTGTCCTCTACACAATACTTTCTTCCATACACTACTGTCCTCTACACACTACTTTCTTCCATGCGCTACTGTCCTCGACACAATACTTTCTTCCATACGCTACTGTCCTCTACACAATACTTTCTTCCATACACTACTGTCCTCTACACACTACTTTCTTCCATACACTACTGTCCTCTACACACTACTTTCTTCCATACGCTACTGTCCTCTACACAATACTTTCTTCCATACACTACTTTCTTCCATACGCTACTGTCCTCTACACACTACTTTCTTCCATACACTACTGTCCTCTACACACTACTTTCTTCCATACGCTACTGTCCTCTACACAATACTTTCTTCCATACGCTACTGTCCTCTACACACTACTTTCTTCCATACACTACTGTCCTCTAAACACTACTTTCTTCCATACGCTACTGTCCTCTACACACTACTTTCTTCCATACACTACTGTCCTCTACACACTACTTTCTTCCATACCCTACTGTCCTCTACACAATACTTTCTTCCATACGCTACTGTCCTCTACACACTACTTTCTTCCATACACTACTGTCCTCTACACACTACTTTCTTCCATACGCTACTGTCCTCTACACAATACTTTCTTCCATACGCTACTGTCCTCTACACACTACTTTCTTCCATACGCTACTGTCCTCTACACACTACTTTCTTCCATACGCTACTGTCCTCTACACAATACTTTCTTCCATACGCTACTGTCCTCTACACAATACTTTCTTCCATACGCTACTGTCCTCTACACACTACTTTCTTCCATACGCTACTGTCCTCTACACACTACTTTCTTCCATACGCTACTGTCCTCTACACACTACTTTCTTCCATACGCTACTGTCCTCTACACAATACTTTCTTCCATACGCTACTGTCCTCTACACAATACTTTCTTCCATGCGCTACTGTCCTCTGCACACTACTTTCTTCCATACGCTACTGTCCTCTACACACTACTTTCTTCCATACGCTACTGTCCTCTACACACTACTTTCTTCCATACGCTACTGTCCTCTACACACTACTTTCTTCCATACACTACTGTCCTCTACACACTACTTTCTTCCATACAATACTTTCTTCCATACGCTACTGTCCTCTACACAATACTTTCTTCCATACGCTACTGTCCTCTACACAATACTTTCTTCCATACGCTACTGTCCTCTACACACTACTTTCTTCCATACGCTACTGTCCTCTACACACTACTTTCTTCCATACACTACTGTCCTCTAAACACTACTTTCTTCCATACGCTACTGTCCTCTACACACTACTTTCTTCCATACGCTACTGTCCTCTACACACTACTTTCTTCCATACGCTACTGTCCTCTACACACTACTTTCTTCCAAACGCTACTGTCCTCTACACACTACTTTCTTCCAAACGCTACTGTCCTCTACACACTACTTTCTTCCATACACTACTGTCCTCAACACACTACTTTCTTCCATACGCTACTGTCCTCTACACAATACTTTCTTCCATACACTACTGTCCTCTACACAATACTTTCTTCCATACGCTACTGTCCTCTAGACAATACTTTCTTCCATACGCTACTGTCCTCTACACACTACTGTCCTCTACACAATACTTTCTTCCATACACTACTGTCCTCTAAACACTACTTTCTTCCATACGCTACTGTCCTCTACACACTACTTTCTTCCATACACTACTGTCCTCTACACACTACTTTCTTCCATACCCTACTGTCCTCTACACAATACTTTCTTCCATACGCTACTGTCCTCTACACACTACTTTCTTCCATACACTACTGTCCTCTACACACTACTTTCTTCCATACGCTACTGTCCTCTACACAATACTTTCTTCCATACGCTACTGTCCTCTACACACTACTTTCTTCCATACGCTACTGTCCTCTACACACTACTTTCTTCCATACGCTACTGTCCTCTACACAATACTTTCTTCCATACGCTACTGTCCTCTACACAATACTTTCTTCCATACGCTACTGTCCTCTACACACTACTTTCTTCCATACGCTACTGTCCTCTACACACTACTTTCTTCCATACGCTACTGTCCTCTACACAATACTTTCTTCCATACGCTACTGTCCTCTACACAATACTTTCTTCCATGCGCTACTGTCCTCTGCACACTACTTTCTTCCATACGCTACTGTCCTCTACACACTACTTTCTTCCATACGCTACTGTCCTCTACACACTACTTTCTTCCATACGCTACTGTCCTCTACACACTACTTTCTTCCATACACTACTGTCCTCTACACACTACTTTCTTCCATACAATACTTTCTTCCATACGCTACTGTCCTCTACACAATACTTTCTTCCATACGCTACTGTCCTCTACACAATACTTTCTTCCATACGCTACTGTCCTCTACACACTACTTTCTTCCATACGCTACTGTCCTCTACACACTACTTTCTTCCATACACTACTGTCCTCTAAACACTACTTTCTTCCATACGCTACTGTCCTCTACACACTACTTTCTTCCATACGCTACTGTCCTCTACACACTACTTTCTTCCATACGCTACTGTCCTCTACACACTACTTTCTTCCAAACGCTACTGTCCTCTACACACTACTTTCTTCCAAACGCTACTGTCCTCTACACACTACTTTCTTCCATACACTACTGTCCTCAACACACTACTTTCTTCCATACGCTACTGTCCTCTACACAATACTTTCTTCCATACACTACTGTCCTCTACACAATACTTTCTTCCATACGCTACTGTCCTCTAGACAATACTTTCTTCCATACGCTACTGTCCTCTACACACTACTGTCCTCTACACAATACTTTCTTCCATACGCTACTGTCCTCTACACAATACTTTCTTCCATACGCTACTGTCCTCTACACACTACTTTCTTCCATACACTACTGTCCTCTACACACTACTTTCTTCCATACGCTACTGTCCTCTACACAATACTTTCTTCCATACGCTACTGTCCTCTACACATTACTTTCTTCCATACACTACTGTCCTCTACACACTACTTTCTTCCATACGCTACTGTCCTCTACACAATACTTTCTTCCATACGCTACTGTCCTCTACACAATACTTTCTTCCATACGCTACTGTCCTCTACACACTACTTTCTTCCATACGCTACTGTCCTCTACACACTACTTTCTTCCATACACTACTTTCTTCCATACGCTACTGTCCTCTACACACTACTTTCTTCCATACGCTACTGTCCTCTACACACTACTTTCTTCCATACGCTACTGTCCTCTACACACTACTTTCTTCCATACGCTACTGTCCTCTACACACTAATTTCTTCCATACACTACTGTCCTCTACACACTACTTTCTTCCATACACTACTTTCTTCCATACGCTACTGTCCTCTACACACTACTTTCTTCCATACACTACTTTCTTCCATACGCTACTGTCCTCTACACACTACTTTCTTCCATACACTACTGTCCTCTAAACACTACTTTCTTCCATACACTACTGTCCTCTACACACTACTTTCTTCCATACACTACTGTCCTCTCCACAATACTTTCTTCCATACGCTACTGTCCTCTACACAATACTTTCTTCCATACGCTACTGTCCTCTACACACTACTTTCTTCCATACGCTACTGTCCTCTACACACTACTTTCTTCCATACGCTACTGTCCTCTACACACTACTTTCTTCCATACACTACTGTCCTCTACACAATACTTTCTTCCATACACTACTGTCCTCTACACACTACTTTCTTCCATACGCTACTGTCCTCTACACACTAATTTCTTCCATACACTACTGTCCTCTACACACTACTTTCTTCCATACACTACTGTCCTCTACACACTACTTTCTTCCATACGCTACTGTCCTCTACACACTACTTTCTTCCATACGCTACTGTCCTCTACACACTACTTTCTTCCATACGCTACTGTCCTCTACACACTACTTTCTTCCATACGCTACTGTCCTCTACACACTACTTTCTTCCAAACGCTACTGTCCTCTACACACTACTTTCTTCCAAACGCTACTGTCCTCTACACACTACTTTCTTCCATACACTACTGTCCTCAACACACTACTTTCTTCTATACGCTACTGTCCTCTACACAATACTTTCTTCCATACACTACTGTCCTCTACACAATACTTTCTTCCATACGCTACTGTCCTCTAGACAATACTTTCTTCCATACGCTACTGTCCTCTACACACTACTGTCCTCTACACAATACTTTCTTCCATACGCTACTGTCCTCTACACAATACTTTCTTCCATACGCTACTGTCCTCTACACACTACTTTCTTCCATACACTACTGTCCTCTACACACTACTTTCTTCCATACGCTACTGTCCTCTACACAATACTTTCTTCCATACGCTACTGTCCTCTACACATTACTTTCTTCCATACACTACTGTCCTCTACACACTACTTTCTTCCATACGCTACTGTCCTCTACACAATACTTTCTTCCATACGCTACTGTCCTCTACACAATACTTTCTTCCATACGCTACTGTCCTCTACACACTACTTTCTTCCATACGCTACTGTCCTCTACACACTACTTTCTTCCATACACTACTTTCTTCCATACGCTACTGTCCTCTACACACTACTTTCTTCCATACGCTACTGTCCTCTACACACTACTTTCTTCCATACGCTACTGTCCTCTACACACTACTTTCTTCCATACGCTACTGTCCTCTACACACTAATTTCTTCCATACACTACTGTCCTCTACACACTACTTTCTTCCATACACTACTTTCTTCCATACGCTACTGTCCTCTACACACTACTTTCTTCCATACACTACTTTCTTCCATACGCTACTGTCCTCTACACACTACTTTCTTCCATACGCTACTGTCCTCTACACACTACTTTCTTCCATACGCTACTGTCCTCTACACACTACTTTCTTCCATACACTACTTTCTTCCATACGCTACTGTCCTCTACACACTACTTTCTTCCATACGCTACTGTCCTCTACACACTACTTTCTTCCATACGCTACTGTCCTCTACACACTACTTTCTTCCATACGCTACTGTCCTCTACACACTAATTTCTTCCATACACTACTGTCCTCTACACACTACTTTCTTCCATACACTACTTTCTTCCATACGCTACTGTCCTCTACACACTACTTTCTTCCATACACTACTTTCTTCCATACGCTACTGTCCTCTACACACTACTTTCTTCCATACACTACTGTCCTCTAAACACTACTTTCTTCCATACACTACTGTCCTCTACACACTACTTTCTTCCATACACTACTGTCCTCTCCACAATACTTTCTTCCATACGCTACTGTCCTCTACACAATACTTTCTTCCATACGCTACTGTCCTCTACACACTACTTTCTTCCATACGCTACTGTCCTCTACACACTACTTTCTTCCATACGCTACTGTCCTCTACACACTACTTTCTTCCATACACTACTGTCCTCTACACAATACTTTCTTCCATACACTACTGTCCTCTACACACTACTTTCTTCCATACGCTACTGTCCTCTACACACTAATTTCTTCCATACACTACTGTCCTCTACACACTACTTTCTTCCATACACTACTGTCCTCTACACACTACTTTCTTCCATACGCTACTGTCCTCTACACACTACTTTCTTCCATACGCTACTGTCCTCTACACACTACTTTCTTCCATACGCTACTGTCCTCTACACACTACTTTCTTCCATACGCTACTGTCCTCTACACACTACTTTCTTCCAAACGCTACTGTCCTCTACACACTACTTTCTTCCAAACGCTACTGTCCTCTACACACTACTTTCTTCCATACACTACTGTCCTCAACACACTACTTTCTTCTATACGCTACTGTCCTCTACACAATACTTTCTTCCATACACTACTGTCCTCTACACAATACTTTCTTCCATACGCTACTGTCCTCTAGACAATACTTTCTTCCATACGCTACTGTCCTCTACACACTACTGTCCTCTACACAATACTTTCTTCCATACGCTACTGTCCTCTACACAATACTTTCTTCCATACGCTACTGTCCTCTACACACTACTTTCTTCCATACACTACTGTCCTCTACACACTACTTTCTTCCATACGCTACTGTCCTCTACACAATACTTTCTTCCATACGCTACTGTCCTCTACACATTACTTTCTTCCATACACTACTGTCCTCTACACACTACTTTCTTCCATACGCTACTGTCCTCTACACAATACTTTCTTCCATACGCTACTGTCCTCTACACAATACTTTCTTCCATACGCTACTGTCCTCTACACACTACTTTCTTCCATACGCTACTGTCCTCTACACACTACTTTCTTCCATACACTACTTTCTTCCATACGCTACTGTCCTCTACACACTACTTTCTTCCATACGCTACTGTCCTCTACACACTACTTTCTTCCATACGCTACTGTCCTCTACACACTACTTTCTTCCATACGCTACTGTCCTCTACACACTAATTTCTTCCATACACTACTGTCCTCTACACACTACTTTCTTCCATACACTACTTTCTTCCATACGCTACTGTCCTCTACACACTACTTTCTTCCATACACTACTTTCTTCCATACGCTACTGTCCTCTACACACTACTTTCTTCCATACGCTACTGTCCTCTAAACACTACTTTCTTCCATACACTACTGTCCTCTACACACTACTTTCTTCCATACACTACTGTCCTCTCCACAATACTTTCTTCCATACGCTACTGTCCTCTACACAATACTTTCTTCCATACGCTACTGTCCTCTACACACTACTTTCTTCCATACGCTACTGTCCTCTACACACTACTTTCTTCCATACGCTACTGTCCTCTACACACTACTTTCTTCCATACACTACTGTCCTCTACACAATACTTTCTTCCATACACTACTGTCCTCTACACACTACTTTCTTCCATACGCTACTGTCCTCTACACACTAATTTCTTCCATACACTACTGTCCTCTACACACTACTTTCTTCCATACACTACTGTCCTCTACACACTACTTTCTTCCATACGCTACTGTCCTCTACACACTACTTTCTTCCATACGCTACTGTCCTCTACACACTACTTTCTTCCATACGCTACTGTCCTCTACACACTACTTTCTTCCATACGCTACTGTCCTCTACACACTACTTTCTTCCATACGCTACTGTCCTCTACACACTAATTTCTTCCATACACTACTGTCCTCTACACACTACTTTCTTCCATACACTACTTTCTTCCATACGCTACTGTCCTCTACACACTACTTTCTTCCATACACTACTTTCTTCCATACGCTACTGTCCTCTACACACTACTTTCTTCCATACATTACTTTCTTCCATACGCTACTGTCCTCTACACACTACTTTCTTCCATACACTACTGTCTTCTAAACACTACTTTCTTCCATACACTACTGTCCTCTACACACTACTTTCTTCCATACGCTACTGTCCTCTACACACTACTTTCTTCCATACGCTACTGTCCTCTACACACTACTGTCCTCTACACAATACTTTCTTCCATACGCTACTGTCCTCTACACAATACTTTCTTCCATACACTACTGTCCTCTACACAATACTTTCTTCCATACGCTACTGTCCTCTACACACTACTTTCTTCCATACGCTACTGTCCTCTACACACTACTTTCTTCCATACACTACTTTCTTCCATACGCTACTGTCCTCTACACACTACTTTCTTCCATACGCTACTGTCCTCTACACACTACTTTCTTCCATACACTACTGTCCTCTACACAGTACTTTCTTCCATACGCTACTGTCCTCTACACACTACTTTCTTCCATACGCTACTGTCCTCTACACAATACTTTCTTCCATACGCTACTGTCCTCTACACACTACTTTCTTCCATACACTACTGTCCTCTACACACTACTTTCTTCCATACACTACTGTCCTCTACACACTACTTTCTTCCATACACTACTGTCCTCTACACACTACTTTCTTTCATACGCTACTGTCCTCTACACACTACTTTCTTCCATACACTACTGTCCTCTACACAATACTTTCTTCCATACACTACTGTCCTCTACACACTACTTTCTTCCATACACTACTGTCCTCTACACACTAATTTCTTCCATACGCTACTGTCCTCTCCACAATACTTTCTTCCATACGCTACTGTCCTCTACACAATACTTTCTTCCATACGCTACTGTCCTCTACACAATACTTTCTTCCATGCGCTACTGTCCTCTACACAATACTTTCTTCCATACGCTACTGTCCTCTACACACTACTTTCTTCCATACACTACTGTCCTCTACACAATACTTTCTTCCATACACTACTGTCCTCTACACACTACTTTCTTCCATACACTACTGTCCTCTACACACTAATTTTTTACATACGCTACTGTCCTCTCCACAATACTTTCTTCCATACGCTACTGTCCTCTACACAATACTTTCTTCCATACGCTACTGTCCTCTACACAATACTTTCTTCCATACACTACTGTCCTCTACACACTACTTTCTTCCATGCGCTACTGTCCTCTACACAATACTTTCTTCCATACGCTACTGTCCTCTACACAATACTTTCTTCCATACACTACTGTCCTCTACACACTACTTTCTTCCATACACTACTGTCCTCTACACACTACTTTCTTCCATACGCTACTGTCCTCTACACAATACTTTCTTCCATACGCTACTGTCCTCTACACACTACTTTCTTCCATACACTACTGTCCTCTAAACACTACTTTCTTCCATACGCTACTGTCCTCTACACACTACTTTCTTCCATACACTACTGTCCTCTACACACTACTTTCTTCCATACCCTACTGTCCTCTACACAATACTTTCTTCCATACGCTACTGTCCTCTACACACTACTTTCTTCCATACACTACTGTCCTCTACACACTACTTTCTTCCATACGCTACTGTCCTCTACACAATACTTTCTTCCATACGCTACTGTCCTCTACACACTACTTTCTTCCATACGCTACTGTCCTCTACACACTACTTTCTTCCATACGCTACTGTCCTCTACACAATACTTTCTTCCATACGCTACTGTCCTCTACACAATACTTTCTTCCATACGCTACTGTCCTCTACACACTACTTTCTTCCATACGCTACTGTCCTCTACACACTACTTTCTTCCATACGCTACTGTCCTCTACACACTACTTTCTTCCATACGCTACTGTCCTCTACACAATACTTTCTTCCATACGCTACTGTCCTCTACACAATACTTTCTTCCATGCGCTACTGTCCTCTGCACACTACTTTCTTCCATACGCTACTGTCCTCTACACACTACTTTCTTCCATACGCTACTGTCCTCTACACACTACTTTCTTCCATACGCTACTGTCCTCTACACACTACTTTCTTCCATACACTACTGTCCTCTACACACTACTTTCTTCCATACAATACTTTCTTCCATACGCTACTGTCCTCTACACAATACTTTCTTCCATACGCTACTGTCCTCTACACAATACTTTCTTCCATACGCTACTGTCCTCTACACACTACTTTCTTCCATACGCTACTGTCCTCTACACACTACTTTCTTCCATACACTACTGTCCTCTAAACACTACTTTCTTCCATACGCTACTGTCCTCTACACACTACTTTCTTCCATACGCTACTGTCCTCTACACACTACTTTCTTCCATACGCTACTGTCCTCTACACACTACTTTCTTCCAAACGCTACTGTCCTCTACACACTACTTTCTTCCAAACGCTACTGTCCTCTACACACTACTTTCTTCCATACACTACTGTCCTCAACACACTACTTTCTTCCATACGCTACTGTCCTCTACACAATACTTTCTTCCATACGCTACTGTCCTCTACACAATACTTTCTTCCATACGCTACTGTCCTCTAGACAATACTTTCTTCCATACGCTACTGTCCTCTACACACTACTGTCCTTTACACAATACTTTCTTCCATACGCTACTGTCCTCTACACAATACTTTCTTCCATACGCTACTGTCCTCTACACACTACTTTCTTCCATACACTACTGTCCTCTACACACTACTTTCTTCCATACGCTACTGTCCTCTACACAATACTTTCTTCCATACGCTACTGTCCTCTACACACTACTTTCTTCCATACACTACTGTCCTCTACACAATACTTTCTTCCATACGCTACTGTCCTCTACACAATACTTTCTTCCATACGCTACTGTCCTCTACACACTACTTTCTTCCATACGCTACTGTCCTCTACACACTACTTTCTTCCATACACTACTTTCTTCCATACGCTACTGTCCTCTACACACTACTTTCTTCCATACGCTACTGTCCTCTACACACTACTTTCTTCCATACGCTACTGTCCTCTACACACTACTTTCTTCCATACGCTACTGTCCTCTACACACTAATTTCTTCCATACACTACTGTCCTCTACACACTACTTTCTTCCATACACTACTTTCTTCCATACGCTACTGTCCTCTACACACTACTTTCTTCCATACACTACTTTCTTCCATACGCTACTGTCCTCTACACACTACTTTCTTCCATACACTACTGTCCTCTAAACACTACTTTCTTCCATACACTACTGTCCTCTACACACTACTTTCTTCCATACACTACTGTCCTCTCCACAATACTTTCTTCCATACGCTACTGTCCTCTACACAATACTTTCTTCCATACGCTACTGTCCTCTCCACAATACTTTCTTCCATACGCTACTGTCCTCTACACAATACTTTCTTCCATACGCTACTGTCCTCTCCACAATACTTTCTTCCATACGCTACTGTCCTCTACACAATACTTTCTTCCATACGCTACTGTCCTCTACACACTACTTTCTTCCATACACTACTGTCCTCTACACACTACTTTCTTCCATACGCTACTGTCCTCTACACACTACTTTCTTCCATACACTACTGTCCTCTACACAATACTTTCTTCCATACACTACTGTCCTCTACACACTACTTTCTTCCATACGCTACTGTCCTCTACACACTAATTTCTTCCATACACTACTGTCCTCTACACACTACTTTCTTCCATACCCTACTGTCCTCTACACACTACTTTCTTCCATACGCTACTGTCCTCTACACACTACTTTCTTCCATACGCTACTGTCCTCTACACACTACTTTCTTCCATACGCTACTGTCCTCTACACACTACTTTCTTCCATACGCTACTGTCCTCTACACACTACTTTCTTCCATACGCTACTGTCCTCTACACACTAATTTCTTCCATACGCTACTGTCCTCTACACACTACTTTCTTCCATACACTACTTTCTTCCATACGCTACTGTCCTCTACACACTACTTTCTTCCATACACTACTTTCTTCCATACGCTACTGTCCTCTACACACTACTTTCTTCCATACATTACTTTCTTCCATACGCTACTGTCCTCTACACACTACTTTCTTCCATACACTACTGTCTTCTAAACACTACTTTCTTCCATACACTACTGTCCTCTACACACTACTTTCTTCCATACGCTACTGTCCTCTCCACAATACTTTCTTCCATACGCTACTGTCCTCTACACAATACTTTCTTCCATACGCTACTGTCCTCTCCACAATACTTTCTTCCATACGCTACTGTCCTCTACACAATACTTTCTTCTATACGCTACTGTCCTCTACACACTACTTTCTTCCATACACTACTGTCCTCTAAACACTACTTTCTTCCATACGCTACTGTCCTCTACACACTACTTTCTTCCATACGCTACTGTCCTCTACACACTACTTTCTTCCATACGCTACTGTCCTCTACACACAACTTTCTTCCAAACGCTACAGTCCTCTACACACTACTTTCTTCCATACACTACTGTCCTCTACACACTACTTTCTTCCATACGCTACTGTCCTCTATACAATACTTTCTTCCATACGCTACTGTCCTCTACACAATACTTTCTTCCATACGCTACTGTCCTCTACACAATACTTTCTTCCATACGCTACTGTCCTCTACACAATACTTTCTTCCATACGCTACTGTCCTCTACACACTACTTTCTTCCATACACTACTGTACTCTACACACTACTTTCTTCCATACGCTACTGTCCTCTACACAATACTTTCTTCCATACGCTACTGTCCTCTACACAATACTTTCTTCCATACGCTAATGTCCTCTACACACTACTTTCTTCCATACGCTACTGTCCTCTACACACTACTTTCTTCCATACACTACTTTCTTCCATACGCTACTGTCCTCTACACACTACTTTCTTCCATACGCTACTGTCCTCTACACACTACTTTCTTCCATACGCTACTGTCCTCTACACACTACTTTCTTCCATACGCTACTGTCCTCTACACTACTTTCTTCCATACACTACTGTCCTCTACACACTAATTTCTTCCATACGCTACTGTCCTCTACACACTACTTTCTTCCATACGCTACTGTCCTCTACACACTACTTTCTTCCATACGCTACTGTCCTCTACACACTACTTTCTTCCATACGCTACTGTCCTCTACACACTACTTTCTTCCATACGCTACTGTCCTCTACACACTACTTTCTTCCATACGCTACTGTCCTCTACACTACTTTCTTCCATACACTACTGTCCTCTACACACTAATTTCTTCCATACACTACTGTCCTCTACACACTTCTTTCTTCCATACGCTACTGTCCTCTACACACTACTTTCTTCCATACGCTACTGTCCTCTACACACTACTTTCTTCCATACGCTACTGTCCTCTACACACTAATTTCTTCCATACACTACTGTCCTCTACACACTACTTTCTTCCATACACTACTTTCTTCCATACGCTACTGTCCTCTACACACTACTTTCTTCCATACACTACTTTCTTCCATACGCTACTGTCCTCTACACACTACTTTCTTCCATACGCTACTGTCCTCTACACACTACTTTCTTCCATACACTACTTTCTTCCATACACTACTGTCCTCTACATACTACTTTCTTCCATACGCTACTGTCCTCTACACACTACTTTCTTCCATACACTACTTTCTTCCATACGCTACTGTCCTCTACACACTACTTTCTTCCATACACTACTGTCCTCTCCACAATACTTTCTTCCATACGCTACTGTCCTCTATACAATACTTTCTTCCATACGCTACTGTCCTCTCCACAATACTTTCTTCCATACGCTACTGTCCTCTACACAATACTTTCTTCCATACGCTACTGTCCTCTACACAATACTTTCTTCCATACACTACTGTCCTCTACACAATACTTTCTTCCATACGCTACTGTCCTCTACACACTACTTTCTTCCATACGCTACTGTCCTCTACACACTACTTTCTTCCATACGCTACTGTCCTCTACACACTACTTTCTTCCATACGCTACTGTCCTCTACACACTAATTTCTTCCATACACTACTGTCCTCTACACACTACTTTCTTCCATACACTACTTTCTTCCATACGCTACTGTCCTCTACACACTACTTTCTTCCATACACTACTTTCTTCCATACGCTACTGTCCTCTACACACTACTTTCTTCCATACGCTACTGTCCTCTACACACTACTTTCTTCCATACACTACTTTCTTCCATACGCTACTGTCCTCTACATACTACTTTCTTCCATACGCTACTGTCCTCTACACACTACTTTCTTCCATACACTACTTTCTTCCATACGCTACTGTCCTCTACACACTACTTTCTTCCATACACTACTGTCCTCTCCACAATACTTTCTTCCATACGCTACTGTCCTCTATACAATACTTTCTTCCATACGCTACTGTCCTCTCCACAATACTTTCTTCCATACGCTACTGTCCTCTACACAATACTTTCTTCCATACGCTACTGTCCTCTACACAATACTTTCTTCCATACGCTACTGTCCTCTACACAATACTTTCTTCCATACGCTACTGTCCTCTACACACTACTTTCTTCCATACGCTACTGTCCTCTACACACTACTTTCTTCCATACGCTACTGTCCTCTACACACTACTTTCTTCCATACACTACTATCCTCTACACAATACTTTCTTCCATACACTACTGTCCTCTACACACTACTTTCTTCCATACACTACTGTCCTCTACACACTAATTTCTTCCATACGCTACTGTCCTCTACACACTACTTTCTTCCATACGCTACTGTCCTCTACACAATACTTTCTTCCATACGCTACTGTCCTCTACACACTACTTTCTTCCATACGCTACTGTCCTCTACACACTACTTTCTTCCATACGCTACTGTCCTCTACACACTAATTTCTTCCATACACTACTGTCCTCTACACACTACTTTCTTCCATACACTACTTTCTTCCATACACTACTTTCTTCCATACGCTACTGTCCTCTACACACTACTTTCTTCCATACACTACTTTCTTCCATACGCTACTGTCCTCTACACACTACTTTCTTCCATACACTACTTTCTTCCATACGCTACTGTCCTCTACACACTACTTTCTTCCATACACTACTGTCTTCTAAACACTACTTTCTTCCATACACTACTGTCCTCTACACACTACTTTCTTCCATACGCTACTGTCCTCTCCACAATACTTTCTTCCATACGCTACTGTCCTCTACACAATACTTTCTTCCATACGCTACTGTCCTCTCCACAATACTTTCTTCCATACGCTACTGTCCTCTACACAATACTTTCTTCTATACGCTACTGTCCTCTACACACTACTTTCTTCCATACACTACTGTCCTCTAAACACTACTTTCTTCCATACGCTACTGTCCTCTACACACTACTTTCTTCCATACGCTACTGTCCTCTACACAGTACTTTCTTCCATACGCTACTGTCCTCTACACACAACTTTCTTCCAAACGCTACTGTCCTCTACACACTACTTTCTTCCATACACTACTGTCCTCTACACACTACTTTCTTCCATACGCTACTGTCCTCTACACAATACTTTCTTCCATACGATACTGTCCTCTACACAATACTTTCTTCCATACGCTACTGTCCTCTACACAATACTTTCTTCCATACGCTACTGTCCTCTACACACTACTTTCTTCCATACACTACTGTCCTCTACACACTACTTTCTTCCATACGCTACTGTCCTCTACACACTACTTTCTTCCATACGCTACTGTCCTCTTCACACTACTTTCTTCCATACACTACTTTCTTCCATACGCTACTGTCCTCTACACACTACTTTCTTCCATACACTACTTTCTTCCATACGCTACTGTCCTCTACACACTACTTTCTTCCATACACTACTGTCTTCTAAACACTACTTTCTTCCATACACTACTGTCCTCTACACACTACTTTCTTCCATACGCTACTGTCCTCTACACACTACTTTCTTCCATACACTACTTTCTTCCATACGCTACTGTCCTCTACACACTACTTTCTTCCATACACTACTTTCTTCCATACGCTACTGTCCTCTACACACTACTTTCTTCCATACACTACTGTCTTCTAAACACTACTTTCTTCCATACACTACTGTCCTCTACACACTACTTTCTTCCATACGCTACTGTCCTCTCCACAATACTTTCTTCCATACGCTACTGTCCTCTACACAATACTTTCTTCCATACGCTACTGTCCTCTCCACAATACTTTCTTCCATACGCTACTGTCCTCTACACAATACTTTCTTCTATACGCTACTGTCCTCTACACACTACTTTCTTCCATACACTACTGTCCTCTAAACACTACTTTCTTCCATACGCTACTGTCCTCTACACACTACTTTCTTCCATACGCTACTGTCCTCTACACAGTACTTTCTTCCATACGCTACTGTCCTCTACACACAACTTTCTTCCAAACGCTACTGTCCTCTACACACTACTTTCTTCCATACACTACTGTCCTCTACACACTACTTTCTTCCATACGCTACTGTCCTCTACACAATACTTTCTTCCATACGATACTGTCCTCTACACAATACTTTCTTCCATACGCTACTGTCCTCTACACAATACTTTCTTCCATACGCTACTGTCCTCTACACACTACTTTCTTCCATACACTACTGTCCTCTACACACTACTTTCTTCCATACGCTACTGTCCTCTACACACTACTTTCTTCCATACGCTACTGTCCTCTTCACACTACTTTCTTCCATACACTACTTTCTTCCATACGCTACTGTCCTCTACACACTACTTTCTTCCATACACTACTTTCTTCCATACGCTACTGTCCTCTACACACTACTTTCTTCCATACACTACTGTCTTCTAAACACTACTTTCTTCCATACACTACTGTCCTCTACACACTACTTTCTTCCATACGCTACTGTCCTCTACACACTACTTTCTTCCATACACTACTTTCTTCCATACGCTACTGTCCTCTACACACTACTTTCTTCCATACACTACTTTCTTCCATACGCTACTGTCCTCTACACACTACTTTCTTCCATACACTACTGTCTTCTAAACACTACTTTCTTCCATACACTACTGTCCTCTACACAATACTTTCTTCCATACGCTACTGTCCTCTCCACAATACTTTCTTCCATACGCTACTGTCCTCTACACAATACTTTCTTCCATACGCTACTGTCCTCTACACAATACTTTCTTCTATACGCTACTGTCCTCTACACACTACTTTCTTCCATACACTACTGTCCTCTAAACACTACTTTCTTCCATACCCTACTGTCCTCTACACACTACTTTCTTCCATACGCTACTGTCCTCTACACACTACTTTCTTCCATACGCTACTGTCCTCTACACACAACTTTCTTCCAAACGCTACTGTCCTCTACACACTACTTTCTTCCATACACTACTGTCCTCTACACACTACTTTCTTCCATACGCTACTGTCCTCTACACAATACTTTCTTCCATACACTACTGTCCTCTACACAATACTTTCTTCCATACGCTACTGTCCTCTACACAATACTTTCTTCCATACGCTACTGTCCTCTACACAATACTTTCTTCCATACGCTACTGTCCTCTACACACTACTTTCTTCCATACACTACTGTCCTCTACACTACTTTCTTCCATACACTACTGTCCTCTACACACTAATTTCTTCCATACGCTACTGTCCTCTACACACTACTTTCTTCCATACGCTACTGTCCTCTACACACTACTTTCTTCCATACGCTACTGTCCTCTACACACTACTTTCTTCCATACGCTACTGTCCTCTACACACTACTTTCTTCCATACGCTACTGTCCTCTACACACTACTTTCTTCCATACGCTACTGTCCTCTACACTACTTTCTTCCATACACTACTGTCCTCTACACACTAATTTCTTCCATACGCTACTGTCCTCTACACACTACTTTCTTCCATACGCTACTGTCCTCTACACACTACTTTCTTCCATACGCTACTGTCCTCTACACACTACTTTCTTCCATACGCTACTGTCCTCTACACACTAATTTCTTCCATACACTACTGTCCTCTACACACTACTTTCTTCCATACACTACTTTCTTCCATACGCTACTGTCCTCTACACACTACTTTCTTCCATACGCTACTGTCCTCTACACACTAATTTCTTCCATACACTACTGTCCTCTACACACTACTTTCTTCCATACACTACTTTCTTCCATACACTACTGTCCTCTACACACTACTTTCTTCCATACACTACTTTCTTCCATACGCTACTGTCCTCTACACAATACTTTCTTCCATACGCTACTGTCCTCTCCACAATACTTTCTTCCATACGCTACTGTCCTCTACACAATACTTTCTTCCATACGCTACTGTCCTCTACACACTACTTTCTTCCATACGCTACTGTCCTCTACACACTACTTTCTTCCATACACTACTGTCCTCTACACAATACTTTCTTCTATACACTACTGTCCTCTACACACTACTTTCTTCCATCCACTACTGTCCTCTACACACTAATTTCTTCCATACGCTACTGTCCTCTACACACTACTTTCTTCCATACGCTACTGTCCTCTACACACTACTTTCTTCCATACGCTACTGTCCTCTACACACTACTTTCTTCCATACGCTACTGTCCTCTACACACTAATTTCTTCCATACACTACTGTCCTCTACACACTACTTTCTTCCATACACTACTTTCTTCCATACGCTACTGTCCTCTACACACTACTTTCTTCCATACACTACTTTCTTCCATACGCTACTGTCCTCTACACACTACTTTCTTCCATACGCTACTGTCCTCTACACACTAATTTCTTCCATACACTACTGTCCTCTACACACTACTTTCTTCCATACACTACTTTCTTCCATACACTACTTTCTTCCATACGCTACTGTCCTCTACACACTACTTTCTTCCATACACTACTTTCTTCCATACGCTACTGTCCTCTACACACTACTTTCTTCCATACACTACTTTCTTCCATACGCTACTGTCCTCTACACACTACTTTCTTCCATACACTACTGTCTTCTAAACACTACTTTCTTCCATACACTACTGTCCTCTACACACTACTTTCTTCCATACGCTACTGTCCTCTCCACAATACTTTCTTCCATACGCTACTGTCCTCTACACAATACTTTCTTCCATACGCTACTGTCCTCTCCACAATACTTTCTTCCATACGCTACTGTCCTCTACACAATACTTTCTTCTATACGCTACTGTCCTCTACACACTACTTTCTTCCATACACTACTGTCCTCTAAACACTACTTTCTTCCATACGCTACTGTCCTCTACACACTACTTTCTTCCATACGCTACTGTCCTCTACACAGTACTTTCTTCCATACGCTACTGTCCTCTACACACAACTTTCTTCCAAACGCTACTGTCCTCTACACACTACTTTCTTCCATACACTACTGTCCTCTACACACTACTTTCTTCCATACGCTACTGTCCTCTACACAATACTTTCTTCCATACGATACTGTCCTCTACACAATACTTTCTTCCATACGCTACTGTCCTCTACACAATACTTTCTTCCATACGCTACTGTCCTCTACACACTACTTTCTTCCATACACTACTGTCCTCTACACACTACTTTCTTCCATACGCTACTGTCCTCTACACACTACTTTCTTCCATACGCTACTGTCCTCTACACACTACTTTCTTCCATACACTACTTTCTTCCATACGCTACTGTCCTCTACACACTACTTTCTTCCATACACTACTTTCTTCCATACGCTACTGTCCTCTACACACTACTTTCTTCCATACACTACTGTCTTCTAAACACTACTTTCTTCCATACACTACTGTCCTCTACACACTACTTTCTTCCATACGCTACTGTCCTCTACACACTACTTTCTTCCATACACTACTTTCTTCCATACGCTACTGTCCTCTACACACTACTTTCTTCCATACACTACTTTCTTCCATACGCTACTGTCCTCTACACACTACTTTCTTCCATACACTACTGTCTTCTAAACACTACTTTCTTCCATACACTACTGTCCTCTACACACTACTTTCTTCCATACGCTACTGTCCTCTCCACAATACTTTCTTCCATACGCTACTGTCCTCTACACAATACTTTCTTCCATACGCTACTGTCCTCTACACAATACTTTCTTCCATACGCTACTGTCCTCTACACACTACTTTCTTCCATACACTACTGTCCTCTAAACACTACTTTCTTCCATACCCTACTGTCCTCTACACACTACTTTCTTCCATACGCTACTGTCCTCTACACACTACTTTCTTCCATACGCTACTGTCCTCTACACACAACTTTCTTCCAAACGCTACTGTCCTCTACACACTACTTTCTTCCATACACTACTGTCCTCTACACACTACTTTCTTCCATACGCTACTGTCCTCTACACAATACTTTCTTCCATACGCTACTGTCCTCTACACAATACTTTCTTCCATACGCTACTGTCCTCTACACAATACTTTCTTCCATACGCTACTGTCCTCTACACAATACTTTCTTCCATACGCTACTGTCCTCTACACAATACTTTCTTCCATACACTACTGTCCTCTACACACTACTTTCTTCCATACGCTACTGTCCTCTACACACTACTTTCTTCCATACACTACTTTCTTCCATACGCTACTGTCCTCTACACACTACTTTCTTCCATACACTACTTTCTTCCATACGCTACTGTCCTCTACACACTACTTTCTTCCATACACTACTGTCTTCTAAACACTACTTTCTTCCATACACTACTGTCCTCTACACACTACTTTCTTCCATACGCTACTGTCCTCTACACACTACTTTCTTCCATACACTACTTTCTTCCATACACTACTGTCCTCTACACACTACTTTCTTCCATACACTACTTTCTTCCATACGCTACTGTCCTCTACACACTACTTTCTTCCATACACTACTGTCTTCTAAACACTACTTTCTTCCATACACTACTGTCCTCTACACACTACTTTCTTCCATACGCTACTGTCCTCTCCACAATACTTTCTTCCATACGCTACTGTCCTCTACACAATACTTTCTTCCATACGCTACTGTCCTCTACACAATACTTTCTTCCATACGCTACTGTCCTCTACACACTACTTTCTTCCATACACTACTGTCCTCTAAACACTACTTTCTTCCATACCCTACTGTCCTCTACACACTACTTTCTTCCATACGCTACTGTCCTCTACACACTACTTTCTTCCATACGCTACTGTCCTCTACACACAACTTTCTTCCAAACGCTACTGTCCTCTACACACTACTTTCTTCCATACACTACTGTCCTCTACACACTACTTTCTTCCATACGCTACTGTCCTCTACACAATACTTTCTTCCATACGCTACTGTCCTCTACACAATACTTTCTTCCATACGCTACTGTCCTCTACACAATACTTTCTTCCATACGCTACTGTCCTCTACACAATACTTTCTTCCATACGCTACTGTCCTCTACACAATACTTTCTTCCATACACTACTGTCCTCTACACACTACTTTCTTCCATACGCTACTGTCCTCTACACAATACTTTCTTCCATACGCTACTGTCCTCTACACAATACTTTCTTCCATACGCTACTGTCCTCTACACACTACTTTCTTCCATACGCTACTGTCCTCTACACACTACTTTCTTCCATACACTACTTTCTTCCATACGCTACTGTCCTCTACACACTACTTTCTTCCATACGCTACTGTCCTCTACACACTACTTTCTTCCATACGCTACTGTCCTCTACACACTACTTTCTTCCATACGCTACTGTCCTCTACACTACTTTCTTCCATACACTACTGTCCTCTACACACTAATTTCTTCCATACGCTACTGTCCTCTACACACTACTTTCTTCCATACGCTACTGTCCTCTACACACTACTTTCTTCCATACGCTACTGTCCTCTACACACTACTTTCTTCCATACGCTACTGTCCTCTACACACTACTTTCTTCCATACGCTACTGTCCTCTACACACTACTTTCTTCCATACGCTACTGTCCTCTACACACTACTTTCTTCCATACACTACTGTCCTCTACACTACTTTCTTCCATACACTACTGTCCTCTACACACTAATTTCTTCCATACGCTACTGTCCTCTACACACTACTTTCTTCCATACGCTACTGTCCTCTACACACTACTTTCTTCCATACGCTACTGTCCTCTACACACTACTTTCTTCCATACGCTACTGTCCTCTACACACTACTTTCTTCCATACGCTACTGTCCTCTACACACTACTTTCTTCCATACGCTACTGTCCTCTACACTACTTTCTTCCATACACTACTGTCCTCTACACACTAATTTCTTCCATACGCTACTGTCCTCTACACACTACTTTCTTCCATACGCTACTGTCCTCTACACACTACTTTCTTCCATACGCTACTGTCCTCTACACACTAATTTCTTCCATACACTACTGTCCTCTACACACTACTTTCTTCCATACACTACTTTCTTCCATACGCTACTGTCCTCTACACACTACTTTCTTCCATACGCTACTGTCCTCTACACACTAATTTCTTCCATACACTACTGTCCTCTACACACTACTTTCTTCCATACACTACTTTCTTCCATACGCTACTGTCCTCTACACACTACTTTCTTCCATACACTACTTTCTTCCATACGCTACTGTCCTCTACACAATACTTTCTTCCATACGCTACTGTCCTCTCCACAATACTTTCTTCCATACGCTACTGTCCTCTACACAATACTTTCTTCCATACGCTACTGTCCTCTACACACTACTTTCTTCCATACGCTACTGTCCTCTACACACTACTTTCTTCCATACACTACTGTCCTCTACACAATACTTTCTTCTATACACTACTGTCCTCTACACACTACTTTCTTCCATCCACTACTGTCCTCTACACACTACTTTCTTCCATACGCTACTGTCCTCTACACACTACTTTCTTCCATACGCTACTGTCCTCTACACACTAATTTCTTCCATACACTACTGTCCTCTACACACTACTTTCTTCCATACACTACTTTCTTCCATACGCTACTGTCCTCTACACACTACTTTCTTCCATACACTACTTTCTTCCATACGCTACTGTCCTCTACACACTACTTTCTTCCATACGCTACTGTCCTCTACACACTACTTTCTTCCATACACTACTTTCTTCCATACGCTACTGTCCTCTACATAATACTTTCTTCCATACGCTACTGTCCTCTACACACTACTTTCTTCCATACGCTACTGTCCTCTACACACTACTTTCTTCCATACGCTACTGTCCTCTACACTACTTTCTTCCATACACTACTGTCCTCTACACACTAATTTCTTCCATACGCTACTGTCCTCTACACACTACTTTCTTCCATACGCTACTGTCCTCTACACACTACTTTCTTCCATACGCTACTGTCCTCTACACACTACTTTCTTCCATACGCTACTGTCCTCTACACACTAATTTCTTCCATACACTACTGTCCTCTACACACTACTTTCTTCCATACACTACTTTCTTCCATACGCTACTGTCCTCTACACACTACTTTCTTCCATACACTACTTTCTTCCATACGCTACTGTCCTCTACACAATACTTTCTTCCATACGCTCCTGTCCTCTCCACAATACTTTCTTCCATACGCTACTGTCCTCTACACAATACTTTCTTCCATACGCTACTGTCCTCTACACACTACTTTCTTCCATACGCTACTGTCCTCTACACACTACTTTCTTCCATACGCTACTGTCCTCTACACACTACTTTCTTCCATACACTACTGTCCTCTACACAATACTTTCTTCCATACACTACTGTCCTCTACACACTACTTTCTTCCATCCACTACTGTCCTCTACACACTAATTTCTTCCATACGCTACTGTCCTCTACACACTACTTTCTTCCATACGCTACTGTCCTCTACACACTACTTTCTTCCATACGCTACTGTCCTCTACACACTACTTTCTTCCATACGCTACTGTCCTCTACACACTAATTTCTTCCATACACTACTGTCCTCTACACACTACTTTCTTCCATACACTACTTTCTTCCATACGCTACTGTCCTCTACACACTACTTTCTTCCATACACTACTTTCTTCCATACGCTACTGTCCTCTACACACTACTTTCTTCCATACACTACTTTCTGCCATACACTACTGTCCTCTACACACTACTTTCTTCCATACACTACTTTCTTCCATACGCTACTGTCCTCTACACACTACTTTCTTCCATACAATACTTTCTTCCATACACTACTGTCTTCTAAACACTACTTTCTTCCATACACTACTGTCCTCTACACACTACTTTCTTCCATACGCTACTGTCCTCTCCACAATACTTTCTTCCATACGCTACTGTCCTCTACACAATACTTTCTTCCATACGCTACTGTCCTCTCCACAATACTTTCTTCCATACGCTACTGTCCTCTACACACTACTTTCTTCCATACACTACTTTCTTCCATACGCTACTGTCCTCTACACACTACTTTCTTCCATACGCTACTGTCCTCTACACACTACTTTCTTCCATACACTACTTTCTTCCATACGCTACTGTCCTCTACATACTACTTTCTTCCATACGCTACTGTCCTCTACACACTACTTTCTTCCATACGCTACTGTCCTCTACACACTACTTTCTTCCATACACTACTGTCCTCTACACACTACTTTCTTCCATACGCTACTGTCCTCTACACACTACTTTCTTCCATACGCTACTGTCCTCTACACTACTTTCTTCCATACACTACTGTCCTCTACACACTAATTTCTTCCATACGCTACTGTCCTCTACACACTACTTTCTTCCATACGCTAATGTCCTCTACACACTACTTTCTTCCATACACTACTGTCCTCTACACACTACTTTCTTCCATACGCTACCGTCCTCTACACACTAATTTCTTCCATACACTACTGTCCTCTACACACTACTTTCTTCCATACACTACTTTCTTCCATACGCTACTGTCCTCTACACACTACTTTCTTCCATACACTACTTTCTTCCATACGCTACTTTCTTCCATACACTACTTTCTTCCATACGCTACTGTCCTCTACACACTACTTTCTTCCATACACTACTTTCTTCCATACGCTACTGTCCTCTACACACTACTTTCTTCCATACACTACTGTCTTCTAAACACTACTTTCTTCCATACACTACTGTCCTCTACACACTACTTTCTTCCATACGCTACTGTCCTCTCCACAATACTTTCTTCCATACGCTACTGTCCTCTACACAATACTTTCTTCCATACGCTACTGTCCTCTCCACAATACTTTCATCCATACGCTACTGTCCTCTACACACTACTTTCTTCCATACACTACTTTCTTCCATACGCTACTGTCCTCTACACACTACTTTCTTCCATACGCTACTGTCCTCTACACACTACTTTCTTCCATACACTACTTTCTTCCATACGCTACTGTCCTCTACATACTACTTTCTTCCATACGCTACTGTCCTCTACACACTACTTTCTTCCATACGCTACTGTCCTCTACACACTACTTTCTTCCATACGCTACTGTCCTCTACACACTACTTTCTTCCATACGCTAATGTCCTCTACACACTACTTTCTTCCATACACTACTGTCCTCTACACACTACTTTCTTCCATACGCTACCGTCCTCTACACACTAATTTCTTCCATACACTACTGTCCTCTACACACTACTTTCTTCCATACACTACTTTCTTCCATACGCTACTGTCCTCTACACACTACTTTCTTCCATACACTACTTTCTTCCATACGCTACTTTCTTCCATACACTACTTTCTTCCATACGCTACTGTCCTCTACACACTACTTTCTTCCATACACTACTTTCTTCCATACGCTACTGTCCTCTACACACTACTTTCTTCCATACACTACTGTCTTCTAAACACTACTTTCTTCCATACACTACTGTCCTCTACACACTACTTTCTTCCATACGCTACTGTCCTCTCCACAATACTTTCTTCCATACGCTACTGTCCTCTACACAATACTTTCTTCCATACGCTACTGTCCTCTCCACAATACTTTCATCCATACGCTACTGTCCTCTACACACTACTTTCTTCCATACACTACTTTCTTCCATACGCTACTGTCCTCTACACACTACTTTCTTCCATACGCTACTGTCCTCTACACACTACTTTCTTCCATACACTACTTTCTTCCATACGCTACTGTCCTCTACATACTACTTTCTTCCATACGCTACTGTCCTCTACACACTACTTTCTTCCATACGCTACTGTCCTCTACACACTACTTTCTTCCATACGCTACTGTCCTCTACACTACTTTCTTCCATACACTACTGTCCTCTACACACTAATTTCTTCCATACGCTACTGTCCTCTACACACTACTTTCTTCCATACGCTACTGTCCTCTACACACTACTTTCTTCCATACGCTACTGTCCTCTACACACTAATTTCTTCCATACACTACTGTCCTCTACACACTACTTTCTTCCATACACTACTTTCTTCCATACGCTACTGTCCTCTACACACTACTTTCTTCCATACGCTACTGTCCTCTACACACTACTTTCTTCCATACGCTACTGTCCTCTACACACTACTTTCTTCCATACACTACTGTCCTCTAAACACTACTTTCTTCCATACACTACTGTCCTCTACACACTACTTTCTTCCATACGCTACTGTCCTCTCCACAATACTTTCTTCCATACACTACTGTCCTCTACACAATACTTTCTTCCATACGCTACTGTCCTCTACACACTACTTTCTTCCATACGCTACTGTCCTCTACACACTACTTTCTTCCATACGCTACTGTCCTCTACACACTACTTTCTTCCATACGCTACTGTCCTCTACACACTAATTTCTTCCATACGCTACTGTCCTCTACACACTACTTTCTTCCATACAATACTTTCTTCCATACGCTACTGTCCTCTACACACTACTTTCTTCCATACACTACTGTCTTCTAAACACTACTTTCTTCCATACACTACTGTCCTCTACACACTACTTTCTTCCATACGCTACTGTCCTCTCCACAATACTTTCTTCCATACGCTACTGTCCTCTACACAATACTTTCTTCCATACGCTACTGTCCTCTCCACAATACTTTCTTCCATACACTACTGTCCTCTACACAATACTTTCTTCTATACGCTACTGTCCTCTACACACTACTTTCTTCCATACACTACTGTCCTCTAAACACTACTTTCTTCCATACACTACTGTCCTCTACACACTACTTTCTTCCATACACTACTGTCCTCTACACACTACTTTCTTCCATACACTACTGTCCTCTACACACAACTTTCTTCCAAACGCTACTGTCCTCTACACAATACTTTCTTCCATACGCTACTGTCCTCTCCACAATACTTTCTTCCATACGCTACTGTCCTCTACACAATACTTTCTTCCATACGCTACTGTCCTCTACACACTACTTTCTTCCATACGCTACTGTCCTCTACACACTACTTTCTTCCATACGCTACTGTCCTCTACACACTACTTTCTTCCATACACTACTGTCCTCTACACAATACTTTCTTCCATACACTACTGTCCTCTACACACTACTTTCTTCCATCCACTACTGTCCTCTACACACTAATTTCTTCCATACGCTACTGTCCTCTACACACTACTTTCTTCCATACGCTACTGTCCTCTACACACTACTTTCTTCCATACGCTACTGTCCTCTACACACTACTTTCTTCCATACGCTACTGTCCTCTACACACTAATTTCTTCCATACACTACTGTCCTCTACACACTACTTTCTTCCATACACTACTTTCTTCCATACGCTACTGTCCTCTACACAATACTTTCTTCCATACACTACTTTCTTCCATACGCTACTGTCCTCTACACACTACTTTCTTCCATACACTACTTTCTTCCATACGCTACTGTCCTCTACACACTACTTTCTTCCATACACTACTTTCTTCCATACGCTACTGTCCTCTACACACTACTTTCTTCCATACACTACTTTCTTCCATACACTACTGTCTTCTAAACACTACTTTCTTCCATACACTACTGTCCTCTACACACTACTTTCTTCCATACGCTACTGTCCTCTCCACAATACTTTCTTCCATACGCTACTGTCCTCTACACAATACTTTCTTCCATACGCTACTGTCCTCTCCACAATACTTTCTTCCATACGCTACTGTCCTCTACACACTACTTTCTTCCATACACTACTTTCTTCCATACGCTACTGTCCTCTACACACTACTTTCTTCCATACGCTACTGTCCTCTACACACTACTTTCTTCCATACACTACTTTCTTCCATACGCTACTGTCCTCTACATACTACTTTCTTCCATACGCTACTGTCCTCTACACACTACTTTCTTCCATACGCTACTGTCCTCTACACACTACTTTCTTCCATACGCTACTGTCCTCTACACACTACTTTCTTCCATACGCTACTGTCCTCTACACACTACTTTCTTCTATACGCTACTGTCCTCTACACTACTTTCTTCCATACACTACTGTCCTCTACACACTAATTTCTTCCATACGCTACTGTCCTCTACACACTACTTTCTTCCATATGCTAATGTCCTCTACACACTACTTTCTTCCATACGCTACTGTCCTCTACACACTACTTTCTTCCATACGCTACTGTCCTCTACACACTAATTTCTTCCATACACTACTGTCCTCTACACACTACTTTCTTCCATACACTACTTTCTTCCATACGCTACTGTCCTCTACACACTACTTTCTTCCATACACTACTTTCTTCCATACGCTACTTTCTTCCATACACTACTTTCTTCCATACGCTACTGTCCTCTACACACTACTTTCTTCCATACACTACTTTCTTCCATACGCTACTGTCCTCTACACACTACTTTCTTCCATACACTACTGTCTTCTAAACACTACTTTCTTCCATACACTACTGTCCTCTACACACTACTTTCTTCCATACGCTACTGTCCTCTCCACAATACTTTCTTCCATACGCTACTGTCCTCTACACAATACTTTCTTCCATACGCTACTGTCCTCTCCACAATACTTTCATCCATACGCTACTGTCCTCTACACACTACTTTCTTCCATACACTACTTTCTTCCATACGCTACTGTCCTCTACACACTACTTTCTTCCATACGCTACTGTCCTCTACACACTACTTTCTTCCATACACTACTTTCTTCCATACGCTACTGTCCTCTACATACTACTTTCTTCCATACGCTACTGTCCTCTACACACTACTTTCTTCCATACGCTACTGTCCTCTACACACTACTTTCTTCCATACGCTACTGTCCTCTACACTACTTTCTTCCATACACTACTGTCCTCTACACACTAATTTCTTCCATTCGCTACTGTCCTCTACACACTACTTTCTTCCATACGCTACTGTCCTCTACACACTACTTTCTTCCATACGCTACTGTCCTCTACACACTAATTTCTTCCATACACTACTGTCCTCTACACACTACTTTCTTCCATACACTACTTTCTTCCATACGCTACTGTCCTCTACACACTACTTTCTTCCATACACTACTGTCCTCTAAACACTACTTTCTTCCATACACTACTGTCCTCTACACACTACTTTCTTCCATACGCTACTGTCCTCTACACACTACTTTCTTCCATACACTACTGTCCTCTAAACACTACTTTCTTCCATACACTACTGTCCTCTACACACTACTTTCTTCCATACGCTACTGTCCTCTCCACAATACTTTCTTCCATACACTACTGTCCTCTACACAATACTTTCTTCCATACGCTACTGTCCTCTCCACAATACTTTCTTCCATACGCTACTGTCCTCTACACAATACTTTCTTCCATACGCTACTGTCCTCTACACACTACTTTCTTCCATACGCTACTGTCCTCTACACACTACTTTCTTCCATACACTACTGTCCTCTACACACTACTTTCTTCCATACACTACTGTCCTCTACACAATACTTTCTTCCATACACTACTGTCCTCTACACACTACTTTCTTCCATACACTACTGTCCTCTACACACTAATTTCTTCCATACGCTACTGTCCTCTACACACTACTTTCTTCCATACGCTACTGTCCTCTACACACTACTTTCTTCCATACGCTACTGTCCTCTACACACTACTTTCTTCCATACGCTACTGTCCTCTACACACTAATTTCTTCCATACGCTACTGTCCTCTACACACTACTTTCTTCCATACAATACTTTCTTCCATACGCTACTGTCCTCTACACACTACTTTCTTCCATACACTACTGTCTTCTAAACACTACTTTCTTCCATACACTACTGTCCTCTACACACTACTTTCTTCCATACGCTACTGTCCTCTCCACAATACTTTCTTCCATACGCTACTGTCCTCTACACAATACTTTCTTCCATACGCTACTGTCCTCTCCACAATACTTTCTTCCATACACTACTGTCCTCTACACAATACTTTCTTCTATACGCTACTGTCCTCTACACACTACTTTCTTCCATACACTACTGTCCTCTAAACACTACTTTCTTCCATACACTACTGTCCTCTACACACTACTTTCTTCCATACGCTACTGTCCTCTACACACTACTTTCTTCCATACGCTACTGTCCTCTACACACAACTTTCTTCCAAACGCTACTGTCCTCTACACACTACTTTCTTCCATACACTACTGTCCTCTACACACTACTTTCTTCCATACTCTACTGTCCTCTACACAATACTTTCTTCCATACGCTACTGTCCTCTACACAATACTTTCTTCCATACGCTACTGTCCTCTACACAATACTTTCTTCCATACGCTACTGTCCTCTACACAATACTTTCTTCCATACGCTACTGTCCTCTACACAATACTTTCTTCCATACGCTACTGTCCTCTACACACTACTGTCCTCTACACAATACTTTCTTCCATACGCTACTGTCCTCTACACACTACTGTCCTCTACACAATACTTTCTTCCATACGCTACTGTCCTCTACACACTACTTTCTTCCATACGCTACTGTCCTCTCCACAATACTTTCTTCCATACGCTACTGTCCTCTACACAATACTTTCTTCCATACGCTACTGTCCTCTCCACAATACTTTCTTCCATACGCTACTGTCCTCTCCACAATACTTTCATCCATACGCTACTGTCCTCTACACACTACTTTCTTCCATACACTACTTTCTTCCATACGCTACTGTCCTCTACACACTACTTTCTTCCATACACTACTGTCCTCTACACACTACTTTCTTCCATACACTACTTTCTTCCATACACTACTGTCCTCTACACACTACTTTCTTCCATACGCTACTGTCCTCTACACACTACTTTCTTCCATACACTACTGTCCTCTAAACACTACTTTCTTCCATACACTACTGTCCTCTACACACTACTTTCTTCCATACGCTACTGTCCTCTCCACAATACTTTCTTCCATACACTACTGTCCTCTACACAATACTTTCTTCCATACGCTACTGTCCTCTCCACAATACTTTCTTCCATACGCTACTGTCCTCTACACAATACTTTCTTCCATACGCTACTGTCCTCTACACACTACTTTCTTCCATACGCTACTGTCCTCTACACACTACTTTCTTCCATACACTACTGTCCTCTACACACTACTTTCTTCCATACACTACTGTCCTCTACACAATACTTTCTTCCATACACTACTGTCCTCTACACACTACTTTCTTCCATACACTACTGTCCTCTACACACTAATTTCTTCCATACGCTACTGTCCTCTACACACTACTTTCTTCCATACGCTACTGTCCTCTACACACTACTTTCTTCCATACGCTACTGTCCTCTACACACTACTTTCTTCCATACGCTACTGTCCTCTACACACTAATTTCTTCCATACGCTACTGTCCTCTACACACTACTTTCTTCCATACAATACTTTCTTCCATACGCTACTGTCCTCTACACACTACTTTCTTCCATACACTACTGTCTTCTAAACACTACTTTCTTCCATACACTACTGTCCTCTACACACTACTTTCTTCCATACGCTACTGTCCTCTCCACAATACTTTCTTCCATACGCTACTGTCCTCTACACAATACTTTCTTCCATACGCTACTGTCCTCTCCACAATACTTTCTTCCATACACTACTGTCCTCTACACAATACTTTCTTCTATACGCTACTGTCCTCTACACACTACTTTCTTCCATACACTACTGTCCTCTAAACACTACTTTCTTCCATACACTACTGTCCTCTACACACTACTTTCTTCCATACGCTACTGTCCTCTACACACTACTTTCTTCCATACGCTACTGTCCTCTACACACAACTTTCTTCCAAACGCTACTGTCCTCTACACACTACTTTCTTCCATACACTACTGTCCTCTACACACTACTTTCTTCCATACTCTACTGTCCTCTACACAATACTTTCTTCCATACGCTACTGTCCTCTACACAATACTTTCTTCCATACGCTACTGTCCTCTACACAATACTTTCTTCCATACGCTACTGTCCTCTACACAATACTTTCTTCCATACGCTACTGTCCTCTACACAATACTTTCTTCCATACGCTACTGTCCTCTACACACTACTGTCCTCTACACAATACTTTCTTCCATACGCTACTGTCCTCTACACACTACTGTCCTCTACACAATACTTTCTTCCATACGCTACTGTCCTCTACACACTACTTTCTTCCATACGCTACTGTCCTCTCCACAATACTTTCTTCCATACGCTACTGTCCTCTACACAATACTTTCTTCCATACGCTACTGTCCTCTCCACAATACTTTCTTCCATACGCTACTGTCCTCTCCACAATACTTTCATCCATACGCTACTGTCCTCTACACACTACTTTCTTCCATACACTACTTTCTTCCATACGCTACTGTCCTCTACACACTACTTTCTTCCATACACTACTGTCCTCTACACACTACTTTCTTCCATACACTACTTTCTTCCATACGCTACTGTCCTCTACATACTACTTTCTTCCATACGCTACTGTCCTCTACACACTACTTTCTTCCATACGCTACTGTCCTCTACACACTACTTTCTTCCATACGCTACTGTCCTCTACACTACTTTCTTCCATACACTACTGTCCTCTACACACTAATTTCTTCCATACGCTACTGTCCTCTACACACTACTTTCTTCCATACGCTACTGTCCTCTACACACTACTTTCTTCCATTCGCTACTGTCCTCTACACACTACTTTCTTCCATACGCTACTGTCCTCTACACACTAATTTCTTCCATACACTACTGTCCTCTACACACTACTTTCTTCCATACACTACTTTCTTCCATACGCTACTGTCCTCTACACACTACTTTCTTCCATACACTACTGTCCTCTAAACATTACTTTCTTCCATACACTACTGTCCTCTACACACTACTTTCTTCCATACGCTACTGTCCTCTACACACTACTTTCTTCCATACACTACTGTCCTCTAAACACTACTTTCTTCCATACACTACTGTCCTCTACACACTACTTTCTTCCATACGCTACTGTCCTCTCCACAATACTTTCTTCCATACGCTACTGTCCTCTACACAATACTTTCTTCCATACGCTACTGTCCTCTCCACAATACTTTCTTCCATACGCTACTGTCCTCTACACAATACTTTCTTCCATACGCTACTGTCCTCTACACACTACTTTCTTCCATACGCTACTGTCCTCTACACACTACTTTCTTCCATACACTACTGTCCTCTACACACTACTTTCTTCCATACTCTACTGTCCTCTACACAATACTTTCTTCCATACGCTACTGTCCTCTACACAATACTTTCTTCCATACGCTACTGTCCTCTACACAATACTTTCTTCCATACGCTACTGTCCTCTACACAATACTTTCTTCCATACGCTACTGTCCTCTACACAATACTTTCTTCCATACGCTACTGTCCTCTACACACTACTGTCCTCTACACAATACTTTCTTCCATACGCTACTGTCCTCTACACACTACTGTCCTCTACACAATACTTTCTTCCATACGCTACTGTCCTCTACACACTACTTTCTTCCATACGCTACTGTCCTCTCCACAATACTTTCTTCCATACGCTACTGTCCTCTACACAATACTTTCTTCCATACGCTACTGTCCTCTCCACAATACTTTCTTCCATACGCTACTGTCCTCTCCACAATACTTTCATCCATACGCTACTGTCCTCTACACACTACTTTCTTCCATACACTACTTTCTTCCATACGCTACTGTCCTCTACACACTACTTTCTTCCATACACTACTGTCCTCTACACACTACTTTCTTCCATACACTACTTTCTTCCATACGCTACTGTCCTCTACATACTACTTTCTTCCATACGCTACTGTCCTCTACACACTACTTTCTTCCATACACTACTGTCTTCTAAACACTACTTTCTTCCATACACTACTGTCCTCTACACACTACTTTCTTCCATACGCTACTGTCCTCTCCACAATACTTTCTTCCATACGCTACTGTCCTCTCCACAATACTTTCATCCATACGCTACTGTCCTCTACACACTACTTTCTTCCATACACTACTTTCTTCCATACGCTACTGTCCTCTACACACTACTTTCTTCCATACACTACTGTCCTCTACACACTACTTTCTTCCATACACTACTTTCTTCCATACGCTACTGTCCTCTACATACTACTTTCTTCCATACGCTACTGTCCTCTACACACTACTTTCTTCCATACACTACTGTCTTCTAAACACTACTTTCTTCCATACACTACTGTCCTCTACACACTACTTTCTTCCATACACTACTGTCTTCTAAACACTACTTTCTTCCATACGCTACTGTCCTCTACACACTACTTTCTTCCATACACTACTGTCTTCTAAACACTACTTTCTTCCATACGCTACTGTCCTCTCCACAATACTTTCTTCCATACGCTACTGTCCTCTACACAATACTTTCTTCCATACGCTACTGTCCTCTCCACAATACTTTCTTCCATACACTACTGTCCTCTACACAATACTTTCTTCTATACGCTACTGTCCTCTACACACTACTTTCTTCCATACACTACTGTCCTCTAAACACTACTTTCTTCCATACACTACTGTCCTCTACACACTACTTTCTTCCATACGCTACTGTCCTCTACACACTACTTTCTTCCATACGCTACTGTCCTCTACACAAAACTTTCTTCCAAACGCTACTGTCCTCTACACACTACTTTCTTCCATACACTACTGTCCTCTACACACTACTTTCTTCCATACTCTACTGTCCTCTACACAATACTTTCTTCCATACGCTACTGTCCTCTACACAATACTTTCTTCCATACGCTACTGTCCTCTACACAATACTTTCTTCCATACGCTACTGTCCTCTACACAATACTTTCTTCCATACGCTACTGTCCTCTACACAATACTTTCTTCCATACGCTACTGTCCTCTACACACTACTGTCCTCTACACAATACTTTCTTCCATACGCTACTGTCCTCTACACACTACTGTCCTCTACACAATACTTTCTTCCATACGCTACTGTCCTCTACACACTACTTTCTTCCATACGCTACTGTCCTCTCCACAATACTTTCTTCCATACGCTACTGTCCTCTACACAATACTTTCTTCCATACGCTACTGTCCTCTCCACAATACTTTCTTCCATACGCTACTGTCCTCTCCACAATACTTTCATCCATACGCTACTGTCCTCTACACACTACTTTCTTCCATACACTACTTTCTTCCATACGCTACTGTCCTCTACACACTACTTTCTTCCATACACTACTGTCCTCTACACACTACTTTCTTCCATACACTACTTTCTTCCATACGCTACTGTCCTCTACATACTACTTTCTTCCATACGCTACTGTCCTCTACACACTACTTTCTTCCATACGCTACTGTCCTCTACACACTACTTTCTTCCATACGCTACTGTCCTCTACACTACTTTCTTCCATACACTACTGTCCTCTACACACTAATTTCTTCCATACGCTACTGTCCTCTACACACTACTTTCTTCCATACGCTACTGTCCTCTACACACTACTTTCTTCCATACGCTACTGTCCTCTACACACTACTTTCTTCCATACGCTACTGTCCTCTACACACTAATTTCTTCCATACACTACTGTCCTCTACACACTACTTTCTTCCATACACTACTTTCTTCCATACGCTACTGTCCTCTACACACTACTTTCTTCCATACACTACTGTCCTCTAAACATTACTTTCTTCCATACACTACTGTCCTCTACACACTACTTTCTTCCATACGCTACTGTCCTCTACACACTACTTTCTTCCATACACTACTGTCCTCTAAACACTACTTTCTTCCATACACTACTGTCCTCTACACACTACTTTCTTCCATACGCTACTGTCCTCTCCACAATACTTTCTTCCATACGCTACTGTCCTCTACACAATACTTTCTTCCATACGCTACTGTCCTCTCCACAATACTTTCTTCCATACGCTACTGTCCTCTACACAATACTTTCTTCCATACGCTACTGTCCTCTACACACTACTTTCTTCCATACGCTACTGTCCTCTACACACTACTTTCTTCCATACACTACTGTCCTCTACACACTACTTTCTTCCATACTCTACTGTCCTCTACACAATACTTTCTTCCATACGCTACTGTCCTCTACACAATACTTTCTTCCATACGCTACTGTCCTCTACACAATACTTTCTTCCATACGCTACTGTCCTCTACACAATACTTTCTTCCATACGCTACTGTCCTCTACACAATACTTTCTTCCATACGCTACTGTCCTCTACACACTACTGTCCTCTACACAATACTTTCTTCCATACGCTACTGTCCTCTACACACTACTGTCCTCTACACAATACTTTCTTCCATACGCTACTGTCCTCTACACACTACTTTCTTCCATACGCTACTGTCCTCTCCACAATACTTTCTTCCATACGCTACTGTCCTCTACACAATACTTTCTTCCATACGCTACTGTCCTCTCCACAATACTTTCTTCCATACGCTACTGTCCTCTCCACAATACTTTCATCCATACGCTACTGTCCTCTACACACTACTTTCTTCCATACACTACTTTCTTCCATACGCTACTGTCCTCTACACACTACTTTCTTCCATACACTACTGTCCTCTACACACTACTTTCTTCCATACACTACTTTCTTCCATACGCTACTGTCCTCTACATACTACTTTCTTCCATACGCTACTGTCCTCTACACACTACTTTCTTCCATACGCTACTGTCCTCTACACACTACTTTCTTCCATACGCTACTGTCCTCTACACTACTTTCTTCCATACACTACTGTCCTCTACACACTAATTTCTTCCATACGCTACTGTCCTCTACACAATACTTTCTTCCATACGCTACTGTCCTCTACACACTACTTTCTTCCATACGCTACTGTCCTCTACACAATACTTTCTTCCATACGCTACTGTCCTCTACACACTACTTTCTTCCATACGCTACTGTCCTCTCCACAATACTTTCTTCCATACGCTACTGTCCTCTCCACAATACTTTCTTCCATACGCTACTGTCCTCTACACAATACTTTCTTCCATACGCTACTGTCCTCTCCACAATACTTTCTTCCATACGCTACTGTCCTCTACACACTACTTTCTTCCATACGCTACTGTCCTCTACACACAACTTTCTTCCAAACGCTACTGTCCTCTACACAATACTTTCTTCCATACGCTACTGTCCTCTACACAATACTTTCTTCCATACGCTACTGTCCTCTACACACTACTGTCCTCTACACAATACTTTCTTCCATACGCTACTGTCCTCTACACACTACTGTCCTCTACACAATACTTTCTTCCATACGCTACTGTCCTCTACACACTACTTTCTTCCATACGCTACTGTCCTCTCCACAATACTTTCTTCCATACGCTACTGTCCTCTACACAATACTTTCTTCCATACGCTACTGTCCTCTCCACAATACTTTCTTCCATACGCTACTGTCCTCTCCACAATACTTTCATCCATACGCTACTGTCCTCTACACACTACTTTCTTCCATACACTACTTTCTTCCATACGCTACTGTCCTCTACACACTACTTTCTTCCATACGCTACTGTCCTCTACACACTACTTTCTTCCATACACTACTTTCTTCCATACGCTACTGTCCTCTACATACTACTTTCTTCCATACGCTACTGTCCTCTACACACTACTTTCTTCCATACACTACTGTCTTCTAAACACTACTTTCTTCCATACACTACTGTCCTCTACACACTACTTTCTTCCATACGCTACTGTCCTCTCCACAATACTTTCTTCCATACGCTACTGTCCTCTACACAATACTTTCTTCCATACGCTACTGTCCTCTCCACAATACTTTCTTCCATACACTACTGTCCTCTACACAATACTTTCTTCTTTTCGCTACTGTCCTCTACACACTACTTTCTTCCATACACTACTGTCCTCTAAACACTACTTTCTTCCATACACTACTGTCCTCTACACACTACTTTCTTCCATACGCTACTGTCCTCTACACACTACTTTCTTCCATACGCTACTGTCCTCTACACAAAACTTTCTTCCAAACGCTACTGTCCTCTACACACTACTTTCTTCCATACACTACTGTCCTCTACACACTACTTTCTTCCATACTCTACTGTCCTCTACACAATACTTTCTTCCATACGCTACTGTCCTCTACACAATACTTTCTTCCATACGCTACTGTCCTCTACACAATACTTTCTTCCATACGCTACTGTCCTCTACACAATACTTTCTTCCATACGCTACTGTCCTCTACACAATACTTTCTTCCATACGCTACTGTCCTCTACACACTACTGTCCTCTACACAATACTTTCTTCCATACGCTACTGTCCTCTACACACTACTGTCCTCTACACAATACTTTCTTCCATACGCTACTGTCCTCTACACACTACTTTCTTCCATACGCTACTGTCCTCTCCACAATACTTTCTTCCATACGCTACTGTCCTCTACACAATACTTTCTTCCATACGCTACTGTCCTCTCCACAATACTTTCTTCCATACGCTACTGTCCTCTCCACAATACTTTCATCCATACGCTACTGTCCTCTACACACTACTTTCTTCCATACGCTACTGTCCTCTACACACTACTTTCTTCCATACACTACTGTCCTCTACACACTACTTTCTTCCATACACTACTTTCTTCCATACGCTACTGTCCTCTACATACTACTTTCTTCCATACGCTACTGTCCTCTACACACTACTTTCTTCCATACGCTACTGTCCTCTACACACTACTTTCTTCCATACGCTACTGTCCTCTACACTACTTTCTTCCATACACTACTGTCCTCTACACACTAATTTCTTCCATACGCTACTGTCCTCTACACACTACTTTCTTCCATACGCTACTGTCCTCTACACACTACTTTCTTCCATACGCTACTGTCCTCTACACACTACTTTCTTCCATACGCTACTGTCCTCTACACACTAATTTCTTCCATACACTACTGTCCTCTACACACTACTTTCTTCCATACACTACTTTCTTCCATACGCTACTGTCCTCTACACACTACTTTCTTCCATACGCTACTGTCCTCTACACACTACTTTCTTCCATACGCTACTGTCCTCTACACACTACTTTCTTCCATACGCTACTGTCCTCTACACACTACTTTCTTCCATACGCTACTGTCCTCTACACACTAATTTCTTCCATACACTACTGTCCTCTACACACTACTTTCTTCCATACGCTACTGTCCTCTCCACAATACTTTCTTCCATACGCTACTGTCCTCTACACAATACTTTCTTCCATACGCTACTGTCCTCTCCACAATACTTTCTTCCATACACTACTGTCCTCTACACAATACTTTCTTCTATACGCTACTGTCCTCTACACACTACTTTCTTCCATACACTACTGTCCTCTAAACACTACTTTCTTCCATACACTACTGTCCTCTACACACTACTTTCTTCCATACGCTACTGTCCTCTACACACTACTTTCTTCCATACGCTACTGTCCTCTACACAAAACTTTCTTCCAAACGCTACTGTCCTCTACACACTACTTTCTTCCATACACTACTGTCCTCTACACACTACTTTCTTCCATACTCTACTGTCCTCTACACAATACTTTCTTCCATACGCTACTGTCCTCTACACAATACTTTCTTCCATACGCTACTGTCCTCTACACAATACTTTCTTCCATACGCTACTGTCCTCTACACAATACTTTCTTCCATACGCTACTGTCCTCTACACAATACTTTCTTCCATACGCTACTGTCCTCTACACACTACTGTCCTCTACACAATACTTTCTTCCATACGCTACTGTCCTCTACACACTACTGTCCTCTACACAATACTTTCTTCCATACGCTACTGTCCTCTACACACTACTTTCTTCCATACGCTACTGTCCTCTCCACAATACTTTCTTCCATACGCTACTGTCCTCTACACAATACTTTCTTCCATACGCTACTGTCCTCTCCACAATACTTTCTTCCATACGCTACTGTCCTCTCCACAATACTTTCATCCATACGCTACTGTCCTCTACACACTACTTTCTTCCATACACTACTTTCTTCCATACGCTACTGTCCTCTACACACTACTTTCTTCCATACACTACTGTCCTCTACACACTACTTTCTTCCATACACTACTTTCTTCCATACGCTACTGTCCTCTACATACTACTTTCTTCCATACGCTACTGTCCTCTACACACTACTTTCTTCCATACGCTACTGTCCTCTACACACTACTTTCTTCCATACGCTACTGTCCTCTACACTACTTTCTTCCATACACTACTGTCCTCTACACACTAATTTCTTCCATACGCTACTGTCCTCTACACACTACTTTCTTCCATACGCTACTGTCCTCTACACACTACTTTCTTCCATACGCTACTGTCCTCTACACACTACTTTCTTCCATACGCTACTGTCCTCTACACACTAATTTCTTCCATACACTACTGTCCTCTACACACTACTTTCTTCCATACACTACTTTCTTCCATACGCTACTGTCCTCTACACACTACTTTCTTCCATACACTACTGTCCTCTAAACATTACTTTCTTCCATACACTACTGTCCTCTACACACTACTTTCTTCCATACGCTACTGTCCTCTACACACTACTTTCTTCCATACACTACTGTCCTCTAAACACTACTTTCTTCCATACACTACTGTCCTCTACACACTACTTTCTTCCATACGCTACTGTCCTCTCCACAATACTTTCTTCCATACGCTACTGTCCTCTACACAATACTTTCTTCCATACGCTACTGTCCTCTCCACAATACTTTCTTCCATACGCTACTGTCCTCTACACAATACTTTCTTCCATACGCTACTGTCCTCTACACACTACTTTCTTCCATACGCTACTGTCCTCTACACACTACTTTCTTCCATACGCTACTGTCCTCTACACAAAACTTTCTTCCAAACGCTACTGTCCTCTACACACTACTTTCTTCCATACACTACTGTCCTCTACACACTACTTTCTTCCATACTCTACTGTCCTCTACACAATACTTTCTTCCATACGCTACTGTCCTCTACACAATACTTTCTTCCATACGCTACTGTCCTCTACACAATACTTTCTTCCATACGCTACTGTCCTCTACACAATACTTTCTTCCATACGCTACTGTCCTCTACACAATACTTTCTTCCATACGCTACTGTCCTCTACACACTACTGTCCTCTACACAATACTTTCTTCCATACGCTACTGTCCTCTACACACTACTGTCCTCTACACAATACTTTCTTCCATACGCTACTGTCCTCTACACACTACTTTCTTCCATACGCTACTGTCCTCTCCACAATACTTTCTTCCATACGCTACTGTCCTCTACACAATACTTTCTTCCATACGCTACTGTCCTCTCCACAATACTTTCTTCCATACGCTACTGTCCTCTCCACAATACTTTCATCCATACGCTACTGTCCTCTACACACTACTTTCTTCCATACGCTACTGTCCTCTACACACTACTTTCTTCCATACACTACTGTCCTCTACACACTACTTTCTTCCATACACTACTTTCTTCCATACGCTACTGTCCTCTACATACTACTTTCTTCCATACGCTACTGTCCTCTACACACTACTTTCTTCCATACGCTACTGTCCTCTACACACTACTTTCTTCCATACGCTACTGTCCTCTACACTACTTTCTTCCATACACTACTGTCCTCTACACACTAATTTCTTCCATACGCTACTGTCCTCTACACACTACTTTCTTCCATACGCTACTGTCCTCTACACACTACTTTCTTCCATACGCTACTGTCCTCTACACACTACTTTCTTCCATACGCTACTGTCCTCTACACACTAATTTCTTCCATACACTACTGTCCTCTACACACTACTTTCTTCCATACACTACTTTCTTCCATACGCTACTGTCCTCTACACACTACTTTCTTCCATACGCTACTGTCCTCTACACACTACTTTCTTCCATACGCTACTGTCCTCTACACACTACTTTCTTCCATACGCTACTGTCCTCTACACACTACTTTCTTCCATACGCTACTGTCCTCTACACACTAATTTCTTCCATACACTACTGTCCTCTACACACTACTTTCTTCCATACGCTACTGTCCTCTCCACAATACTTTCTTCCATACGCTACTGTCCTCTACACAATACTTTCTTCCATACGCTACTGTCCTCTCCACAATACTTTCTTCCATACACTACTGTCCTCTACACAATACTTTCTTCTATACGCTACTGTCCTCTACACACTACTTTCTTCCATACACTACTGTCCTCTAAACACTACTTTCTTCCATACACTACTGTCCTCTACACACTACTTTCTTCCATACGCTACTGTCCTCTACACACTACTTTCTTCCATACGCTACTGTCCTCTACACAAAACTTTCTTCCAAACGCTACTGTCCTCTACACACTACTTTCTTCCATACACTACTGTCCTCTACACACTACTTTCTTCCATACTCTACTGTCCTCTACACAATACTTTCTTCCATACGCTACTGTCCTCTACACAATACTTTCTTCCATACGCTACTGTCCTCTACACAATACTTTCTTCCATACGCTACTGTCCTCTACACAATACTTTCTTCCATACGCTACTGTCCTCTACACAATACTTTCTTCCATACGCTACTGTCCTCTACACACTACTGTCCTCTACACAATACTTTCTTCCATACGCTACTGTCCTCTACACACTACTGTCCTCTACACAATACTTTCTTCCATACGCTACTGTCCTCTACACACTACTTTCTTCCATACGCTACTGTCCTCTCCACAATACTTTCTTCCATACGCTACTGTCCTCTACACAATACTTTCTTCCATACGCTACTGTCCTCTCCACAATACTTTCTTCCATACGCTACTGTCCTCTCCACAATACTTTCATCCATACGCTACTGTCCTCTACACACTACTTTCTTCCATACACTACTTTCTTCCATACGCTACTGTCCTCTACACACTACTTTCTTCCATACACTACTGTCCTCTACACACTACTTTCTTCCATACACTACTTTCTTCCATACGCTACTGTCCTCTACATACTACTTTCTTCCATACGCTACTGTCCTCTACACACTACTTTCTTCCATACGCTACTGTCCTCTACACACTACTTTCTTCCATACGCTACTGTCCTCTACACTACTTTCTTCCATACACTACTGTCCTCTACACACTAATTTCTTCCATACGCTACTGTCCTCTACACACTACTTTCTTCCATACGCTACTGTCCTCTACACACTACTTTCTTCCATACGCTACTGTCCTCTACACACTACTTTCTTCCATACGCTACTGTCCTCTACACACTAATTTCTTCCATACACTACTGTCCTCTACACACTACTTTCTTCCATACACTACTTTCTTCCATACGCTACTGTCCTCTACACACTACTTTCTTCCATACACTACTGTCCTCTAAACATTACTTTCTTCCATACACTACTGTCCTCTACACACTACTTTCTTCCATACGCTACTGTCCTCTACACACTACTTTCTTCCATACACTACTGTCCTCTAAACACTACTTTCTTCCATACACTACTGTCCTCTACACACTACTTTCTTCCATACGCTACTGTCCTCTCCACAATACTTTCTTCCATACGCTACTGTCCTCTACACAATACTTTCTTCCATACGCTACTGTCCTCTCCACAATACTTTCTTCCATACGCTACTGTCCTCTACACAATACTTTCTTCCATACGCTACTGTCCTCTACACACTACTTTCTTCCATACGCTACTGTCCTCTACACACTACTTTCTTCCATACACTACTGTCCTCTACACACTACTTTCTTCCATACTCTACTGTCCTCTACACAATACTTTCTTCCATACGCTACTGTCCTCTACACAATACTTTCTTCCATACGCTACTGTCCTCTACACAATACTTTCTTCCATACGCTACTGTCCTCTACACAATACTTTCTTCCATACGCTACTGTCCTCTACACAATACTTTCTTCCATACGCTACTGTCCTCTACACACTACTGTCCTCTACACAATACTTTCTTCCATACGCTACTGTCCTCTACACACTACTGTCCTCTACACAATACTTTCTTCCATACGCTACTGTCCTCTACACACTACTTTCTTCCATACGCTACTGTCCTCTCCACAATACTTTCTTCCATACGCTACTGTCCTCTACACAATACTTTCTTCCATACGCTACTGTCCTCTCCACAATACTTTCTTCCATACGCTACTGTCCTCTCCACAATACTTTCATCCATACGCTACTGTCCTCTACACACTACTTTCTTCCATACACTACTTTCTTCCATACGCTACTGTCCTCTACACACTACTTTCTTCCATACACTACTGTCCTCTACACACTACTTTCTTCCATACACTACTTTCTTCCATACGCTACTGTCCTCTACATACTACTTTCTTCCATACGCTACTGTCCTCTACACACTACTTTCTTCCATACGCTACTGTCCTCTACACACTACTTTCTTCCATACGCTACTGTCCTCTACACTACTTTCTTCCATACACTACTGTCCTCTACACACTAATTTCTTCCATACGCTACTGTCCTCTACACAATACTTTCTTCCATACGCTACTGTCCTCTACACACTACTTTCTTCCATACGCTACTGTCCTCTACACAATACTTTCTTCCATACGCTACTGTCCTCTACACACTACTTTCTTCCATACGCTACTGTCCTCTCCACAATACTTTCTTCCATACGCTACTGTCCTCTCCACAATACTTTCTTCCATACGCTACTGTCCTCTACACAATACTTTCTTCCATACGCTACTGTCCTCTCCACAATACTTTCTTCCATACGCTACTGTCCTCTACACACTACTTTCTTCCATACGCTACTGTCCTCTACACACAACTTTCTTCCAAACGCTACTGTCCTCTACACAATACTTTCTTCCATACGCTACTGTCCTCTACACAATACTTTCTTCCATACGCTACTGTCCTCTACACACTACTGTCCTCTACACAATACTTTCTTCCATACGCTACTGTCCTCTACACACTACTGTCCTCTACACAATACTTTCTTCCATACGCTACTGTCCTCTACACACTACTTTCTTCCATACGCTACTGTCCTCTCCACAATACTTTCTTCCATACGCTACTGTCCTCTACACAATACTTTCTTCCATACGCTACTGTCCTCTCCACAATACTTTCTTCCATACGCTACTGTCCTCTCCACAATACTTTCATCCATACGCTACTGTCCTCTACACACTACTTTCTTCCATACACTACTTTCTTCCATACGCTACTGTCCTCTACACACTACTTTCTTCCATACGCTACTGTCCTCTACACACTACTTTCTTCCATACACTACTTTCTTCCATACGCTACTGTCCTCTACATACTACTTTCTTCCATACGCTACTGTCCTCTACACACTACTTTCTTCCATACACTACTGTCTTCTAAACACTACTTTCTTCCATACACTACTGTCCTCTACACACTACTTTCTTCCATACGCTACTGTCCTCTCCACAATACTTTCTTCCATACGCTACTGTCCTCTACACAATACTTTCTTCCATACGCTACTGTCCTCTCCACAATACTTTCTTCCATACACTACTGTCCTCTACACAATACTTTCTTCTTTTCGCTACTGTCCTCTACACACTACTTTCTTCCATACACTACTGTCCTCTAAACACTACTTTCTTCCATACACTACTGTCCTCTACACACTACTTTCTTCCATACGCTACTGTCCTCTACACACTACTTTCTTCCATACGCTACTGTCCTCTACACAAAACTTTCTTCCAAACGCTACTGTCCTCTACACACTACTTTCTTCCATACACTACTGTCCTCTACACACTACTTTCTTCCATACTCTACTGTCCTCTACACAATACTTTCTTCCATACGCTACTGTCCTCTACACAATACTTTCTTCCATACGCTACTGTCCTCTACACAATACTTTCTTCCATACGCTACTGTCCTCTACACAATACTTTCTTCCATACGCTACTGTCCTCTACACAATACTTTCTTCCATACGCTACTGTCCTCTACACACTACTGTCCTCTACACAATACTTTCTTCCATACGCTACTGTCCTCTACACACTACTGTCCTCTACACAATACTTTCTTCCATACGCTACTGTCCTCTACACACTACTTTCTTCCATACGCTACTGTCCTCTCCACAATACTTTCTTCCATACGCTACTGTCCTCTACACAATACTTTCTTCCATACGCTACTGTCCTCTCCACAATACTTTCTTCCATACGCTACTGTCCTCTCCACAATACTTTCATCCATACGCTACTGTCCTCTACACACTACTTTCTTCCATACGCTACTGTCCTCTACACACTACTTTCTTCCATACACTACTGTCCTCTACACACTACTTTCTTCCATACACTACTTTCTTCCATACGCTACTGTCCTCTACATACTACTTTCTTCCATACGCTACTGTCCTCTACACACTACTTTCTTCCATACGCTACTGTCCTCTACACACTACTTTCTTCCATACGCTACTGTCCTCTACACTACTTTCTTCCATACACTACTGTCCTCTACACACTAATTTCTTCCATACGCTACTGTCCTCTACACACTACTTTCTTCCATACGCTACTGTCCTCTACACACTACTTTCTTCCATACGCTACTGTCCTCTACACACTACTTTCTTCCATACGCTACTGTCCTCTACACACTAATTTCTTCCATACACTACTGTCCTCTACACACTACTTTCTTCCATACACTACTTTCTTCCATACGCTACTGTCCTCTACACACTACTTTCTTCCATACACTACTGTCCTCTAAACATTACTTTCTTCCATACACTACTGTCCTCTACACACTACTTTCTTCCATACGCTACTGTCCTCTACACACTACTTTCTTCCATACACTACTGTCCTCTAAACACTACTTTCTTCCATACACTACTGTCCTCTACACACTACTTTCTTCCATACGCTACTGTCCTCTCCACAATACTTTCTTCCATACGCTACTGTCCTCTACACAATACTTTCTTCCATACGCTACTGTCCTCTCCACAATACTTTCTTCCATACGCTACTGTCCTCTACACAATACTTTCTTCCATACGCTACTGTCCTCTACACACTACTTTCTTCCATACGCTACTGTCCTCTACACACTACTTTCTTCCATACACTACTGTCCTCTACACACTACTTTCTTCCATACTCTACTGTCCTCTACACAATACTTTCTTCCATACGCTACTGTCCTCTACACAATACTTTCTTCCATACGCTACTGTCCTCTACACAATACTTTCTTCCATACGCTACTGTCCTCTACACAATACTTTCTTCCATACGCTACTGTCCTCTACACAATACTTTCTTCCATACGCTACTGTCCTCTACACACTACTGTCCTCTACACAATACTTTCTTCCATACGCTACTGTCCTCTACACACTACTGTCCTCTACACAATACTTTCTTCCATACGCTACTGTCCTCTACACACTACTTTCTTCCATACGCTACTGTCCTCTCCACAATACTTTCTTCCATACGCTACTGTCCTCTACACAATACTTTCTTCCATACGCTACTGTCCTCTCCACAATACTTTCTTCCATACGCTACTGTCCTCTCCACAATACTTTCATCCATACGCTACTGTCCTCTACACACTACTTTCTTCCATACACTACTTTCTTCCATACGCTACTGTCCTCTACACACTACTTTCTTCCATACACTACTGTCCTCTACACACTACTTTCTTCCATACACTACTTTCTTCCATACGCTACTGTCCTCTACATACTACTTTCTTCCATACGCTACTGTCCTCTACACACTACTTTCTTCCATACGCTACTGTCCTCTACACACTACTTTCTTCCATACGCTACTGTCCTCTACACTACTTTCTTCCATACACTACTGTCCTCTACACACTAATTTCTTCCATACGCTACTGTCCTCTACACAATACTTTCTTCCATACGCTACTGTCCTCTACACACTACTTTCTTCCATACGCTACTGTCCTCTACACAATACTTTCTTCCATACGCTACTGTCCTCTACACACTACTTTCTTCCATACGCTACTGTCCTCTCCACAATACTTTCTTCCATACGCTACTGTCCTCTACACAATACTTTCTTCCATACGCTACTGTCCTCTCCACAATACTTTCTTCCATACGCTACTGTCCTCTCCACAATACTTTCATCCATACGCTACTGTCCTCTACACACTACTTTCTTCCATACACTACTTTCTTCCATACGCTACTGTCCTCTACACACTACTTTCTTCCATACACTACTGTCCTCTACACACTACTTTCTTCCATACACTACTTTCTTCCATACGCTACTGTCCTCTACATACTACTTTCTTCCATACGCTACTGTCCTCTACACACTACTTTCTTCCATACGCTACTGTCCTCTACACACTACTTTCTTCCATACGCTACTGTCCTCTACACTACTTTCTTCCATACACTACTGTCCTCTACACACTAATTTCTTCCATACGCTACTGTCCTCTACACAATACTTTCTTCCATACGCTACTGTCCTCTACACACTACTTTCTTCCATACGCTACTGTCCTCTACACAATACTTTCTTCCATACGCTACTGTCCTCTACACACTACTTTCTTCCATACGCTACTGTCCTCTCCACAATACTTTCTTCCATACGCTACTGTCCTCTACACAATACTTTCTTCCATACGCTACTGTCCTCTCCACAATACTTTCTTCCATACGCTACTGTCCTCTCCACAATACTTTCATCCATACGCTACTGTCCTCTACACACTACTTTCTTCCATACACTACTTTCTTCCATACGCTACTGTCCTCTACACACTACTTTCTTCCATACGCTACTGTCCTATACACACTACTTTCTTCCATACACTACTTTCTTCCATACGCTACTGTCCTCTACATACTACTTTCTTCCATACGCTACTGTCCTCTACACACTACTTTCTTCCATACGCTACTGTCCTCTACACACTACTTTCTTCCATACGCTACTGTCCTCTACACTACTTTCTTCCATACACTACTGTCCTCTACACACTAATTTCTTCCATACGCTACTGTCCTCTACACACTACTTTCTTCCATACGCTACTGTCCTCTACACACTACTTTCTTCCATACGCTACTGTCCTCTACACACTACTTTCTTCCATACGCTACTGTCCTCTACACACTAATTTCTTCCATACACTACTGTCCTCTACACACTACTTTCTTCCATACACTACTTTCTTCCATACGCTACTGTCCTCTACACACTACTTTCTTCCATACACTACTGTCCTCTAAACATTACTTTCTTCCATACACTACTGTCCTCTACACACTACTTTCTTCCATACGCTACTGTCCTCTACACACTACTTTCTTCCATACACTACTGTCCTCTAAACACTACTTTCTTCCATACACTACTGTCCTCTACACACTACTTTCTTCCATACGCTACTGTCCTCTCCACAATACTTTCTTCCATACGCTACTGTCCTCTACACAATACTTTCTTCCATACGCTACTGTCCTCTCCACAATACTTTCTTCCATACGCTACTGTCCTCTACACAATACTTTCTTCCATACGCTACTGTCCTCTACACACTACTTTCTTCCATACGCTACTGTCCTCTACACACTACTTTCTTCCATACACTACTGTCCTCTACACACTACTTTCTTCCATACGCTACTGTCCTCTACACACTACTTTCTTCCATACACTACTGTCCTCTACACACTAATTTCTTCCATACGCTACTGTCCTCTACACACTACTTTCTTCCATACACTACTGTCCTCTACACACTACTTTCTTCCATACGCTACTGTCCTCTACACAATACTTTCTTCCATACGCTACTGTCCTCTACACACTAATTTCTTCCATACGCTACTGTCCTCTACACACTACTTTCTTCCATACACTACTTTCTTCCATACGCTACTGTCCTCTACACACTACTTTCTTCCATACGCTACTGTCTTCTAAACATTACTTTCTTCCATACACTACTGTCCTCTACACACTACTTTCTTCCATACGCTACTGTCCTCTCCACAATACTTTCTTCCATACGCTACTGTCCTCTACACAATACTTTCTTCCATACGCTACTGTCCTCTCCACAATACTTTCTTCCATACGCTACTGTCCTCTACACAATACTTTCTTCTATACGCTACTGTCCTCTACACACTACTTTCTTCCATACACTACTGTCCTCTAAACACTACTTTCTTCCATACGCTACTGTCCTCTACACACTACTTTCTTCCATACGCTACTGTCCTCTACACACTACTTTCTTCCATACACTACTGTCCTCTACACAAAACTTTCTTCCAAACGCTACTGTCCTCTACACACTACTTTCTTCCATACACTACTGTCCTCTACACACTACTTTCTTCCATACGCTACTGTCCTCTACACAATACTTTCTTCCATACGCTACTGTCCTCTACACAATACTTTCTTCCATACGCTACTGTCCTCTACACAATACTTTCTTCCATACGCTACTGTCCTCTACACAATACTTTCTTCCATACGCTACTGTCCTCTACACAATACTTTCTTCCATACGCTACTGTCCTCTACACACTACTGTCCTCTACACAATACTTTCTTCCATACGCTACTGTCCTCTACACACTACTTTCTTCCATACGCTACTGTCCTCTACACAATACTTTCTTCCATACGCTACTGTCCTCTACACACTACTTTCTTCCATACACTACTGTCCTCTACACACTACTTTCTTCCATACGCTACTGTCCTCTACACAATACTTTCTTCCATACGCTACTGTCCTCTACACAATACTTTCTTCAATACGCTACTGTCCTCTACACACTACTTTCTTCCATACACTACTTTCTTCCATACGCTACTGTCCTCTACACACTACTTTCTTCCATACGCTACTGTCCTCTACACACTAATTTCTTCCATACACTACTGTCCTCTACACACTACTTTCTTCCATACACTACTTTCTTCCATACGCTACTGTCCTCTACACACTACTTTCTTCCATACACTACTGTCCTCTAAACATTACTTTCTTCCATACACTACTGTCCTCTACACACTACTTTCTTCCATACGCTACTGTCCTCTACACACTACTTTCTTCCATACACTACTGTCCTCTAAACACTACTTTCTTCCATACACTACTGTCCTCTACACACTACTTTCTTCCATATGCTACTGTCCTCTCCACAATACTTTCTTCCATACGCTACTGTCCTCTACACAATACTTTCTTCCATACGCTACTGTCCTCTCCACAATACTTTCTTCCATACGCTACTGTCCTCTACACAATACTTTCTTCCATACGCTACTGTCCTCTACACACTACTTTCTTCCATACGCTACTGTCCTCTACACACTACTTTCTTCCATACACTACTGTCCTCTACACACTACTTTCTTCCATACACTACTGTCCTCTACACACTACTTTCTTCCATACACTACTGTCCTCTACACACTAATTTCTTCCATACGCTACTGTCCTCTACACATTACTTTCTTCCATACACTACTGTCCTCTACACACTACTTTCTTCCATACGCTACTGTCCTCTACACAATACTTTCTTCCATACGCTACTGTCCTCTACACACTAATTTCTTCCATACACTACTGTCCTCTACACACTACTTTCTTCCATACACTACTTTCTTCCATACGCTACTGTCCTCTACACACTACTTTCTTCCATACGCTACTGTCTTCTAAACATTACTTTCTTCCATACACTACTGTCCTCTACACACTACTTTCTTCCATACGCTACTGTCCTCTCCACAATACTTTCTTCCATACGCTACTGTCCTCTACACAATACTTTCTTCCATACGCTACTGTCCTCTCCACAATACTTTCTTCCATACGCTACTGTCCTCTACACAATACTTTCTTCTATACGCTACTGTCCTCTACACACTACTTTCTTCCATACACTACTGTCCTCTAAACACTACTTTCTTCCATACGCTACTGTCCTCTACACACTACTTTCTTCCATACGCTACTGTCCTCTACACAAAACTTTCTTCCAAACGCTACTGTCCTCTACACACTACTTTCTTCCATACACTACTGTCCTCTACACACTACTTTCTTCCATACGCTACTGTCCTCTACACAATACTTTCTTCCATACGCTACTGTCCTCTACACAATACTTTCTTCCATACGCTACTGTCCTCTACACAATACTTTCTTCCATACGCTACTGTCCTCTACACACTACTGTCCTCTACACAATACTTTCTTCCATACGCTACTGTCCTCTACACACTACTTTCTTCCATACGCTACTGTCCTCTACACAATACTTTCTTCCATACGCTACTGTCCTCTACACACTACTTTCTTCCATACACTACTGTCCTCTACACACTACTTTCTTCCATACGCTACTGTCCTCTACACAATACTTTCTTCCATACGCTACTGTCCTCTACACAATACTTTCTTCAATACGCTACTGTCCTCTACACACTACTTTCTTCCATACGCTACTGTCCTCTACACACTACTTTCTTCCATACACTACTTTCTTCCATACGCTACTGTCCTCTACACACTACTTTCTTCCATACGCTACTGTCCTCTACACACTACTTTCTTCCATACGCTACTGTCCTCTACACACTACTTTCTTCCATACGCTACTGTCCTCTACACTACTTTCTTCCATACACTACTGTCCTCTACACACTAATTTCTTCCATACGCTACTGTCCTCTACACACTACTTTCTTCCATACGCTACTGTCCTCTACACACTACTTTCTTCCATACGCTACTGTCCTCTACACACTACTTTCTTCAATACGCTACTGTCCTCTATACACTAATTTCTTCCATACACTACTGTCCTCTACACACTACTTTCTTCCATACACTACTTTCTTCCATACGCTACTGTCCTCTACACACTACTTTCTTCCATACACTACTTTCTTCCATACGCTACTGTCCTCTACACACTACTTTCTTCCATACGCTACTGTCCTCTACACACTACTTTCTTCCATACACTACTTTCTTCCATACACTACTGTCCTCTACACAATACTTTCTTCCATACGCTACTGTCCTCTACACACTACTGTCCTCTACACAATACTTTCTTCCATACGCTACTGTCCTCTACACACTACTTTCTTCCATACGCTACTGTCCTCTCCACAATACTTTCTTCCATACGCTACTGTCCTCTACACAATACTTTCTTCCATACGCTACTGTCCTCTCCACAATACTTTCTTCCATACGCTACTGTCCTCTCCACAATACTTTCATCCATACGCTACTGTCCTCTACACACTACTTTCTTCCATACACTACTTTCTTCCATACGCTACTGTCCTCTACACACTACTTTCTTCCATACACTACTGTCCTCTACACACTACTTTCTTCCATACACTACTTTCTTCCATACGCTACTGTCCTCTACATACTACTTTCTTCCATACGCTACTGTCCTCTACACACTACTTTCTTCCATACGCTACTGTCCTCTACACACTACTTTCTTCCATACGCTACTGTCCTCTACACTACTTTCTTCCATACACTACTGTCCTCTACACACTAATTTCTTCCATACGCTACTGTCCTCTACACACTACTTTCTTCCATACGCTACTGTCCTCTACACACTACTTTCTTCCATACGCTACTGTCCTCTACACACTACTTTCTTCCATACACTACTGTCCTCTACACACTAATTTCTTCCATACGCTACTGTCCTCTACACACTACTTTCTTCCATACGCTACTGTCCTCTACACACTACTTTCTTCCATACACTACTGTCCTCTAAACACTACTTTCTTCCATACACTACTGTCCTCTACACACTACTTTCTTCCATACGCTACTGTCCTCTCCACAATACTTTCTTCCATACGCTACTGTCCTCTACACAATACTTTCTTCCATACGCTACTGTCCTCTCCACAATACTTTCTTCCATACGCTACTGTCCTCTACACAATACTTTCTTCCATACGCTACTGTCCTCTACACACTACTTTCTTCCATACGCTACTGTCCTCTACACACTACTTTCTTCCATACACTACTGTCCTCTACACACTACTTTCTTCCATACACTACTGTCCTCTACACACTACTTTCTTCCATACACTACTGTCCTCTACACACTAATTTCTTCCATACACTACTGTCCTCTACACACTACTTTCTTCCATACACTACTGTCCTCTACACACTACTTTCTTCCATACGCTACTGTCCTCTACACAATACTTTCTTCCATACGCTACTGTCCTCTACACACTAATTTCTTCCATACACTACTGTCCTCTACACACTACTTTCTTCCATACACTACTTTCTTCCATACGCTACTGTCCTCTACACACTACTTTCTTCCATACGCTACTGTCTTCTAAACATTACTTTCTTCCATACACTACTGTCCTCTACACACTACTTTCTTCCATACGCTACTGTCCTCTCCACAATACTTTCTTCCATACGCTACTGTCCTCTACACAATACTTTCTTCCATACGCTACTGTCCTCTCCACAATACTTTCTTCCATACGCTACTGTCCTCTACACAATACTTTCTTCTATACGCTACTGTCCTCTACACACTACTTTCTTCCATACACTACTGTCCTCTAAACACTACTTTCTTCCATACGCTACTGTCCTCTACACACTACTTTCTTCCATACGCTACTGTCCTCTACACACTACTTTCTTCCATACGCTACTGTCCTCTACACAAAACTTTCTTCCAAACGCTACTGTCCTCTACACACTACTTTCTTCCATACACTACTGTCCTCTACACACTACTTTCTTCCATACGCTACTGTCCTCTACACAATACTTTCTTCCATACGCTACTGTCCTCTACACAATACTTTCTTCCATACGCTACTGTCCTCTACACAATACTTTCTTCCATACGCTACTGTCCTCTACACACTACTGTCCTCTACACAATACTTTCTTCCATACGCTACTGTCCTCTACACACTACTTTCTTCCATACGCTACTGTCCTCTACACAATACTTTCTTCCATACGCTACTGTCCTCTACACACTACTTTCTTCCATACACTACTGTCCTCTACACACTACTTTCTTCCATACGCTACTGTCCTCTACACAATACTTTCTTCAATACGCTACTGTCCTCTACACACTACTTTCTTCCATACGCTACTGTCCTCTACACACTACTTTCTTCCATACACTACTTTCTTCCATACGCTACTGTCCTCTACACACTACTTTCTTCCATACGCTACTGTCCTCTACACACTACTTTCTTCCATACGCTACTGTCCTCTACACACTACTTTCTTCCATACACTACTGTCCTCTACACTACTTTCTTCCATACACTACTGTCCTCTACACACTAATTTCTTCCATACGCTACTGTCCTCTACACACTACTTTCTTCCATACGCTACTGTCCTCTACACACTACTTTCTTCCATACGCTACTGTCCTCTACACACTACTTTCTTCCATACGCTACTGTCCTCTACACACTAATTTCTTCCATACACTACTGTCCTCTACACACTACTTTCTTCCATACACTACTTTCTTCCATACGCTACTGTCCTCTACACACTACTTTCTTCCATACACTACTTTCTTCCATACGCTACTGTCCTCTACACACTACTTTCTTCCATACATTACTGTCCTCTAAACACTACTTTCTTCCATACACTACTGTCCTCTACACACTACTTTCTTCCATACGCTACTGTCCTCTCCACAATACTTTCTTCCATACGCTACTGTCCTCTACACAATACTTTCTTCCATACGCTACTGTCCTCTCCACAATACTTTCTTCCATACGCTACTGTCCTCTACACAATACTTTCTTCCATACGCTACTGTCCTCTACACACTACTTTCTTCCATACGCTACTGTCCTCTACACACTACTTTCTTCCATACGCTACTGTCCTCTACACACTACTTTCTTCCATACACTACTGTCCTCTACACAATACTTTCTTCCATACGCTACTGTCCTCTACACACTACTTTCTTCCATACGCTACTGTCCTCTACACACTAATTTCTTCCATACGCTACTGTCCTCTACACACGACTTTCTTCCATACGCTACTGTCCTCTACACACTACTTTCTTCCATACGCTACTGTCCTCTACACACTACTTTCTTCCATACGCTACTGTCCTCTACACACTAATTTCTTCCATACACTACTGTCCTCTACACACTACTTTCTTCCATACACTACTTTCTTCCATACGCTACTGTCCTCTACACACTACTTTCTTCCATACACTACTTTCTTCCATACGCTACTGTCCTCTACACACTACTTTCTTCCATACACTACTTTCTTCCATACGCTACTGTCCTCTACACACTACTTTCTTCCATACACTACTGTCCTCTAAACACTACTTTCTTCCATACACTACTGTCCTCTACACACTACTTTCTTCCATACGCTACTGTCCTCTCCACAATACTTTCTTCCATACGCTACTGTCCTCTACACAATACTTTCTTCCATACGCTACTGTCCTCTCCACAATACTTTCTTCCATACGATACTGTCCTCTACACAATACTTTCTTCCATACGCTACTGTCCTCTACACAATACTTTCTTCCATACGCTACTGTCCTCTACACACTACTTTCTTCCATGCGCTACTGTCCTCTACACAATACTTTCTTCCATACGCTACTGTCCTCTACACAATACTTTCTTCCATACACTACTGTCCTCTACACACTACTTTCTTCCATACACTACTGTCCTCTACACAATACTTTCTTCCATACGCTACTGTCCTCTACACACTACTTTCTTCCATACGCTACTGTCCTCTCCACAATACTTTCTTCCATACGCTACTGTCCTCTACACAATACTTTCTTCTATACGCTACTGTCCTCTACACACTACTTTCTTCCATACACTACTGTCCTCTAAACACTACTTTCTTCCATACGCTACTGTCCTCTACACACTACTTTCTTCCATACGCTACTGTCCTCTACACACTACTTTCTTCCATACGCTACTGTCCTCTACACAAAACTTTCTTCCAAACGCTACTGTCCTCTACACACTACTTTCTTCCATACACTACTGTCCTCTACACACTACTTTCTTCCATACGCTACTGTCCTCTACACAATACTTTCTTCCATACGCTACTGTCCTCTACACAATACTTTCTTCCATACGCTACTGTCCTCTACACAATACTTTCTTCCATACGCTACTGTCCTCTACACAATACTTTCTTCCATACGCTACTGTCCTCTACACACTACTGTCCTCTACACAATACTTTCTTCCATACGCTACTGTCCTCTACACACTACTTTCTTCCATACGCTACTGTCCTCTACACAATACTTTCTTCCATACGCTACTGTCCTCTACACACTACTTTCTTCCATACACTACTGTCCTCTACACACTACTTTCTTCCATACGCTACTGTCCTCTACACAATACTTTCTTCAATACGCTACTGTCCTCTACACACTACTTTCTTCCATACGCTACTGTCCTCTACACACTACTTTCTTCCATACACTACTTTCTTCCATACGCTACTGTCCTCTACACACTACTTTCTTCCATACGCTACTGTCCTCTACACACTACTTTCTTCCATACGCTACTGTCCTCTACACACTACTTTCTTCCATACACTACTGTCCTCTACACTACTTTCTTCCATACACTACTGTCCTCTACACACTAATTTCTTCCATACGCTACTGTCCTCTACACACTACTTTCTTCCATACGCTACTGTCCTCTACACACTACTTTCTTCCATACGCTACTGTCCTCTACACACTACTTTCTTCCATACGCTACTGTCCTCTACACACTAATTTCTTCCATACACTACTGTCCTCTACACACTACTTTCTTCCATACACTACTTTCTTCCATACGCTACTGTCCTCTACACACTACTTTCTTCCATACACTACTTTCTTCCATACGCTACTGTCCTCTACACACTACTTTCTTCCATACATTACTGTCCTCTAAACACTACTTTCTTCCATACACTACTGTCCTCTACACACTACTTTCTTCCATACGCTACTGTCCTCTCCACAATACTTTCTTCCATACGCTACTGTCCTCTACACAATACTTTCTTCCATACGCTACTGTCCTCTCCACAATACTTTCTTCCATACGCTACTGTCCTCTACACAATACTTTCTTCCATACGCTACTGTCCTCTACACACTACTTTCTTCCATACGCTACTGTCCTCTACACACTACTTTCTTCCATACGCTACTGTCCTCTACACACTACTTTCTTCCATACACTACTGTCCTCTACACAATACTTTCTTCCATACGCTACTGTCCTCTACACACTACTTTCTTCCATACGCTACTGTCCTCTACACACTAATTTCTTCCATACGCTACTGTCCTCTACACACGACTTTCTTCCATACGCTACTGTCCTCTACACACTACTTTCTTCCATACGCTACTGTCCTCTACACACTACTTTCTTCCATACGCTACTGTCCTCTACACACTAATTTCTTCCATACACTACTGTCCTCTACACACTACTTTCTTCCATACACTACTTTCTTCCATACGCTACTGTCCTCTACACACTACTTTCTTCCATACACTACTTTCTTCCATACGCTACTGTCCTCTACACACTACTTTCTTCCATACACTACTTTCTTCCATACGCTACTGTCCTCTACACACTACTTTCTTCCATACACTACTGTCCTCTAAACACTACTTTCTTCCATACACTACTGTCCTCTACACACTACTTTCTTCCATACGCTACTGTCCTCTCCACAATACTTTCTTCCATACGCTACTGTCCTCTACACAATACTTTCTTCCATACGCTACTGTCCTCTCCACAATACTTTCTTCCATACGATACTGTCCTCTACACAATACTTTCTTCCATACGCTACTGTCCTCTACACAATACTTTCTTCCATACGCTACTGTCCTCTACACACTACTTTCTTCCATGCGCTACTGTCCTCTACACAATACTTTCTTCCATACGCTACTGTCCTCTACACAATACTTTCTTCCATACACTACTGTCCTCTACACACTACTTTCTTCCATACACTACTGTCCTCTACACAATACTTTCTTCCATACGCTACTGTCCTCTACACACTACTTTCTTCCATACGCTACTGTCCTCTACACAATACTTTCTTCCATACACTACTGTCCTCTACAAACTATTTTCTTCCATACACTACTGTCCTCTACACACTACTTTCTTCCATACGCTACAGTCCTCTACACACTACTTTCTTCCATACGCTACTGTCCTCTACACACTACTTTCTTCCATACACTACTGTCCTCTACACACTACTTTCTTCCATACGCTACTGTCCTCTACACAATACTTTCTTCCATACGCTACTGTCCTCTACACAATACTTTCTTCCATACGCTACTGTCCTCTACACAATACTTTCTTCCATACGCTACTGTCCTCTACACAATACTTTCTTCCATACGCTACTGTCCTCTACACAATACTTTCTTCCATACGCTACTGTCCTCTACACAATACTTTCTTCCATACGCTACTGTCCTCTACACACTACTGTCCTCTACACAATAGTTTCTTCCATACGCTACTGTCCTCTATACACTACTTTCTTCCATACGCTACTGTCCTCTACACAATACTTTCTTCCATACGCTACTGTCCTCTACACACTACTTTCTTCCATACACTACTGTCCTCTACACACTACTTTCTTCCATACGCTACTGTCCTCTACACACTACTTTCTTCCATACACTACTGTCCTCTACACACTACTTTCTTCCATACGCTACTGTCCTCTACACAATACTTTCTTCCATACGCTACTGTCCTCTACACAATACTTTCTTCAATACGCTACTGTCCTCTACACACTACTTTCTTCCATACGCTACTGTCCTCTACACACTACTTTCTTCCATACACTACTTTCTTCCATACACTACTGTCCTCTACACACTACTTTCTTCCATACGCTACTGTCCTCTACACACTACTTTCTTCCATACGCTACTGTCCTCTACACACTACTTTCTTCCATACGCTACTGTCCTCTACACTACTTTCTTCCATACACTACTGTCCTCTACACACTAATTTCTTCCATACGCTACTGTCCTCTACACACTACTTTCTTCCATACACTACTTTCTTCCATACGCTACTGTCCTCTACACACTACTTTCTTCCATACACTACTTTCTTCCATACGCTACTGTCCTCTACACACTACTTTCTTCCATACACTACTGTCCTCTAAACACTACTTTCTTCCATACACTACTGTCCTCTACACACTACTTTCTTCCATACGCTACTGTCCTCTCCACAATACTTTCTTCCATACGCTACTGTCCTCTACACAATACTTTCTTCCATACGCTACTGTCCTCTCCACAATACTTTCTTCCATACGATACTGTCCTCTACACAATACTTTCTTCCATACGCTACTGTCCTCTACACAATACTTTCTTCCATACGCTACTGTCCTCTACACACTACTTTCTTCCATGCGCTACTGTCCTCTACACAATACTTTCTTCCATACGCTACTGTCCTCTACACAATACTTTCTTCCATACACTACTGTCCTCTACACACTACTTTCTTCCATACACTACTGTCCTCTACACAATACTTTCTTCCATACGCTACTGTCCTCTACACACTACTTTCTTCCATACGCTACTGTCCTCTACACAATACTTTCTTCCATACACTACTGTCCTCTACAAACTATTTTCTTCCATACACTACTGTCCTCTACACACTACTTTCTTCCATACGCTACAGTCCTCTACACACTACTTTCTTCCATACGCTACTGTCCTCTACACACTACTTTCTTCCATACACTACTGTCCTCTACACACTACTTTCTTCCATACGCTACTGTCCTCTACACAATACTTTCTTCCATACGCTACTGTCCTCTACACAATACTTTCTTCCATACGCTACTGTCCTCTACACAATACTTTCTTCCATACGCTACTGTCCTCTACACAATACTTTCTTCCATACGCTACTGTCCTCTACACAATACTTTCTTCCATACGCTACTGTCCTCTACACAATACTTTCTTCCATACGCTACTGTCCTCTACACACTACTGTCCTCTACACAATAGTTTCTTCCATACGCTACTGTCCTCTATACACTACTTTCTTCCATACGCTACTGTCCTCTACACAATACTTTCTTCCATACGCTACTGTCCTCTACACACTACTTTCTTCCATACACTACTGTCCTCTACACACTACTTTCTTCCATACGCTACTGTCCTCTACACACTACTTTCTTCCATACACTACTGTCCTCTACACACTACTTTCTTCCATACGCTACTGTCCTCTACACAATACTTTCTTCCATACGCTACTGTCCTCTACACAATACTTTCTTCAATACGCTACTGTCCTCTACACACTACTTTCTTCCATACGCTACTGTCCTCTACACACTACTTTCTTCCATACACTACTTTCTTCCATACACTACTGTCCTCTACACACTACTTTCTTCCATACGCTACTGTCCTCTACACACTACTTTCTTCCATACGCTACTGTCCTCTACACACTACTTTCTTCCATACGCTACTGTCCTCTACACTACTTTCTTCCATACACTACTGTCCTCTACACACTAATTTCTTCCATACGCTACTGTCCTCTACACACTACTTTCTTCCATACGCTACTGTCCTCTACACACTACTTTCTTCCATACGCTACTGTCCTCTACACACTACTTTCTTCCATACGCTACTGTCCTCTACACACTAATTTCTTCCATACACTACTGTCCTCTACACACTACTTTCTTCCATACACTACTTTCTTCCATACGCTACTGTCCTCTACACAATACTTTCTTCCATACGCTACTGTCCTCTCCACAATACTTTCTTCCATACGCTACTGTCCTCTACACAATACTTTCTTCTATACGCTACTGTCCTCTACACACTACTTTCTTCCATACACTACTGTCCTCTAAACACTACTTTCTTCCATACGCTACTGTCCTCTACACACTACTTTCTTACATACGCTACTGTCCTCTACACACTACTTTCTTCCATACGCTACTGTCCTCTACACAAAACTTTCTTCCAAACGCTACTGTCCTCTACACACTACTTTCTTCCATACACTACTGTCCTCTACACACTACTTTCTTCCATACGCTACTGTCCTCTACACAATACTTTCTTCCATACGCTACTGTCCTCTACACAATACTTTCTTCCATACGCTACTGTCCTCTACACAATACTTTCTTCCATACGCTACTGTCCTCTACACAATACTTTCTTCCATACGCTACTGTCCTCTACACAATACTTTCTTCCATACGCTACTGTCCTCTACACAATACTTTCTTCCATACGCTACTGTCCTCTACACACTACTGTCCTCTACACAATACTTTCTTCCATACACTACTGTCCTCTACACACTACTTTCTTCCATACGCTACTGTCCTCTACACAATACTTTCTTCCATACGCTACTGTCCTCTACACACTACTTTCTTCCATACACTACTGTCCTCTACACACTACTTTCTTCCATACGCTACTGTCCTCTACACAATACTTTCTTCTATACGCTACTGTCCTCTACACACTACTTTCTTCCATACACTACTGTCCTCTAAACACTACTTTCTTCCATACGCTACTGTCCTCTACACACTACTTTCTTACATACGCTACTGTCCTCTACACACTACTTTCTTCCATACGCTACTGTCCTCTACACAAAACTTTCTTCCAAACGCTACTGTCCTCTACACACTACTTTCTTCCATACACTACTGTCCTCTACACACTACTTTCTTCCATACGCTACTGTCCTCTACACAATACTTTCTTCCATACGCTACTGTCCTCTACACAATACTTTCTTCCATACGCTACTGTCCTCTACACAATACTTTCTTCCATACGCTACTGTCCTCTACACAATACTTTCTTCCATACGCTACTGTCCTCTACACAATACTTTCTTCCATACGCTACTGTCCTCTACACACTACTGTCCTCTACACAATACTTTCTTCCATACACTACTGTCCTCTACACACTACTTTCTTCCATACGCTACTGTCCTCTACACACTACTTTCTTCCATACGCTACTGTCCTCTACACACTACTTTCTTCCATACGCTACTGTCCTCTACACACTAATTTCTTCCATACACTACTGTCCTCTACACACTACTTTCTTCCATACACTACTTTCTTCCATACGCTACTGTCCTCTACACAATACTTTCTTCCATACGCTACTGTCCTCTCCACAATACTTTCTTCCATACGCTACTGTCCTCTACACAATACTTTCTTCTATACGCTACTGTCCTCTACACACTACTTTCTTCCATACACTACTGTCCTCTAAACACTACTTTCTTCCATACGCTACTGTCCTCTACACACTACTTTCTTACATACGCTACTGTCCTCTACACACTACTTTCTTCCATACGCTACTGTCCTCTACACAAAACTTTCTTCCAAACGCTACTGTCCTCTACACACTACTTTCTTCCATACACTACTGTCCTCTACACACTACTTTCTTCCATACGCTACTGTCCCCTACACAATACTTTCTTCCATACGCTACTGTCCTCTACACAATACTTTCTTCCATACGCTACTGTCCTCTACACAATACTTTCTTCCATACGCTACTGTCCTCTACACAATACTTTCTTCCATACGCTACTGTCCTCTACACAATACTTTCTTCCATACGCTACTGTCCTCTACACACTACTGTCCTCTACACAATACTTTCTTCCATACACTACTGTCCTCTACACACTACTTTCTTCCATACGCTACTGTCCTCTACACAATACTTTCTTCCATACGCTACTGTCCTCTACACACTACTTTCTTCCATACACTACTGTCCTCTACACACTACTTTCTTCCATACGCTACTGTCCTCTACACAATACTTTCTTCCATACGCTACTGTCCTCTACACACTACTTTCTTCAATACGCAACTGTCCTCTACACACTACTTTCTTCCATACGCTACTGTCCTCTACACACTACTTTCTTCCATACACTACTTTCTTCCATACGCTACTGTCCTCTACACACTACTTTCTTCCATACGCTACTGTCCTCTACACACTACTTTCTTCCATACGCTACTGTCCTCTACACACTACTTTCTTCCATACGCTACTGTCCTCTACACTACTTTCTTCCATACACTACTGTCCTCTACACACTAATTTCTTCCATACGCTACTGTCCTCTACACACTACTTTCTTCCATACGCTACTGTCCTCTACACACTACTTTCTTCCATACGCTACTGTCCTCTACACACTACTTTCTTCCATACGCTACTGTCCTCTACACACTAATTTCTTCCATACACTACTGTCCTCTACACACTACTTTCTTCCATACACTACTTTCTTCCATACGCTACTGTCCTCTACACACTACTTTCTTCCATACACTACTTTCTTCCATACGCTACTGTCCTCTACACACTACTTTCTTCCATACATTACTGTCCTCTAAACACTACTTTCTTCCATACACTACTGTCCTCTACACACTACTTTCTTCCATACACTACTGTCCTCTCCACAATACTTTCTTCCATACGCTACTGTCCTCTACACACTACTTTCTTCCATACGCTACTGTCCTCTCCACAATACTTTCTTCCATACGCTACTGTCCTCTACACAATACTTTCTTCCATACACTACTGTCCTCTACACACTACTTTCTTCCATACACTACTGTCCTCTACACAATACTTTCTTCCATACGCTACTGTCCTCTACACACTACTTTCTTCCATACGCTACTGTCCTCTACACACTACTTTCTTCCATACACTACTGTCCTCTACACAGTACTTTCTTCCATACGCTACTGTCCTCTACACACTACTTTCTTCCATACGCTACTGTCCTCTACACAATACTTTCTTCCATACGCTACTGTCCTCTACACACTACTTTCTTCCATACACTACTGTCCTCTACACACTACTTTCTTCCATACACTACTGTCCTCTACACACTACTTTCTTCCATACACTACTGTCCTCTACACACTACTTTCTTTCATACGCTACTGTCCTCTACACACTACTTTCTTCCATACACTACTGTCCTCTACACAATACTTTCTTCCATACACTACTGTCCTCTACACACTACTTTCTTCCATACACTACTGTCCTCTACACACTAATTTCTTCCATACGCTACTGTCCTCTCCACAATACTTTCTTCCATACGCTACTGTCCTCTACACAATACTTTCTTCCATACGCTACTGTCCTCTACACAATACTTTCTTCCATACACTACTGTCCTCTACACACTACTTTCTTCCATGCGCTACTGTCCTCTACACAATACTTTCTTCCATACGCTACTGTCCTCCACACAATACTTTCTTCCATACACTACTGTCCTCTACACACTACTTTCTTCCATACACTACTGTCCTCTACACACTACTTTCTTCCATACGCTACTGTCCTCTACACACTACTTTCTTCCATACGCTACTGTCCTCTACACACTACTTTCTTCCATACACTACTGTCCTCTACACAATACTTTCTTCCATACACTACTGTCCTCTACACACTACTTTCTTCCATACACTACTGTCCTCTACACACTAATTTCTTCCATACGCTACTGTCCTCTCCACAATACTTTCTTCCATACGCTACTGTCCTCTACACAATACTTTCTTCCATACGCTACTGTCCTCTACACAATACTTTCTTCCATACACTACTGTCCTCTACACACTACTTTCTTCCATGCGCTACTGTCCTCTACACAATACTTTCTTCCATACGCTACTGTCCTCTACACAATACTTTCTTCCATACACTACTGTCCTCTACACACTACTTTCTTCCATACACTACTGTCCTCTACACACTACTTTCTTCCATACACTACTTTCTTCCATGCGCTACTGTCCTCTGCACACTACTTTCTTCCATACGCTACTGTCCTCTACACACTACTTTCTTCCATACGCTACTGTCCTCTACACACTACTTTCTTCCATACACTACTGTCCTCTACACACTACTTTCTTCCATACACTACTGTCCTCTACACACTACTTTCTTCCATACACTACTTTCTTCCATACGCTACTGTCCTCTACACAATACTTTCTTCCATACGCTACTGTCCTCTACACAATACTTTCTTCCATACGCTACTGTCCTCTACACACTACTTTCTTCCATACGCTACTGTCCTCTACACACTACTTTCTTCCATACACTACTGTCCTCTAAACACTACTTTCTTCCATACGCTACTGTCCTCTACACACTACTTTCTTCCATACGCTACTGTCCTCTACACACTACTTTCTTCCATACGCTACTGTCCTCTACACACTACTTTCTTCCAAACGCTACTGTCCTCTACACACTACTTTCTTCCAAACGCTACTGTCCTCTACACACTACTTTCTTCCATACACTACTGTCCTCAACACACTACTTTCTTCCATACGCTACTGTCCTCTACACAATACTTTCTTCCATACGCTACTGTCCTCTACACAATACTTTCTTCCATACGCTACTGTCCTCTAGACAATACTTTCTTCCATACGCTACTGTCCTCTACACACTACTGTCCTCTACACAATACTTTCTTCCATACGCTACTGTCCTCTACACAATACTTTCTTCCATACGCTACTGTCCTCTACACACTACTTTCTTCCATACACTACTGTCCTCTACACACTACTTTCTTCCATACGCTACTGTCCTCTACACACTACTTTCTTCCATACACTACTGTCCTCTACACACTACTTTCTTCCATACGCTACTGTCCTCTACACAATACTTTCTTCCATACGCTACTGTCCTCTACACACTACTTTCTTCCATACGCTACTGTCCTCTACACACTACTTTCTTCCATACACTACTTTCTTCCATACGCTACTGTCCTCTACACACTACTTTCTTCCATACGCTACTGTCCTCTACACACTACTTTCTTCCATACGCTACTGTCCTCTACACACTACTTTCTTCCATACGCTACTGTCCTCTACACACTAATTTCTTCCATACACTACTGTCCTCTACACACTACTTTCTTCCATACACTAATTTCTTCCATACGCTACTGTCCTCTACACACTACTTTCTTCCATACACTACTTTCTTCCATACGCTACTGTCCTCTACACACTACTTTCTTCCATACACTACTGTCCTCTAAACACTACTTTCTTCCATACACTACTGTCCTCTACACACTACTTTCTTCCATACGCTACTGTCCTCTCCACAATACTTTCTTCCATACGCTACTGTCCTCTACACAATACTTTCTTCCATACGCTACTGTCCTCTCCACAATACTTTCTTCCATACACTACTGTCCTCTACACAATACTTTCTTCCATACGCTACTGTCCTCTCCACAATACTTTCTTCCATACGCTACTGTCCTCTACACAATACTTTCTTCCATACGCTACTGTCCTCTACACACTACTTTCTTCCATACGCTACTGTCCTCTACACACTACTTTCTTCCATACGCTACTGTCCTCTACACACTACTTTCTTCCATACACTACTGTCCTCTACACAATACTTTCTTCCATACACTACTGTCCTCTACACACTACTTTCTTCCATACGCTACTGTCCTCTACACACTAATTTCTTCCATACACTACTGTCCTCTACACACTACTTTCTTCCATACGCTACTGTCCTCTACACACTACTTTCTTCCATACGCTACTGTCCTCTACACACTACTTTCTTCCATACGCTACTGTCCTCTACACACTACTTTCTTCCATACGCTACTATCCTCTACACACTACTTTCTTCCATACGCTACTGTCCTCTACACACTAATTTCTTCCATACACTACTGTCCTCTACACACTACTTTCTTCCATACACTACTTTCTTCCATACGCTACTGTCCTCTACACACTACTTTCTTCCATACATTACTTTCTTCCATACGCTACTGTCCTCTACACACTACTTTCTTCCATACACTACTGTCTTCTAAACACTACTTTCTTCCATACACTACTGTCCTCTACACACTACTTTCTTCCATACGCTACTGTCCTCTCCACAATACTTTCTTCCATACGCTACTGTCCTCTACACAATACTTTCTTCCATACGCTACTGTCCTCTCCACAATACTTTCTTCCATACGCTACTGTCCTCTACACAATACTTTCTTCTATACGCTACTGTCCTCTACACACTACTTTCTTCCATACGCTACTGTCCTCTACACACTACTTTCTTCCATACGCTACTGTCCTCTACACACTACTTTCTTCCATACACTACTGTCCTCTACACAATACTTTCTTCCATACACTACTGTCCTCTACACACTACTTTCTTCCATACGCTACTGTCCTCTACACACTAATTTCTTCCATACACTACTGTCCTCTACACACTACTTTCTTCCATACGCTACTGTCCTCTACACACTACTTTCTTCCATACGCTACTGTCCTCTACACACTACTTTCTTCCATACGCTACTGTCCTCTACACACTACTTTCTTCCATACGCTACTATCCTCTACACACTACTTTCTTCCATACGCTACTGTCCTCTACACACTAATTTCTTCCATACACTACTGTCCTCTACACACTACTTTCTTCCATACACTACTTTCTTCCATACGCTACTGTCCTCTACACACTACTTTCTTCCATACATTACTTTCTTCCATACGCTACTGTCCTCTACACACTACTTTCTTCCATACACTACTGTCTTCTAAACACTACTTTCTTCCATACACTACTGTCCTCTACACACTACTTTCTTCCATACGCTACTGTCCTCTCCACAATACTTTCTTCCATACGCTACTGTCCTCTACACAATACTTTCTTCCATACGCTACTGTCCTCTCCACAATACTTTCTTCCATACGCTACTGTCCTCTACACAATACTTTCGTCTATACGCTACTGTCCTCTACACACTACTTTCTTCCATACACTACTGTCCTCTAAACACTACTTTCTTCCATACGCTACTGTCCTCTACACACTACTTTCTTCCATACGCTACTGTCCTCTACACACTACTTTCTTCCATACGCTACTGTCCTCTACACACAACTTTCTTCCAAACGCTACAGTCCTCTACACACTACTTTCTTCCATACACTACTGTCCTCTACACACTACTTTCTTCCATACGCTACTGTCCTCTACACAATACTTTCTTCCATACGCTACTGTCCTCTACACAATACTTTCTTCCATACGCTACTGTCCTCTACACAATACTTTCTTCCATACGCTACTGTCCTCTACACAATACTTTCTTCCATACGCTACTGTCCTCTACACACTACTTTCTTCCATACACTACTGTACTCTACACACTACTTTCTTCCATACGCTACTGTCCTCTACACAATACTTTCTTCCATACGCTACTGTCCTCTACACAATACTTTCTTCCATACGCTAATGTCCTCTACACACTACTTTCTTCCATACGCTACTGTCCTCTACACACTACTTTCTTCCATACACTACTTTCTTCCATACGCTACTGTCCTCTACACACTACTTTCTTCCATACGCTACTGTCCTCTACACACTACTTTCTTCCATACGCTACTGTCCTCTACACACTACTTTCTTCCATACGCTACTGTCCTCTACACTACTTTCTTCCATACACTACTGTCCTCTACACACTAATTTCTTCCATACGCTACTGTCCTCTACACACTACTTTCTTCCATACGCTACTGTCCTCTACACACTACTTTCTTCCATACGCTACTGTCCTCTACACACTACTTTCTTCCATACGCTACTGTCCTCTACACACTACTTTCTTCCATACGCTACTGTCCTCTACACACTACTTTCTTCCATACGCTACTGTCCTCTACACTACTTTCTTCCATACACTACTGTCCTCTACACACTAATTTCTTCCATACACTACTGTCCTCTACACACTTCTTTCTTCCATACGCTACTGTCCTCTACACACTACTTTCTTCCATACGCTACTGTCCTCTACACACTACTTTCTTCCATACGCTACTGTCCTCTACACACTAATTTCTTCCATACACTACTGTCCTCTACACACTACTTTCTTCCATACACTACTTTCTTCCATACGCTACTGTCCTCTACACACTACTTTCTTCCATACATTACTTTCTTCCATACGCTACTGTCCTCTACACACTACTTTCTTCCATACACTACTGTCTTCTAAACACTACTTTCTTCCATACACTACTGTCCTCTACACACTACTTTCTTCCATACACTACTGTCCTCTCCACAATACTTTCTTCCATACGCTACTGTCCTCTACACAATACTTTCTTCCATACGCTACTGTCCTCTCCACAATACTTTCTTCCATACACTACTGTCCTCTACACAATACTTTCTTCTATACGCTACTGTCCTCTACACACTACTTTCTTCCATACACTACTGTCCTCTAAACACTACTTTCTTCCATACGCTACTGTCCTCTACACACTACTTTCTTCCATACGCTACTGTCCTCTACACACTACTTTCTTCCATACGCTACTGTCCTCTACACACAACTTTCTTCCAAACGCTACAGTCCTCTACACACTACTTTCTTCCATACACTACTGTCCTCTACACACTACTTTCTTCCATACGCTACTGTCCTCTACACAATACTTTCTTCCATACTCTACTGTCCTCTACACAATACTTTCTTCCATACGCTACTGTCCTCTACACAATACTTTCTTCCATACGCTACTGTCCTCTACACAATACTTTCTTCCATACGCTACTGTCCTCTACACACTACTTTCTTCCATACACTACTGTACTCTACACACTACTTTCTTCCATACGCTACTGTCCTCTACACAATACTTTCTTCCATACGCTACTGTCCTCTACACAATACTTTCTTCCATACGCTAATGTCCTCTACACACTACTTTCTTCCATACGCTACTGTCCTCTACACACTACTTTCTTCCATACACTACTTTCTTCCATACGCTACTGTCCTCTACACACTACTTTCTTCCATACGCTACTGTCCTCTACACACTACTTTCTTCCATACGCTACTGTCCTCTACACACTACTTTCTTCCATACGCTACTGTCCTCTACACTACTTTCTTCCATACACTACTGTCCTCTACACACTAATTTCTTCCATACGCTACTGTCCTCTACACACTACTTTCTTCCATACGCTACTGTCCTCTACACACTACTTTCTTCCATACGCTACTGTCCTCTACACACTACTTTCTTCCATACGCTACTGTCCTCTACACACTACTTTCTTCCATACGCTACTGTCCTCTACACACTACTTTCTTCCATACGCTACTGTCCTCTACACTACTTTCTTCCATACACTACTGTCCTCTACACACTAATTTCTTCCATACACTACTGTCCTCTACACACTTCTTTCTTCCATACGCTACTGTCCTCTACACACTACTTTCTTCCATACGCTACTGTCCTCTACACACTACTTTCTTCCATACGCTACTGTCCTCTACACACTAATTTCTTCCATACACTACTGTCCTCTACACACTACTTTCTTCCATACACTACTTTCTTCCATACGCTACTGTCCTCTACACACTACTTTCTTCCATACACTACTTTCTTCCATACGCTACTGTCCTCTACACACTACTTTCTTCCATACGCTACTGTCCTCTACACACTACTTTCTTCCATACACTACTTTCTTCCATACGATACTGTCCTCTACATACTACTTTCTTCCATACGCTACTGTCCTCTACACACTACTTTCTTCCATACACTACTTTCTTCCATACGCTACTGTCCTCTACACACTACTTTCTTCCATACACTACTTTCTTCCATACGCTACTGTCCTCTACACACTACTTTCTTCCATACACTACTGTCCTCTCCACAATACTTTCTTCCATACGCTACTGTCCTCTACACAATACTTTCTTCCATACGCTACTGTCCTCTCCACAATACTTTCTTCCATACGCTACTGTCCTCTACACAATACTTTCTTCCATACGCTACTGTCCTCTCCACAATACTTTCTTCCATACGCTACTGTCCTCTACACACTACTTTCTTCCATACGCTACTGTCCTCTACACACTACTTTCTTCCATACACTACTGTCCTCTCCACAATACTTTCTTCCATACGCTACTGTCCTCTACACAATACTTTCTTCCATACGCTACTGTCCTCTACACAATACTTTCTTCCATACGCTACTGTCCTCTCCACAATACTTTCTTCCATACGCTACTGTCCTCTACACACTACTTTCTTCCATACACTACTGTCCTCTCCACAATACTTTCTTCCATACGCTACTGTCCTCTACACAATACTTTCTTCCATACGCTACTGTCCTCTACACACTACTTTCTTCCATACGCTACTGTCCTCTACACACTACTTTCTTCCATACGCTACTGTCCTCTACACACTACTTTCTTCCATACACTACTGTCCTCTACACAATACTTTCTTCCATACGCTACTGTCCTCTACACAATACTTTCTTCTATACGCTACTGTCCTCTACACACTACTTTCTTCCATACGCTACTGTCCTCTACACACTACTTTCTTCCATACGCTACTGTCCTCTACACACTACTTTCTTCCATACACTACTGTCCTCTACACAATACTTTCTTCCATACACTACTGTCCTCTACACACTACTTTCTTCCATACGCTACTGTCCTCTACACACTAATTTCTTCCATACACTACTGTCCTCTACACACTACTTTCTTCCATACGCTACTGTCCTCTACACACTACTTTCTTCCATACGCTACTGTCCTCTACACACTACTTTCTTCCATACGCTACTGTCCTCTACACACTACTTTCTTCCATACGCTACTATCCTCTACACACTACTTTCTTCCATACGCTACTGTCCTCTACACACTAATTTCTTCCATACACTACTGTCCTCTACACACTACTTTCTTCCATACACTACTTTCTTCCATACGCTACTGTCCTCTACACACTACTTTCTTCCATACATTACTTTCTTCCATACGCTACTGTCCTCTACACACTACTTTCTTCCATACACTACTGTCTTCTAAACACTACTTTCTTCCATACACTACTGTCCTCTACACACTACTTTCTTCCATACGCTACTGTCCTCTCCACAATACTTTCTTCCATACGCTACTGTCCTCTACACAATACTTTCTTCCATACGCTACTGTCCTCTCCACAATACTTTCTTCCATACGCTACTGTCCTCTACACAATACTTTCGTCTATACGCTACTGTCCTCTACACACTACTTTCTTCCATACACTACTGTCCTCTAAACACTACTTTCTTCCATACGCTACTGTCCTCTACACACTACTTTCTTCCATACGCTACTGTCCTCTACACACTACTTTCTTCCATACGCTACTGTCCTCTACACACAACTTTCTTCCAAACGCTACAGTCCTCTACACACTACTTTCTTCCATACACTACTGTCCTCTACACACTACTTTCTTCCATACGCTACTGTCCTCTACACAATACTTTCTTCCATACGCTACTGTCCTCTACACAATACTTTCTTCCATACGCTACTGTCCTCTACACAATACTTTCTTCCATACGCTACTGTCCTCTACACAATACTTTCTTCCATACGCTACTGTCCTCTACACACTACTTTCTTCCATACACTACTGTACTCTACACACTACTTTCTTCCATACGCTACTGTCCTCTACACAATACTTTCTTCCATACGCTACTGTCCTCTACACAATACTTTCTTCCATACGCTAATGTCCTCTACACACTACTTTCTTCCATACGCTACTGTCCTCTACACACTACTTTCTTCCATACACTACTTTCTTCCATACGCTACTGTCCTCTACACACTACTTTCTTCCATACGCTACTGTCCTCTACACACTACTTTCTTCCATACGCTACTGTCCTCTACACACTACTTTCTTCCATACGCTACTGTCCTCTACACTACTTTCTTCCATACACTACTGTCCTCTACACACTAATTTCTTCCATACGCTACTGTCCTCTACACACTACTTTCTTCCATACGCTACTGTCCTCTACACACTACTTTCTTCCATACGCTACTGTCCTCTACACACTACTTTCTTCCATACGCTACTGTCCTCTACACACTACTTTCTTCCATACGCTACTGTCCTCTACACACTACTTTCTTCCATACGCTACTGTCCTCTACACTACTTTCTTCCATACACTACTGTCCTCTACACACTAATTTCTTCCATACACTACTGTCCTCTACACACTTCTTTCTTCCATACGCTACTGTCCTCTACACACTACTTTCTTCCATACGCTACTGTCCTCTACACACTACTTTCTTCCATACGCTACTGTCCTCTACACACTAATTTCTTCCATACACTACTGTCCTCTACACACTACTTTCTTCCATACACTACTTTCTTCCATACGCTACTGTCCTCTACACACTACTTTCTTCCATACATTACTTTCTTCCATACGCTACTGTCCTCTACACACTACTTTCTTCCATACACTACTGTCTTCTAAACACTACTTTCTTCCATACACTACTGTCCTCTACACACTACTTTCTTCCATACACTACTGTCCTCTCCACAATACTTTCTTCCATACGCTACTGTCCTCTACACAATACTTTCTTCCATACGCTACTGTCCTCTCCACAATACTTTCTTCCATACACTACTGTCCTCTACACAATACTTTCTTCTATACGCTACTGTCCTCTACACACTACTTTCTTCCATACACTACTGTCCTCTAAACACTACTTTCTTCCATACGCTACTGTCCTCTACACACTACTTTCTTCCATACGCTACTGTCCTCTACACACTACTTTCTTCCATACGCTACTGTCCTCTACACACAACTTTCTTCCAAACGCTACAGTCCTCTACACACTACTTTCTTCCATACACTACTGTCCTCTACACACTACTTTCTTCCATACGCTACTGTCCTCTACACAATACTTTCTTCCATACTCTACTGTCCTCTACACAATACTTTCTTCCATACGCTACTGTCCTCTACACAATACTTTCTTCCATACGCTACTGTCCTCTACACAATACTTTCTTCCATACGCTACTGTCCTCTACACACTACTTTCTTCCATACACTACTGTACTCTACACACTACTTTCTTCCATACGCTACTGTCCTCTACACAATACTTTCTTCCATACGCTACTGTCCTCTACACAATACTTTCTTCCATACACTAATGTCCTCTACACACTACTTTCTTCCATACGCTACTGTCCTCTACACACTACTTTCTTCCATACACTACTTTCTTCCATACGCTACTGTCCTCTACACACTACTTTCTTCCATACGCTACTGTCCTCTACACACTACTTTCTTCCATACGCTACTGTCCTCTACACACTACTTTCTTCCATACGCTACTGTCCTCTACACTACTTTCTTCCATACACTACTGTCCTCTACACACTAATTTCTTCCATACGCTACTGTCCTCTACACACTACTTTCTTCCATACGCTACTGTCCTCTACACACTACTTTCTTCCATACGCTACTGTCCTCTACACACTACTTTCTTCCATACGCTACTGTCCTCTACACACTACTTTCTTCCATACGCTACTGTCCTCTACACACTACTTTCTTCCATACAATACTGTCCTCTACACTACTTTCTTCCATACACTACTGTCCTCTACACACTAATTTCTTCCATACACTACTGTCCTCTACACACTTCTTTCTTCCATACGCTACTGTCCTCTACACACTACTTTCTTCCATACGCTACTGTCCTCTACACACTACTTTCTTCCATACGCTACTGTCCTCTACACACTAATTTCTTCCATACACTACTGTCCTCTACACACTACTTTCTTCCATACACTACTTTCTTCCATACGCTACTGTCCTCTACACACTACTTTCTTCCATACACTACTTTCTTCCATACGCTACTGTCCTCTACACACTACTTTCTTCCATACGCTACTGTCCTCTACACACTACTTTCTTCCATACACTACTTTCTTCCATACGATACTGTCCTCTACATACTACTTTCTTCCATACGCTACTGTCCTCTACACACTACTTTCTTCCATACACTACTTTCTTCCATACGCTACTGTCCTCTACACACTACTTTCTTCCATACACTACTGTCCTCTCCACAATACTTTCTTCCATACGCTACTGTCCTCTACACAATACTTTCTTCCATACGCTACTGTCCTCTCCACAATACTTTCTTCCATACGCTACTGTCCTCTACACAATACTTTCTTCCATACGCTACTGTCCTCTCCACAATACTTTCTTCCATACGCTACTGTCCTCTACACACTACTTTCTTCCATACGCTACTGTCCTCTACACACTACTTTCTTCCATACACTACTGTCCTCTCCACAATACTTTCTTCCATACGCTACTGTCCTCTACACAATACTTTCTTCCATACGCTACTGTCCTCTACACAATACTTTCTTCCATACGCTACTGTCCTCTCCACAATACTTTCTTCCATACGCTACTGTCCTCTACACACTACTTTCTTCCATACACTACTGTCCTCTCCACAATACTTTCTTCCATACGCTACTGTCCTCTACACAATACTTTCTTCCATACGCTACTGTCCTCTACACACTACTTTCTTCCATACGCTACTGTCCTCTACACACTACTTTCTTCCATACGCTACTGTCCTCTACACACTACTTTCTTCCATACACTACTGTCCTCTACACAATACTTTCTTCCATACACTACTGTCCTCTACACACTACTTTCTTCCATACACTACTTTCTTCCATACACTACTTTCTTCCATACGCTACTGTCCTCTACACACTACTTTCTTCCATACACTACTTTCTTCCATACCCTACTGTCCTCTACACACTACTTTCTTCCATACACTACTTTCTTCCATACGCTACTGTCCTCTACACACTACTTTCTTCCATACACTACTGTCTTCTAAACACTACTTTCTTCCATACACTACTGTCCTCTACACACTACTTTCTTCCATACGCTACTGTCCTCTCCACAATACTTTCTTCCATACGCTACTGTCCTCTACACAATACTTTCTTCCATACGCTACTGTCCTCTCCACAATACTTTCTTCCATACGCTACTGTCCTCTACACAATACTTTCTTCTATACGCTACTGTCCTCTACACACTACTTTCTTCCATACACTACTGTCCTCTAAACACTACTTTCTTCCATACGCTACTGTCCTCTTCACACTACTTTCTTCCATACGCTACTGTCCTCTACACAGTACTTTCTTCCATACGCTACTGTCCTCTACACACAACTTTCTTCCAAACGCTACTGTCCTCTACACACTACTTTCTTCCATACACTACTGTCCTCTACACACTACTTTCTTCCATACGCTACTGTCCTCTACACAATACTTTCTTCCATACGCTACTGTCCTCTACACAATACTTTCTTCCATACGCTACTGTCCTCTACACAATACTTTCTTCCATACGCTACTGTCCTCTACACACTACTTTCTTCCATACACTACTGTCCTCTACACACTACTTTCTTCCATACGCTACTGTCCTCTACACAATACTTTCTTCCATACGCTACTGTCCTCTACACAATACTTTCTTCCATACGCTACTGTCCTCTACACAATACTTTCTTCCATACGCTACTGTCCTCTACACAATACTTTCTTCCATACGCTACTGTCCTCTACACACTACTTTCTTCCATACGCTACTGTCCTCTACACACTACTTTCTTCCATACACTACTTTCTTCCATACGCTACTGTCCTCTACACACTACTTTCTTCCATACACTACTTTCTTCCATACGCTACTGTCCTCTACACACTACTTTCTTCCATACACTACTGTCTTCTAAACACTACTTTCTTCCATACACTACTGTCCTCTACACACTACTTTCTTCCATACGCTACTGTCCTCTACACAATACTTTCTTCCATACGCTAATGTCCTCTACACACTACTTTCTTCCATACGCTACTGTCCTCTACACACTACTTTCTTCCATACACTACTTTCTTCCATACGCTACTGTCCTCTACACACTACTTTCTTCCATACGCTACTGTCCTCTACACACTACTTTCTTCCATACGCTACTGTCCTCTACACACTACTTTCTTCCATACGCTACTGTCCTCTACACTACTTTCTTCCATACACTACTGTCCTCTACACACTAATTTCTTCCATACGCTACTGTCCTCTACACACTACTTTCTTCCATACGCTACTGTCCTCTACACACTACTTTCTTCCATACGCTACTGTCCTCTACACACTACTTTCTTCCATACGCTACTGTCCTCTACACACTACTTTCTTCCATACGCTACTGTCCTCTACACACTACTTTCTTCCATACGCTACTGTCCTCTACACTACTTTCTTCCATACACTACTGTCCTCTACACACTAATTTCTTCCATACACTACTGTCCTCTACACACTTCTTTCTTCCATACGCTACTGTCCTCTACACACTACTTTCTTCCATACGCTACTGTCCTCTACACACTACTTTCTTCCATACGCTACTGTCCTCTACACACTAATTTCTTCCATACACTACTTTCTTCCATACGCTACTGTCCTCTACATACTACTTTCTTCCATACGCTACTGTCCTCTACACACTACTTTCTTCCATACACTACTTTCTTCCATACGCTACTGTCCTCTACACACTACTTTCTTCCATACACTACTGTCCTCTCCACAATACTTTCTTCCATACGCTACTGTCCTCTACACAATACTTTCTTCCATACGCTACTGTCCTCTCCACAATACTTTCTTCCATACGCTACTGTCCTCTACACAATACTTTCTTCCATACGCTACTGTCCTCTCCACAATACTTTCTTCCATACGCTACTGTCCTCTACACAATACTTTCTTCCATACGCTACTGTCCTCTACACACTACTTTCTTCCATACGCTACTGTCCTCTACACACTACTTTCTTCCATACGCTACTGTCCTCTACACACTACTTTCTTCCATACACTACTGTCCTCTACACAATACTTTCTTCCATACACTACTGTCCTCTACACACTACTTTCTTCCATACACTACTGTCCTCTACACACTAATTTCTTCCATACGCTACTGTCCTCTACACACTACTTTCTTCCATACGCTACTGTCCTCTACACAATACTTTCTTCCATACGCTACTGTCCTCTACACACTACTTTCTTCCATACGCTACTGTCCTCTACACACTACTTTCTTCCATACGCTACTGTCCTCTACACACTAATTTCTTCCATACACTACTGTCCTCTACACACTACTTTCTTCCATACACTACTTTCTTCCATACACTACTTTCTTCCATACGCTACTGTCCTCTACACACTACTTTCTTCCATACACTACTTTCTTCCATACGCTACTGTCCTCTACACACTACTTTCTTCCATACACTACTTTCTTCCATACGCTACTGTCCTCTACACACTACTTTCTTCCATACACTACTGTCTTCTAAACACTACTTTCTTCCATACACTACTGTCCTCTACACACTACTTTCTTCCATACGCTACTGTCCTCTCCACAATACTTTCTTCCATACGCTACTGTCCTCTACACAATACTTTCTTCCATACGCTACTGTCCTCTCCACAATACTTTCTTCCATACGCTACTGTCCTCTACACAATACTTTCTTGTATACGCTACTGTCCTCTACACACTACTTTCTTCCATACACTACTGTCCTCTAAACACTACTTTCTTCCATACGCTACTGTCCTCTACACACTACTTTCTTCCATACGCTACTGTCCTCTACACAGTACTTTCTTCCATACGCTACTGTCCTCTACACACAACTTTCTTCCAAACGCTACTGTCCTCTACACACTACTTTCTTCCATACACTACTGTCCTCTACACACTACTTTCTTCCATACGCTACTGTCCTCTACACAATACTTTCTTCCATACGCTACTGTCCTCTACACAATACTTTCTTCCATACGCTACTGTCCTCTACACAATACTTTCTTCCATACGCTACTGTCCTCTACACACTACTTTCTTCCATACACTACTGTCCTCTACACACTACTTTCTTCCATACGCTACTGTCCTCTACACAATACTTTCTTCCATACGCTACTGTCCTCTACACAATACTTTCTTCCATACGCTACTGTCCTCTACACACTACTTTCTTCCATACGCTACTGTCCTCTACACACTACTTTCTTCCATACACTACTTTCTTCCATACGCTACTGTCCTCTACACACTACTTTCTTCCATACAATACTTTCTTCCATACGCTACTGTCCTCTACACACTACTTTCTTCCATACACTACTGTCTTCTAAACACTACTTTCTTCCATACACTACTGTCCTCTACACACTACTTTCTTCCATACGCTACTGTCCTCTACACACTACTTTCTTCCATACACTACTTTCTTCCATATGCTACTGTCCTCTACACACTACTTTCTTCCATACACTACTTTCTTCCATACGGTACTGTCCTCTACACACTACTTTCTTCCATACACTACTGTCTTCTAAACACTACTTTCTTCCATACACTACTGTCCTCTACACACTACTTTCTTCCATACGCTACTGTCCTCTCCACAATACTTTCTTCCATACGCTACTGTCCTCTACACAATACTTTCTTCCATACGCTACTGTCCTCTCCACAATACTTTCTTCCATACGCTACTGTCCTCTACACAATACTTTCTTCTATACGCTACTGTCCTCTACACATTACTTTCTTCCATACACTACTGTCCTCTAAACACTACTTTCTTCCATACCCTACTGTCCTCTACACACTACTTTCTTCCATACGCTACTGTCCTCTACACACTACTTTCTTCCATACGCTACTGTCCTCTACACACAACTTTCTTCCAAACGCTACTGTCCTCTACACACTACTTTCTTCCATACACTACTGTCCTCTACACACTACTTTCTTCCATACGCTACTGTCCTCTACACAATACTTTCTTCCATACGCTACTGTCCTCTACACAATACTTTCTTCCATACGCTACTGTCCTCTACACAATACTTTCTTCCATACGCTACTGTCCTCTACACAATACTTTCTTCCAGACGCTACTGTCCTCTACACACTACTTTCTTCCATACACTACTGTCCTCTACACACTACTTTCTTCCATACGCTACTGTCCTCTACACAATACTTTCTTCCATACGCTACTGTCCTCTACACAATACTTTCTTCCATACGCTACTGTCCTCTACACACTACTTTCTTCCATACGCTACTGTCCTCTACACACTACTTTCTTCCATACCCTACTGTCCTCTACACACTACTTTCTTCCATACGCTACTGTCCTCTACACACTACTTTCTTCCATACGCTACTGTCCTCTACACACAACTTTCTTCCAAACGCTACTGTCCTCTACACACTACTTTCTTCCATACACTACTGTCCTCTACACACTACTTTCTTCCATACGCTACTGTCCTCTACACAATACTTTCTTCCATACGCTACTGTCCTCTACACAATACTTTCTTCCATACGCTACTGTCCTCTACACAATACTTTCTTCCATACGCTACTGTCCTCTACACAATACTTTCTTCCATACGCTACTGTCCTCTACACACTACTTTCTTCCATACACTACTGTCCTCTACACACTACTTTCTTCCATACGCTACTGTCCTCTACACAATACTTTCTTCCATACGCTACTGTCCTCTTCACAATACTTTCTTCCATACGCTACTGTCCTCTACACACTACTTTCTTCCATACGCTACTGTCCTCTACACACTACTTTCTTCCATACACTACTTTCTTCCATACGCTACTGTCCTCTACACACTACTTTCCTCCATACGCTACTGTCCTCTACACACTACTTTCTTCCATACACTACTTTCTTCCATACGCTACTGTCCTCTAAACACTACTTTCTTCCATACCCTACTGTCCTCTACACACTACTTTCTTCCATACGCTACTGTCCTCTACACACTACTTTCTTCCATACGCTACTGTCCTCTACACACAACTTTCTTCCAAACGCTACTGTCCTCTACACACTACTTTCTTCCATACACTACTGTCCTCTACACACTACTTTCTTCCATACGCTACTGTCCTCTACACAATACTTTCTTCCATACGCTACTGTCCTCTACACAATACTTTCTTCCATACGCTACTGTCCTCTACACAATACTTTCTTCCATACGCTACTGTCCTCTACACAATACTTTCTTCCATACGCTACTGTCCTCTACACACTACTTTCTTCCATACACTACTGTCCTCTACACACTACTTTCTTCCATACGCTACTGTCCTCTACACAATACTTTCTTCCATACGCTACTGTCCTCTACACAATACTTTCTTCCATACGCTACTGTCCTCTACACACTACTTTCTTCCATACACTACTTTCTTCCATACGCTACTGTCCTCTACACACTACTTTCCTCCATACGCTACTGTCCTCTACACACTACTTTCTTCCATACGCTACTGTCCTCTACACACTACTTTCTTCCATACCCTACTGTCCTCTACACTACTTTCTTCCATACACTACTGTCCTCTACACACTAATTTCTTCCATACGCTACTGTCCTCTACACACTACTTTCTTCCATACGCTACTGTCCTCTACACACTACTTTCTTCCATACGCTACTGTCCTCTACACACTACTTTCTTCCATACGCTACTGTCCTCTACACACTACTTTCTTCCATACGCTACTGTCCTCTACACACTACTTTCTTCCATACACTACTGTCCTCTACACTACTTTCTTCCATACACTACTGTCCTCTACACACTAATTTCTTCCATACGCTACTGTCCTCTACACACTACTTTCTTCCATACGCTACTGTCCTCTACACACTACTTTCTTCCATACGCTACTGTCCTCTACACACTACTTTCTTCCATACGCTACTGTCCTCTACACACTACTTTCTTCCATACGCTACTGTCCTCTACACACTACTTTCTTCCATACGCTACTGTCCTCTACACTACTTTCTTCCATACACTACTGTCCTCTACACACTAATTTCTTCCATACGCTACTGTCCTCTACACACTACTTTCTTCCATACGCTACTGTCCTCTACACACTACTTTCTTCCATACGCTACTGTCCTCTACACACTACTTTCTTCCATACGCTACTGTCCTCTACACACTAATTTCTTCCATACACTACTGTCCTCTACACACTACTTTCTTCCATACAATACTTTCTTCCATACGCTACTGTCCTCTACACACTACTTTCTTCTATACGCTACTGTCCTCTACACATTACTTTCTTCCATACACTACTGTCCTCTAAACACTACTTTCTTCCATACCCTACTGTCCTCTACACACTACTTTCTTCCATACGCTACTGTCCTCTACACACTACTTTCTTCCATACGCTACTGTCCTCTACACACAACTTTCTTCCAAACGCTACTGTCCTCTACACACTACTTTCTTCCATACACTACTGTCCTCTACACACTACTTTCTTCCATACGCTACTGTCCTCTACACAATACTTTCTTCCATACGCTACTGTCCTCTACACAATACTTTCTTCCATACGCTACTGTCCTCTACACAATACTTTCTTCCATACGCTACTGTCCTCTACACAATACTTTCTTCCATACGCTACTGTCCTCTACACACTACTTTCTTCCATACACTACTGTCCTCTACACACTACTTTCTTCCATACGCTACTGTCCTCTACACAATACTTTCTTCCATACGCTACTGTCCTCTACACAATACTTTCTTCCATACGCTACTGTCCTCTACACACTACTTTCTTCCATACACTACTTTCTTCCATACGCTACTGTCCTCTACACACTACTTTCTTCCATACACTACTTTCTTCCATACGCTACTGTCCTCTACACACTACTTTCCTCCATACGCTACTGTCCTCTACACACTACTTTCTTCCATACGCTACTGTCCTCTACACACTACTTTCTTCCATACGCTACTGTCCTCTACACACTACTTTCTTCCATACGCTACTGTCCTCTACACACTACTTTCTTCCATACGCTACTGTCCTCTACACACTACTTTCTTCCATACACTACTGTCCTCTACACTACTTTCTTCCATACACTACTGTCCTCTACACACTACTTTCTTCCATACGCTACTGTCCTCTACACACTACTTTCTTCCATACGCTACTGTCCTCTACACACTACTTTCTTCCATACGCTACTGTCCTCTACACACTACTTTCTTCCATACGCTACTGTCCTCTACACTACTTTCTTCCATACACTACTGTCCTCTACACACTAATTTCTTCCATACGCTACTGTCCTCTACACACTACTTTCTTCCATACGCTACTGTCCTCTACACACTACTTTCTTCCATACGCTACTGTCCTCTACACACTACTTTCTTCCATACGCTACTGTCCTCTACACACTAATTTCTTCCATACACTACTGTCCTCTACACACTACTTTCTTCCATACAATACTTTCTTCCATACGCTACTGTCCTCTACACACTACTTTCTTCCATACGCTACTGTCCTCTACACACTAATTTCTTCCATACACTACTGTCCTCTACACACTACTTTCTTCCATACGCTACTGTCCTCTACACACTACTTTCTTCCATACGCTACTGTCCTCTACACACTACTTTCTTCCATACACTACTGTCCTCTACACTACTTTCTTCCATACACTACTGTCCTCTACACACTACTTTCTTCCATACGCTACTGTCCTCTACACACTACTTTCTTCCATACGCTACTGTCCTCTACACACTACTTTCTTCCATACGCTACTGTCCTCTACACACTACTTTCTTCCATACGCTACTGTCCTCTACACACTACTTTCTTCCATACGCTACTGTCCTCTACACACTACTTTCTTCCATACGCTACTGTCCTCTACACTACTTTCTTCCATACACTACTGTCCTCTACACACTAATTTCTTCCATACGCTACTGTCCTCTACACACTACTTTCTTCCATATGCTACTGTCCTCTACACACTACTTTCTTCCATACGCTACTGTCCTCTACACACTACTTTCTTCCATACGCTACTGTCCTCTACACACTAATTTCTTCCATACACTACTGTCCTCTACACACTACTTTCTTCCATACAATACTTTCTTCCATACGCTACTGTCCTCTACACACTACTTTCTTCCATACGCTACTGTCCTCTACACACTAATTTCTTCCATACACTACTGTCCTCTACACACTACTTTCTTCCATACACTACTTTCTTCCATACGCTACTGTCCTCTACACACTACTTTCTTCCATACACTACTTTCTTCCATACGCTACTGTCCTCTACACAATACTTTCTTCCATACGCTACTGTCCTCTCCACAATACTTTCTTCCATACGCTACTGTCCTCTACACAATACTTTCTTCCATACGCTACTGTCCTCTACACACTACTTTCTTCCATACGCTACTGTCCTCTACACACTACTTTCTTCCATACACTACTGTCCTCTACACACTACTTTCTTCCATACACTACTTTCTTCCATACGCTACTGTCCTCTACACACTACTTTCTTCCATACACTACTTTCTTCCATACGCTACTGTCCTCTACACAATACTTTCTTCCATACGCTACTGTCCTCTCCACAATACTTTCTTCCATACGCTACTGTCCTCTACACAATACTTTCTTCCATACGCTACTGTCCTCTACACACTACTTTCTTCCATACGCTACTGTCCTCTACACACTACTTTCTTCCATACACTACTGTCCTCTACACAATACTTTCTTCCATACACTACTGTCCTCTACACACTACTTTCTTCCATCCACTACTGTCCTCTACACACTAATTTCTTCCATACGCTACTGTCCTCTACACACTACTTTCTTCCATACACTACTGTCCTCTACACACTACTTTCTTCCATACGCTACTGTCCTCTACACAATACTTTCTTCCATACGCTACTGTCCTCTACACAATACTTTCTTCCATACGCTACTGTCCTCTACACAATACTTTCTTCCATACGCTACTGTCCTCTACACAATACTTTCTTCCATACGCTACTGTCCTCTACACACTACTTTCTTCCATACACTACTGTCCTCTACACACTACTTTCTTCCATACGCTACTGTCCTCTACACAATACTTTCTTCCATACGCTACTGTCCTCTACACAATACTTTCTTCCATACGCTACTGTCCTCTACACACTACTTTCTTCCATACACTACTTTCTTCCATACGCTACTGTCCTCTACACACTACTTTCTTCCATACACTACTTTCTTCCATACGCTACTGTCCTCTACACACTACTTTCCTCCATACGCTACTGTCCTCTACACACTACTTTCTTCCATACGCTACTGTCCTCTACACACTACTTTCTTCCATACGCTACTGTCCTCTACACACTACTTTCTTCCATACGCTACTGTCCTCTACACACTACTTTCTTCCATACGCTACTGTCCTCTACACACTACTTTCTTCCATACACTACTGTCCTCTACACTACTTTCTTCCATACACTACTGTCCTCTACACACTACTTTCTTCCATACGCTACTGTCCTCTACACACTACTTTCTTCCATACGCTACTGTCCTCTACACACTACTTTCTTCCATACGCTACTGTCCTCTACACACTACTTTCTTCCATACGCTACTGTCCTCTACACACTACTTTCTTCCATACGCTACTGTCCTCTACACTACTTTCTTCCATACACTACTGTCCTCTACACACTAATTTCTTCCATACGCTACTGTCCTCTACACACTACTTTCTTCCATACGCTACTGTCCTCTACACACTACTTTCTTCCATACGCTACTGTCCTCTACACACTACTTTCTTCCATACGCTACTGTCCTCTACACACTACTTTCTTCCATACAATACTTTCTTCCATACGCTACTGTCCTCTACACACTAATTTCTTCCATACGCTACTGTCCTCTACACACTACTTTCTTCCATACAATACTTTCTTCCATACGCTACTGTCCTCTACACACTACTTTCTTCCATACGCTACTGTCCTCTACACTACTTTCTTCCATACACTACTGTCCTCTACACACTAATTTCTTCCATACGCTACTGTCCTCTACACACTACTTTCTTCCATACGCTACTGTCCTCTACACACTACTTTCTTCCATACGCTACTGTCCTCTACACACTACTTTCTTCCATACGCTACTGTCCTCTACACACTACTTTCTTCCATACAATACTTTCTTCCATACGCTACTGTCCTCTACACACTAATTTCTTCCATACACTACTGTCCTCTACACACTACTTTCTTCCATACAATACTTTCTTCCATACGCTACTGTCCTCTACACACTACTTTCTTCCATACGCTACTGTCCTCTACACACTAATTTCTTCCATACACTACTGTCCTCTACACACTACTTTCTTCCATACGCTACTGTCCTCTACACACTACTTTCTTCCATACGCTACTGTCCTCTACACACTACTTTCTTCCATACACTACTGTCCTCTACACTACTTTCTTCCATACACTACTGTCCTCTACACACTACTTTCTTCCATACGCTACTGTCCTCTACACACTACTTTCTTCCATACGCTACTGTCCTCTACACACTACTTTCTTCCATACGCTACTGTCCTCTACACACTACTTTCTTCCATACGCTACTGTCCTCTACACTACTTTCTTCCATACACTACTGTCCTCTACACACTAATTTCTTCCATACGCTACTGTCCTCTACACACTACTTTCTTCCATATGCTACTGTCCTCTACACACTACTTTCTTCCATACGCTACTGTCCTCTACACACTACTTTCTTCCATACGCTACTGTCCTCTACACACTAATTTCTTCCATACACTACTGTCCTCTACACACTACTTTCTTCCATACAATACTTTCTTCCATACGCTACTGTCCTCTACACACTACTTTCTTCCATACGCTACTGTCCTCTACACACTAATTTCTTCCATACACTACTGTCCTCTACACACTACTTTCTTCCATACACTACTTTCTTCCATACGCTACTGTCCTCTACACACTACTTTCTTCCATACGCTACTGTCCTCTACACACTAATTTCTTCCATACACTACTGTCCTCTACACACTACTTTCTTCCATACGCTACTGTCCTCTACACACTACTTTCTTCCATACACTACTGTCCTCTACACAATACTTTCTTCCATACACTACTGTCCTCTACACACTACTTTCTTCCATCCACTACTGTCCTCTACACACTAATTTCTTCCATACGCTACTGTCCTCTACACACTACTTTCTTCCATACGCTACTGTCCTCTACACACTACTTTCTTCCATACGCTACTGTCCTCTACACACTACTTTCTTCCATACGCTACTGTCCTCTACACACTAATTTCTTCCATACACTACTGTCCTCTACACACTACTTTCTTCCATACACTACTTTCTTCCATACGCTACTGTCCTCTACACACTACTTTCTTCCATACACTACTTTCTTCCATACGCTACTGTCCTCTACACACTACTTTCTTCCATACGCTACTGTCCTTTACACACTACTTTCTTCCATACACTACTTTCTTCCATACGCTACTGTCCTCTACATACTACTTTCTTCCATACGCTACTGTCCTCTACACACTACTTTCTTCCATACGCTACTGTCCTCTACACACTACTTTCTTCCATACGCTACTGTCCTCTACACTACTTTCTTCCATACACTACTGTCCTCTACACACTAATTTCTTCCATACGCTACTGTCCTCTACACACTACTTTCTTCCATACGCTACTGTCCTCTACACACTACTTTCTTCCATACGCTACTGTCCTCTACACACTACTTTCTTCCATACGCTACTGTCCTCTACACACTAATTTCTTCCATACACTACTGTCCTCTACACACTACTTTCTTCCATACACTACTTTCTTCCATACGCTACTGTCCTCTACACACTACTTTCTTCCATACACTACTTTCTTCCATACGCTACTGTCTTCTACACAATACTTTCTTCCATACGCTACTGTCCTCTCCACAATACTTTCTTCCATACGCTACTGTCCTCTACACAATACTTTCTTCCATACGCTACTGTCCTCTACACACTACTTTCTTCCATACGCTACTGTCCTCTACACACTACTTTCTTCCATACGCTACTGTCCTCTACACACTACTTTCTTCCATACACTACTTTCTTCCATACGCTACTGTCCTCTACATACTACTTTCTTCCATACGCTACTGTCCTCTACACACTACTTTCTTCCATACGCTACTGTCCTCTACACACTACTTTCTTCCATACGCTACTGTCCTCTACACACTACTTTCTTCCATACGCTACTGTCCTCTACACACTACTTTCTTCCATACACTACTGTCCTCTACACTACTTTCTTCCATACACTACTGTCCTCTACACACTAATTTCTTCCATACGCTACTGTCCTCTACACACTACTTTCTTCCATACGCTAATGTCCTCTACACACTACTTTCTTCCATACGCTACTGTCCTCTACACACTACTTTCTTCCATACGCTACTGTCCTCTACACACTAATTTCTTCCATACACTACTGTCCTCTACACACTACTTTCTTCCATACACTACTTTCTTCCATACGCTACTGTCCTCTACACACTACTTTCTTCCATACACTACTTTCTTCCATACGCTACTTTCTTCCATACACTACTTTCTTCCATACGCTACTGTCCTCTACACACTACTTTCTTCCATACACTACTTTCTTCCATACGCTACTGTCCTCTACACACTACTTTCTTCCATACACTACTGTCTTCTAAACAATACTTTCTTCCATACACTACTGTCCTCTACACACTACTTTCTTCCATACGCTACTGTCCTCTCCACAATACTTTCTTCCATACGCTACTGTCCTCTACACAATACTTTCTTCCATACGCTACTGTCCTCTCCACAATACTTTCATCCATACGCTACTGTCCTCTACACACTACTTTCTTCCATACACTACTTTCTTCCATACGCTACTGTCCTCTACACACTACTTTCTTCCATACGCTACTGTCCTCTACACACTACTTTCTTCCATACACTACTTTCTTCCATACGCTACTGTCCTCTACATACTACTTTCTTCCATACGCTACTGTCCTCTACACACTACTTTCTTCCATACGCTACTGTCCTCTACACACTACTTTCTTCCATACGCTACTGTCCTCTACACTACTTTCTTCCATACACTACTGTCCTCTACACACTAATTTCTTCCATACGCTACTGTCCTCTACACACTACTTTCTTCCATACGCTACTGTCCTCTACACACTACTTTCTTCCATACGCTACTGTCCTCTACACACTAATTTCTTCCATACACTACTGTCCTCTACACACTACTTTCTTTCATACACTACTTTCTTCCATACGCTACTGTCCTCTACACACTACTTTCTTCCATACACTACTGTCCTCTAAACACTACTTTCTTCCATACACTACTGTCCTCTACACACTACTTTCCTCCATACGCTACTGTCCTCTACACACTACTTTCTTCCATACACTACTTTCTTCCATACGCTACTGTCCTCTACACACTAATTTCTTCCATACACTACTGTCCTCTACACACTACTTTCTTCCATACGCTACTGTCCTCTACACAATACTTTCTTCCATACGCTACTGTCCTCTACACACTACTTTCTTCCATACGCTACTGTCCTCTACACACTACTTTCTTCCATACGCTACTGTCCTCTACACACTAATTTCTTCCATACACTACTTTCTTCCATACGCTACTGTCCTCTACACACTACTTTCTTCCATACACTACTTTCTTCCATACGCTACTGTCCTCTACACACTACTTTCTTCCATACACTACTTTCTTCCATACGCTACTGTCCTCTACACACTACTTTCTTCCATACACTACTGTCTTCTAAACACTACTTTCTTCCATACACTACTGTCCTCTACACACTACTTTCTTCCATACGCTACTGTCCTCTCCACAATACTTTCTTCCATACGCTACTGTCCTCTACACAATACTTTCTTCCATACGCTACTGTCCTCTCCACAATACTTTCTTCCATACGCTACTGTCCTCTACACAATACTTTCTTCTATACGCTACTGTCCTCTACACACTACTTTCTTCCATACACTACTGTCCTCTAAACACTACTTTCTTCCATACGCTACTGTCCTCTACACACTACTTTCTTCCATACACTACTGTCCTCTACACAGTACTTTCTTCCATACGCTACTGTCCTCTACACACAACTTTCTTCCAAACGCTACTGTCCTCTACACACTACTTTCTTCCATACACTACTGTCCTCTACACACTACTTTCTTCCATACGCTACTGTCCTCTACACAATACTTTCTTCCATACGCTACTGTCCTCTACACAATACTTTCTTCCATACGCTACTGTCCTCTACACAATACTTTCTTCCATACGCTACTGTCCTCTACACACTACTTTCTTCCATACACTACTGTCCTCTACACACTACTTTCTTCCATACGCTACTGTCCTCTACACAATACTTTCTTCCATACGCTACTGTCCTCTACACAATACTTTCTTCCATACGCTACTGTCCTCTACACACTACTTTCTTCCATACGCTACTGTCCTCTACACACTACTTTCTTCCATACGCTACTGTCCTCTACACACTACTTTCTTCCATACGCTACTGTCCTCTACACACTACTTTCTTCCATACACTACTTTCTTCCATACGCTACTGTCCTCTACACACTACTTTCTTCCATACACTACTTTCTTCCATACGCTACTGTCCTCTACACAATACTTTCTTCCATACGCTACTGTCCTCTCCACAATACTTTCTTCCATACGCTACTGTCCTCTACACAATACTTTCTTCCATACGCTACTGTCCTCTACACACTACTTTCTTCCATACGCTACTGTCCTCTACACACTACTTTCTTCCATACGCTACTGTCCTCTACACACTACTTTCTTCCATACACTACTTTCTTCCATACGCTACTGTCCTCTACATACTACTTTCTTCCATACGCTACTGTCCTCTACACACTACTTTCTTCCATACGCTACTGTCCTCTACACACTACTTTCTTCCATACGCTACTGTCCTCTACACACTACTTTCTTCCATACGCTACTGTCCTCTACACACTACTTTCTTCCATACACTACTGTCCTCTACACTACTTTCTTCCATACACTACTGTCCTCTACACACTAATTTCTTCCATACGCTACTGTCCTCTACACACTACTTTCTTCCATACGCTAATGTCCTCTACACACTACTTTCTTCCATACGCTACTGTCCTCTACACACTACTTTCTTCCATACACTACTGTCCTCTACACACTAATTTCTTCCATACACTACTGTCCTCTACACACTACTTTCTTCCATACACTACTTTCTTCCATACGCTACTGTCCTCTACACACTACTTTCTTCCATACACTACTTTCTTCCATACGCTACTTTCTTCCATACACTACTTTCTTCCATACGCTACTGTCCTCTACACACTACTTTCTTCCATACACTACTTTCTTCCATACGCTACTGTCCTCTACACACTACTTTCTTCCATACACTACTGTCTTCTAAACACTACTTTCTTCCATACACTACTGTCCTCTACACACTACTTTCTTCCATACGCTACTGTCCTCTCCACAATACTTTCTTCCATACGCTACTGTCCTCTACACAATACTTTCTTCCATACGCTACTGTCCTCTCCACAATACTTTCATCCATACGCTACTGTCCTCTACACACTACTTTCTTCCATACACTACTTTCTTCCATACGCTACTGTCCTCTACACACTACTTTCTTCCATACGCTACTGTCCTCTACACACTACTTTCTTCCATACGCTACTGTCCTCTACACTACTTTCTTCCATACACTACTGTCCTCTACACACTAATTTCTTCCATACGCTACTGTCCTCTACACACTACTTTCTTCCATACGCTACTGTCCTCTACACACTACTTTCTTCCATACGCTACTGTCCTCTACACACTAATTTCTTCCATACACTACTGTCCTCTACACACTACTTTCTTTCATACACTACTTTCTTCCATACGCTACTGTCCTCTACACACTACTTTCTTCCATACACTACTGTCCTCTACACACTACTTTCTTCCATACGCTACTGTCCTCTACACAATACTTTCTTCCATACGCTACTGTCCTCTACACACTACTTTCTTCCATACGCTACTGTCCTCTACACACTACTTTCTTCCATACGCTACTGTCCTCTACACACTAATTTCTTCCATACACTACTGTCCTCTACACACTACTTTCTTCCATACACTACTTTCTTCCATACACTACTTTCTTCCATACGCTACTGTCCTCTACACACTACTTTCTTCCATACACTACTTTCTCCCATACGCTACTGTCCTCTACACACTACTTTCTTCCATACACTACTTTCTTCCATACGCTACTGTCCTCTACACACTACTTTCTTCCATACACTACTGTCTTCTAAACACTACTTTCTTCCATACACTACTGTCCTCTACACACTACTTTCTTCCATACGCTACTGTCCTCTCCACAATACTTTCTTCCATACGCTACTGTCCTCTACACAATACTTTCTTCCATACGCTACTGTCCTCTCCACAATACTTTCTTCCATACGCTACTGTCCTCTACACAATACTTTCTTCTATACGCTACTGTCCTCTACACACTACTTTCTTCCATACACTACTGTCCTCTAAACACTACTTTCTTCCATACGCTACTGTCCTCTACACACTACTTTCTTCCATACACTACTGTCCTCTACACAGTACTTTCTTCCATACGCTACTGTCCTCTACACACAACTTTCTTCCAAACGCTACTGTCCTCTACACACTACTTTCTTCCATACACTACTGTCCTCTACACACTACTTTCTTCCATACGCTACTGTCCTCTACACAATACTTTCTTCCATACGCTACTGTCCTCTACACAATACTTTCTTCCATACGCTACTGTCCTCTACACAATACTTTCTTCCATACGCTACTGTCCTCTACACACTACTTTCTTCCATACACTACTGTCCTCTACACACTACTTTCTTCCATACGCTACTGTCCTCTACACAATACTTTCTTCCATACGCTACTGTCCTCTACACAATACTTTCTTCCATACGCTACTGTCCTCTACACACTACTTTCTTCCATACGCTACTGTCCTCTACACACTACTTTCTTCCATACACTACTTTCTTCCATACGCTACTGTCCTCTACACACTACTTTCTTCCATACACTACTTTCTTCCATACGCTACTGTCCTCTACACACTACTTTCTTCCATACACTACTGTCTTCTAAACACTACTTTCTTCCATACACTACTGTCCTCTACACACTACTTTCTTCCATACGCTACTGTCCTCTACACACTACTTTCTTCCATACACTACTTTCTTCCATATGCTACTGTCCTCTACACACTACTTTCTTCCATACACTACTTTCTTCCATACGCTACTGTCCTCTACACACTACTTTCTTCCATACACTACTGTCTTCTAAACACTACTTTCTTCCATACACTACTGTCCTCTACACACTACTTTCTTCCATACGCTACTGTCCTCTCCACAATACTTTCTTCCATACGCTACTGTCCTCTACACAATACTTTCTTCCATACGCTACTGTCCTCTCCACAATACTTTCTTCCATACGCTACTGTCCTCTACACAATACTTTCTTCTATACGCTACTGTCCTCTACACATTACTTTCTTCCATACACTACTGTCCTCTAAACACTACTTTCTTCCATACCCTACTGTCCTCTACACACTACTTTCTTCCATACGCTACTGTCCTCTACACACTACTTTCTTCCATACGCTACTGTCCTCTACACACAACTTTCTTCCAAACGCTACTGTCCTCTACACACTACTTTCTTCCATACACTACTGTCCTCTACACACTACTTTCTTCCATACGCTACTGTCCTCTACACAATACTTTCTTCCATACGCTACTGTCCTCTACACAATACTTTCTTCCATACGCTACTGTCCTCTACACAATACTTTCTTCCATACGCTACTGTCCTCTACACAATACTTTCTTCCATACGCTACTGTCCTCTACACACTACTTTCTTCCATACACTACTGTCCTCTACACACTACTTTCTTCCATACGCTACTGTCCTCTACACAATACTTTCTTCCATACGCTACTGTCCTCTACACAATACTTTCTTCCATACGCTACTGTCCTCTACACACTACTTTCTTCCATACACTACTTTCTTCCATACGCTACTGTCCTCTACACACTACTTTCCTCCATACGCTACTGTCCTCTACACACTACTTTCTTCCATACGCTACTGTCCTCTACACACTACTTTCTTCCATACCCTACTGTCCTCTACACTACTTTCTTCCATACACTACTGTCCTCTACACACTAATTTCTTCCATACGCTACTGTCCTCTACACACTAATTTCTTCCATACACTACTGTCCTCTACACACTACTTTCTTCCATACACTACTTTCTTCCATACGCTACTGTCCTCTACACACTACTTTCTTCCATACACTACTTTCTTCCATACGCTACTGTCCTCTACACAATACTTTCTTCCATACGCTACTGTCCTCTCCACAATACTTTCTTCCATACGCTACTGTCCTCTACACAATACTTTCTTCCATACGCTACTGTCCTCTACACACTACTTTCTTCCATACGCTACTGTCCTCTACACACTACTTTCTTCCATACGCTACTGTCCTCTACACACTACTTTCTTCCATACACTACTTTCTTCCATACGCTACTGTCCTCTACATACTACTTTCTTCCATACGCTACTGTCCTCTACACACTACTTTCTTCCATACGCTACTGTCCTCTACACACTACTTTCTTCCATACGCTACTGTCCTCTACACACTACTTTCTTCCATACGCTACTGTCCTCTACACACTACTTTCTTCCATACACTACTGTCCTCTACACTACTTTCTTCCATACACTACTGTCCTCTACACACTAATTTCTTCCATACGCTACTGTCCTCTACACACTACTTTCTTCCATACGCTAATGTCCTCTACACACTACTTTCTTCCATACGCTACTGTCCTCTACACACTACTTTCTTCCATACGCTACTGTCCTCTACACACTAATTTCTTCCATACACTACTGTCCTCTACACACTACTTTCTTCCATACACTACTTTCTTCCATACGCTACTGTCCTCTACACACTACTTTCTTCCATACACTACTTTCTTCCATACGCTACTTTCTTCCATACACTACTTTCTTCCATACGCTACTGTCCTCTACACACTACTTTCTTCCATACACTACTTTCTTCCATACGCTACTGTCCTCTACACACTACTTTCTTCCATACACTACTGTCTTCTAAACACTACTTTCTTCCATACACTACTGTCCTCTACACACTACTTTCTTCCATACGCTACTGTCCTCTCCACAATACTTTCTTCCATACGCTACTGTCCTCTACACAATACTTTCTTCCATACGCTACTGTCCTCTCCACAATACTTTCATCCATACGCTACTGTCCTCTACACACTACTTTCTTCCATACACTACTTTCTTCCATACGCTACTGTCCTCTACACACTACTTTCTTCCATACGCTACTGTCCTCTACACACTACTTTCTTCCATACACTACTTTCTTCCATACGCTACTGTCCTCTACATACTACTTTCTTCCATACGCTACTGTCCTCTACACACTACTTTCTTCCATACGCTACTGTCCTCTACACACTACTTTCTTCCATACGCTACTGTCCTCTACACTACTTTCTTCCATACACTACTGTCCTCTACACACTAATTTCTTCCATACGCTACTGTCCTCTACACACTACTTTCTTCCATACGCTACTGTCCTCTACACACTACTTTCTTCCATACGCTACTGTCCTCTACACACTAATTTCTTCCATACACTACTGTCCTCTACACACTACTTTCTTCCATACACTACTTTCTTCCATACGCTACTGTCCTCTACACACTACTTTCTTCCATACACTACTGTCCTCTAAACACTACTTTCTTCCATACACTACTGTCCTCTACACACTACTTTCTTCCATACGCTACTGTCCTCTACACACTACTTTCTTCCATACACTACTGTCCTCTAAACACTACTTTCTTCCATACACTACTGTCCTCTACACACTACTTTCTTCCATACGCTACTGTCCTCTCCACAATACTTTCTTCCATACACTACTGTCCTCTACACAATACTTTCTTCCATATGCTACTGTCCTCTCCACAATACTTTCTTCCATACGCTACTGTCCTCTACACAATACTTTCTTCCATACGCTACTGTCCTCTACACACTACTTTCTTCCATACGCTACTGTCCTCTACACACTACTTTCTTCCATACACTACTGTCCTCTACACACTACTTTCTTCCATACACTACTGTCCTCTACACAATACTTTCTTCCATACACTACTGTCCTCTACACACTACTTTCTTCCATACACTACTGTCCTCTACACACTAATTTCTTCCATACGCTACTGTCCTCTACACACTACTTTCTTCCATACGCTACTGTCCTCTACACACTACTTTCTTCCATACGCTACTGTCCTCTACACACTAATTTCTTCCATACGCTACTGTCCTCTACACACTACTTTCTTCCATACAATACTTTCTTCCATACGCTACTGTCCTCTACACACTACTTTCTTCCATACACTACTGTCTTCTAAACACTACTTTCTTCCATACACTACTGTCCTCTACACACTACTTTCTTCCATACGCTACTGTCCTCTCCACAATACTTTCTTCCATACGCTACTGTCCTCTACACAATACTTTCTTCCATACGCTACTGTCCTCTCCACAATACTTTCTTCCATACACTACTGTCCTCTACACAATACTTTCTTCTATACGCTACTGTCCTCTACACACTACTTTCTTCCATACACTACTGTCCTCTAAACACTACTTTCTTCCATACACTACTGTCCTCTACACACTACTTTCTTCCATACGCTACTGTCCTCTACACACTACTTTCTTCCATACGCTACTGTCCTCTACACACAACTTTCTTCCAAACGCTACTGTCCTCTACACAATACTTTCTTCCATACGCTACTGTCCTCTCCACAATACTTTCTTCCATACGCTACTGTCCTCTACACAATACTTTCTTCCATACGCTACTGTCCTCTACACACTACTTTCTTCCATACGCTACTGTCCTCTACACACTACTTTCTTCCATACACTACTGTCCTCTACACAATACTTTCTTCCATACACTACTGTCCTCTACACACTACTTTCTTCCATCCACTACTGTCCTCTACACACTAATTTCTTCCATACGCTACTGTCCTCTACACACTACTTTCTTCCATACGCTACTGTCCTCTACACACTACTTTCTTCCATACGCTACTGTCCTCTACACACTACTTTCTTCCATACGCTACTGTCCTCTACACACTAATTTCTTCCATACACTACTGTCCTCTACACACTAATTTCTTCCATACGCTACTGTCCTCTACACACTACTTTCTTCCATACGCTACTGTCCTCTACACACTACTTTCTTCCATACACTACTTTCTTCCATACGCTACTGTCCTCTACACACTACTTTCTTCCATACACTACTTTCTTCCATACGCTACTGTCCTCTACACACTACTTTCTTCCATACACTACTTTCTTCCATACGCTACTGTCCTCTACACACTACTTTCTTCCATACACTACTTTCTTCCATACGCTACTGTCCTCTACACACTAATTTCTTCCATACACTACTGTCCTCTACACACTAATTTCTTCCATACGCTACTGTCCTCTACACACTACTTTCTTCCATACGCTACTGTCCTCTACACACTACTTTCTTCCATACACTACTTTCTTCCATACGCTACTGTCCTCTACACACTACTTTCTTCCATACACTACTTTCTTCCATACGCTACTGTCCTCTACACACTACTTTCTTCCATACACTACTTTCTTCCATACGCTACTGTCCTCTACACACTACTTTCTTCCATACACTACTTTCTTCCATACGCTACTGTCTTCTAAACACTACTTTCTTCCATACACTACTGTCTTCTACACACTACTTTCTTCCATACGCTACTGTCCTCTCCACAATACTTTCTTCCATACGCTACTGTCCTCTACACAATACTTTCTTCCATACGCTACTGTCCTCTCCACAATACTTTCTTCCATACGCTACTGTCCTCTACACACTACTTTCTTCCATACACTACTTTCTTCCATACGCTACTGTCCTCTACACACTACTTTCTTCCATACGCTACTGTCCTCTACACACTACTTTCTTCCATACACTACTTTCTTCCATACGCTACTGTCCTCTACATACTACTTTCTTCCATACGCTACTGTCCTCTACACACTACTTTCTTCCATACGCTACTGTCCTCTACACACTACTTTCTTCCATACGCTACTGTCCTCTACACACTACTTTCTTCCATACGCTACTGTCCTCTACACACTACTTTCTTCCATACACTACTGTCCTCTACACTACTTTCTTCCATACACTACTGTCCTCTACACACTAATTTCTTCCATACGCTACTGTCCTCTACACACTACTTTCTTCCATACGCTAATGTCCTCTACACACTACTTTCTTCCATACGCTACTGTCCTCTACACACTACTTTCTTCCATACGCTACTGTCCTCTACACACTAATTTCTTCCATACACTACTGTCCTCTACACACTACTTTCTTCCATACACTACTTTCTTCCATACGCTACTGTCCTCTACACACTACTTTCTTCCATACACTACTTTCTTCCATACGCTACTTTCTTCCATACACTACTTTCTTCCATACGCTACTGTCCTCTACACACTACTTTCTTCCATACACTACTTTCTTCCATACGCTACTGTCCTCTACACACTACTTTCTTCCATACACTATTGTCTTCTAAACACTACTTTCTTCCATACACTACTGTCCTCTACACACTACTTTCTTCCATACGCTACTGTCCTCTCCACAATACTTTCTTCCATACGCTACTGTCCTCTACACAATACTTTCTTCCATACGCTACTGTCCTCTCCACAATACTTTCATCCATACGCTACTGTCCTCTACACACTACTTTCTTCCATACACTACTTTCTTCCATACGCTACTGTCCTCTACACACTACTTTCTTCCATACGCTACTGTCCTCTACACACTACTTTCTTCCATACACTACTTTCTTCCATACGCTACTGTCCTCTACATACTACTTTCTTCCATACGCTACTGTCCTCTACACACTACTTTCTTCCATACGCTACTGTCCTCTACACACTACTTTCTTCCATACGCTACTGTCCTCTACACTACTTTCTTCCATACACTACTGTCCTCTACACACTAATTTCTTCCATTCGCTACTGTCCTCTACACACTACTTTCTTCCATACGCTACTGTCCTCTACACACTACTTTCTTCCATACGCTACTGTCCTCTACACACTAATTTCTTCCATACACTACTGTCCTCTACACACTACTTTCTTCCATACACTACTTTCTTCCATACGCTACTGTCCTCTACACACTACTTTCTTCCATACACTACTGTCCTCTAAACACTACTTTCTTCCATACACTACTGTCCTCTACACACTACTTTCTTCCATACGCTACTGTCCTCTACACACTACTTTCTTCCATACACTACTGTCCTCTACACACTACTTTCTTCCATACGCTACTGTCCTCTCCACAATACTTTCTTCCATACACTACTGTCCTCTACACAATACTTTCTTCCATACGCTACTGTCCTCTCCACAATACTTTCTTCCATATGCTACTGTCCTCTACACAATACTTTCTTCCATACGCTACTGTCCTCTACACACTACTTTCTTCCATACGCTACTGTCCTCTACACACTACTTTCTTCCATACACTACTGTCCTCTACACACTACTTTCTTCCATACACTACTGTCCTCTACACAATACTTTCTTCCATACACTACTGTCCTCTACACACTACTTTCTTCCATACACTACTGTCCTCTACACACTAATTTCTTCCATACGCTACTGTCCTCTACACACTACTTTCTTCCATACGCTACTGTCCTCTACACACTACTTTCTTCCATACGCTACTGTCCTCTACACACTAATTTCTTCCATACGCTACTGTCCTCTACACACTACTTTCTTCCATACAATACTTTCTTCCATACGCTACTGTCCTCTACACACTACTTTCTTCCATACACTACTGTCTTCTAAACACTACTTTCTTCCATACACTACTGTCCTCTACACACTACTTTCTTCCATACGCTACTGTCCTCTCCACAATACTTTCTTCCATACGCTACTGTCCTCTACACAATACTTTCTTCCATACGCTACTGTCCTCTCCACAATACTTTCTTCCATACACTACTGTCCTCTACACAATACTTTCTTCTATACGCTACTGTCCTCTACACACTACTTTCTTCCATACACTACTGTCCTCTAAACACTACTTTCTTCCATACACTACTGTCCTCTACACACTACTTTCTTCCATACGCTACTGTCCTCTACACACTACTTTCTTCCATACACTACTGTCCTCTAAACACTACTTTCTTCCATACACTACTGTCCTCTACACACTACTTTCTTCCATACGCTACTGTCCTCTACACACAACTTTCTTCCAAACGCTACTGTCCTCTACACACTACTTTCTTCCATACACTACTGTCCTCTACACACTACTTTCTTCCATACGCTACTGTCCTCTACACAATACTTTCTTCCATACGCTACTGTCCTCTACACAATACTTTCTTCCATACGCTACTGTCCTCTACACAATACTTTCTTCCATACGCTACTGTCCTCTACACAATACTTTCTTCCATACGCTACTGTCCTCTACACAATACTTTCTTCCATACGCTACTGTCCTCTACACACTACTGTCCTCTACACAATACTTTCTTCCATACGCTACTGTCCTCTACACACTACTGTCCTCTACACAATACTTTCTTCCATACGCTACTGTCCTCTACACACTACTTTCTTCCATACGCTACTGTCCTCTACACACTACTTTCTTCCATACGCTACTGTCCTCTACACACTAATTTCTTCCATACACTACTGTCCTCTACACACTACTTTCTTCCATACACTACTTTCTTCCATACGCTACTGTCCTCTACACACTACTTTCTTCCATACACTACTTTCTTCCATACACTACTGTCCTCTACACACTACTTTCTTCCATACATTACTGTCCTCTAAACACTACTTTCTTCCATACACTACTGTCCTCTACACACTACTTTCTTCCATACGCTACTGTCCTCTCCACAATACTTTCTTCCATACGCTACTGTCCTCTACACAATACTTTCTTCCATACGCTACTGTCCTCTCCACAATACTTTCTTCCATACGCTACTGTCCTCTCCACAATACTTTCATCCATACGCTACTGTCCTCTACACAGTACTTTCTTCCATACACTACTTTCTTCCATACGCTACTGTCCTCTACACACTACTTTCTTCCATACACTACTATCCTCTACACACTACTTTCTTCCATACACTACTTTCTTCCATACGCTACTGTCCTCTACATACTACTTTCTTCCATACGCTACTGTCCTCTACACACTACTTTCTTCCATACGCTACTGTCCTCTACACACTACTTTCTTCCATACGCTACTGTCCTCTACACTACTTTCTTCCATACACTACTGTCCTCTACACACTAATTTCTTCCATACGCTACTGTCCTCTACACACTACTTTCTTCCATACGCTACTGTCCTCTACACACTACTTTCTTCCATACGCTACTGTCCTCTACACACTACTTTCTTCCATACACTACTGTCCTCTACACACTAATTTCTTCCATACACTACTGTCCTCTACACACTACTTTCTTCCATACACTACTTTCTTCCATACGCTACTGTCCTCTACACACTACTTTCTTCCATACACTACTGTCCTCTAAACACTACTTTCTTCCATACACTACTGTCCTCTACACACTACTTTCTTCCATACGCTACTGTCCTCTACACACTACTTTCTTCCATACACTACTGTCCTCTAAACACTACTTTCTTCCATACACTACTGTCCTCTACACACTACTTTCTTCCATACGCTACTGTCCTCTCCACAATACTTTCTTCCATACGCTACTGTCCTCTACACAATACTTTCTTCCATACGCTACTGTCCTCTCCACAATACTTTCTTCCATACGCTACTGTCCTCTACACAATACTTTCTTCCATACGCTACTGTCCTCTACACACTACTTTCTTCCATACGCTACTGTCCTCTACACACTACTTTCTTCCATACACTACTGTCCTCTACACACTACTTTCTTCCATACACTACTGTCCTCTACACAATACTTTCTTCCATACACTACTGTCCTCTACACACTACTTTCTTCCATACACTACTGTCCTCTACACACTAATTTCTTCCATACGCTACTGTCCTCTACACACTACTTTCTTCCATACGCTACTGTCCTCTACACACTACTTTCTTCCATACGCTACTGTCCTCTACACAATACTTTCTTCCATACGCTACTGTCCTCTACACAATACTTTCTTCCATACGCTACTGTCCTCTCCACAATACTTTCTTCCATACGCTACTGTCCTCTACACACTACTTTCTTCCATACACTACTTTCTTCCATACGCTACTGTCCTCTACACACTACTTTCTTCCATACGCTACTGTCCTCTACACACTACTTTCTTCCATACACTACTTTCTTCCATACGCTACTGTCCTCTACATACTACTTTCTTCCATACGCTACTGTCCTCTACACACTACTTTCTTCCATACGCTACTGTCCTCTACACACTACTTTCTTCCATACGCTACTGTCCTCTACACACTACTTTCTTCCATACGCTACTGTCCTCTACACACTACTTTCTTCCATACGCTACTGTCCTCTACACTACTTTCTTCCATACACTACTGTCCTCTACACACTAATTTCTTCCATACGCTACTGTCCTCTACACACTACTTTCTTCCATACGCTAATGTCCTCTACACACTACTTTCTTCCATACGCTACTGTCCTCTACACACTACTTTCTTCCATACGCTACTGTCCTCTACACACTAATTTCTTCCATACACTACTGTCCTCTACACACTACTTTCTTCCATACACTACTTTCTTCCATACGCTACTTTCTTCCATACACTACTTTCTTCCATACGCTACTGTCCTCTACACACTACTTTCTTCCATACACTACTTTCTTCCATACGCTACTGTCCTCTACACACTACTTTCTTCCATACACTACTGTCTTCTAAACACTACTTTCTTCCATACACTACTGTCCTCTACACACTACTTTCTTCCATACGCTACTGTCCTCTCCACAATACTTTCTTCCATACGCTACTGTCCTCTACACAATACTTTCTTCCATACGCTACTGTCCTCTCCACAATACTTTCATCCATACGCTACTGTCCTCTACACACTACTTTCTTCCATACACTACTTTCTTCCATACGCTACTGTCCTCTACACACTACTTTCTTCCATACGCTACTGTCCTCTACACACTACTTTCTTCCATACACTACTTTCTTCCATACGCTACTGTCCTCTACACACTACTTTCTTCCATACACTACTTTCTTCCATACGCTACTGTCCTCTACATACTACTTTCTTCCATACGCTACTGTCCTCTACACACTACTTTCTTCCATACGCTACTGTCCTCTACACACTACTTTCTTCCATACGCTACTGTCCTCTACACACTACTTTCTTCCATACGCTACTGTCCTCTACACACTACTTTCTTCCATACGCTACTGTCCTCTACACTACTTTCTTCCATACACTACTGTCCTCTACACACTAATTTCTTCCATACGCTACTGTCCTCTACACACTACTTTCTTCCATACGCTAATGTCCTCTACACACTACTTTCTTCCATACGCTACTGTCCTCTACACACTACTTTCTTCCATACGCTACTGTCCTCTACACACTAATTTCTTCCATACACTACTGTCCTCTACACACTACTTTCTTCCATACACTACTTTCTTCCATACGCTACTGTCCTCTACACACTACTTTCTTCCATACACTACTTTCTTCCATACGCTACTTTCTTCCATACACTACTTTCTTCCATACGCTACTGTCCTCTACACACTACTTTCTTCCATACACTACTGTCTTCTAAACACTACTTTCTTCCATACACTACTGTCCTCTACACACTACTTTCTTCCATACGCTACTGTCCTCTCCACAATACTTTCTTCCATACGCTACTGTCCTCTACACAATACTTTCTTCCATACGCTACTGTCCTCTCCACAATACTTTCATCCATACGCTACTGTCCTCTACACACTACTTTCTTCCATACACTACTTTCTTCCATACGCTACTGTCCTCTACACACTACTTTCTTCCATACGCTACTGTCCTCTACACACTACTTTCTTCCATACACTACTTTCTTCCATACGCTACTGTCCTCTACATACTACTTTCTTCCATACGCTACTGTCCTCTACACACTACTTTCTTCCATACGCTACTGTCCTCTACACACTACTTTCTTCCATACGCTACTGTCCTCTACACTACTTTCTTCCATACACTACTGTCCTCTACACACTAATTTCTTCCATTCGCTACTGTCCTCTACACACTACTTTCTTCCATACGCTACTGTCCTCTACACACTACTTTCTTCCATACGCTACTGTCCTCTACACACTAATTTCTTCCATACACTACTGTCCTCTACACACTACTTTCTTCCATACACTACTTTCTTCCATACGCTACTGTCCTCTACACACTACTTTCTTCCATACACTACTGTCCTCTACACACTACTTTCTTCCATACGCTACTGTCCTCTACACACTACTTTCTTCCATACACTACTGTCCTCTACACACTAATTTCTTCCATACACTACTGTCCTCTACACACTACTTTCTTCCATACACTACTTTCTTCCATACGCTACTGTCCTCTACACACTACTTTCTTCCATACACTACTGTCCTCTAAACACTACTTTCTTCCATACACTACTGTCCTCTACACACTACTTTCTTCCATACGCTACTGTCCTCTACACACTACTTTCTTCCATACACTACTGTCCTCTAAACACTACTTTCTTCCATACACTACTGTCCTCTACACACTACTTTCTTCCATACGCTACTGTCCTCTCCACAATACTTTCTTCCATACGCTACTGTCCTCTACACAATACTTTCTTCCATACGCTACTGTCCTCTCCACAATACTTTCTTCCATACGCTACTGTCCTCTACACAATACTTTCTTCCATACGCTACTGTCCTCTACACACTACTTTCTTCCATACGCTACTGTCCTCTACACACTACTTTCTTCCATACACTACTGTCCTCTACACACTACTTTCTTCCATACACTACTGTCCTCTACACAATACTTTCTTCCATACACTACTGTCCTCTACACACTACTTTCTTCCATACACTACTGTCCTCTACACACTAATTTCTTCCATACGCTACTGTCCTCTACACACTACTTTCTTCCATACGCTACTGTCCTCTACACACTACTTTCTTCCATACGCTACTGTCCTCTACACAATACTTTCTTCCATACGCTACTGTCCTCTACACAATACTTTCTTCCATACGCTACTGTCCTCTCCACAATACTTTCTTCCATACGCTACTGTCCTCTACACACTACTTTCTTCCATACACTACTTTCTTCCATACGCTACTGTCCTCTACACACTACTTTCTTCCATACGCTACTGTCCTCTACACACTACTTTCTTCCATACACTACTTTCTTCCATACGCTACTGTCCTCTACATACTACTTTCTTCCATACGCTACTGTCCTCTACACACTACTTTCTTCCATACGCTACTGTCCTCTACACACTACTTTCTTCCATACGCTACTGTCCTCTACACACTACTTTCTTCCATACGCTACTGTCCTCTACACACTACTTTCTTCCATACGCTACTGTCCTCTACACTACTTTCTTCCATACACTACTGTCCTCTACACACTAATTTCTTCCATACGCTACTGTCCTCTACACACTACTTTCTTCCATACGCTAATGTCCTCTACACACTACTTTCTTCCATACGCTACTGTCCTCTACACACTACTTTCTTCCATACGCTACTGTCCTCTACACACTAATTTCTTCCATACACTACTGTCCTCTACACACTACTTTCTTCCATACACTACTTTCTTCCATACGCTACTTTCTTCCATACACTACTTTCTTCCATACGCTACTGTCCTCTACACACTACTTTCTTCCATACACTACTTTCTTCCATACGCTACTGTCCTCTACACACTACTTTCTTCCATACACTACTGTCTTCTAAACACTACTTTCTTCCATACACTACTGTCCTCTACACACTACTTTCTTCCATACGCTACTGTCCTCTCCACAATACTTTCTTCCATACGCTACTGTCCTCTACACAATACTTTCTTCCATACGCTACTGTCCTCTCCACAATACTTTCATCCATACGCTACTGTCCTCTACACACTACTTTCTTCCATACACTACTTTCTTCCATACGCTACTGTCCTCTACACACTACTTTCTTCCATACGCTACTGTCCTCTACACACTACTTTCTTCCATACACTACTTTCTTCCATACGCTACTGTCCTCTACACACTACTTTCTTCCATACACTACTTTCTTCCATACGCTACTGTCCTCTACATACTACTTTCTTCCATACGCTACTGTCCTCTACACACTACTTTCTTCCATACGCTACTGTCCTCTACACACTACTTTCTTCCATACGCTACTGTCCTCTACACACTACTTTCTTCCATACGCTACTGTCCTCTACACACTACTTTCTTCCATACGCTACTGTCCTCTACACTACTTTCTTCCATACACTACTGTCCTCTACACACTAATTTCTTCCATACGCTACTGTCCTCTACACACTACTTTCTTCCATACGCTAATGTCCTCTACACACTACTTTCTTCCATACGCTACTGTCCTCTACACACTACTTTCTTCCATACGCTACTGTCCTCTACACACTAATTTCTTCCATACACTACTGTCCTCTACACACTACTTTCTTCCATACACTACTTTCTTCCATACGCTACTGTCCTCTACACACTACTTTCTTCCATACACTACTTTCTTCCATACGCTACTTTCTTCCATACACTACTTTCTTCCATACGCTACTGTCCTCTACACACTACTTTCTTCCATACACTACTGTCTTCTAAACACTACTTTCTTCCATACACTACTGTCCTCTACACACTACTTTCTTCCATACGCTACTGTCCTCTCCACAATACTTTCTTCCATACGCTACTGTCCTCTACACAATACTTTCTTCCATACGCTACTGTCCTCTCCACAATACTTTCATCCATACGCTACTGTCCTCTACACACTACTTTCTTCCATACACTACTTTCTTCCATACGCTACTGTCCTCTACACACTACTTTCTTCCATACGCTACTGTCCTCTACACACTACTTTCTTCCATACACTACTTTCTTCCATACGCTACTGTCCTCTACATACTACTTTCTTCCATACGCTACTGTCCTCTACACACTACTTTCTTCCATACGCTACTGTCCTCTACACACTACTTTCTTCCATACGCTACTGTCCTCTACACTACTTTCTTCCATACACTACTGTCCTCTACACACTAATTTCTTCCATTCGCTACTGTCCTCTACACACTACTTTCTTCCATACGCTACTGTCCTCTACACACTACTTTCTTCCATACGCTACTGTCCTCTACACACTAATTTCTTCCATACACTACTGTCCTCTACACACTACTTTCTTCCATACACTACTTTCTTCCATACGCTACTGTCCTCTACACACTACTTTCTTCCATACACTACTGTCCTCTAAACACTACTTTCTTCCATACACTACTGTCCTCTACACACTACTTTCTTCCATACGCTACTGTCCTCTACACACTACTTTCTTCCATACACTACTGTCCTCTACACACTACTTTCTTCCATACGCTACTGTCCTCTCCACAATACTTTCTTCCATACACTACTGTCCTCTACACAATACTTTCTTCCATACACTACTGTCCTCTCCACAATACTTTCTTCCATATGCTACTGTCCTCTACACAATACTTTCTTCCATACGCTACTGTCCTCTACACACTACTTTCTTCCATACGCTACTGTCCTCTACACACTACTTTCTTCCATACACTACTGTCCTCTACACACTACTTTCTTCCATACACTACTGTCCTCTACACAATACTTTCTTCCATACACTACTGTCCTCTACACACTACTTTCTTCCATACACTACTGTCCTCTACACACTAATTTCTTCCATACGCTACTGTCCTCTACACACTACTTTCTTCCATACGCTACTGTCCTCTACACACTACTTTCTTCCATACGCTACTGTCCTCTACACACTAATTTCTTCCATACGCTACTGTCCTCTACACACTACTTTCTTCCATACAATACTTTCTTCCATACGCTACTGTCCTCTACACACTACTTTCTTCCATACACTACTGTCTTCTAAACACTACTTTCTTCCATACACTACTGTCCTCTACACACTACTTTCTTCCATACGCTACTGTCCTCTCCACAATACTTTCTTCCATACGCTACTGTCCTCTACACAATACTTTCTTCCATACGCTACTGTCCTCTCCACAATACTTTCTTCCATACACTACTGTCCTCTACACAATACTTTCTTCTATACGCTACTGTCCTCTACACACTACTTTCTTCCATACACTACTGTCCTCTAAACACTACTTTCTTCCATACACTACTGTCCTCTACACACTACTTTCTTCCATACGCTACTGTCCTCTACACACTACTTTCTTCCATACGCTACTGTCCTCTACACACAACTTTCTTCCAAACGCTACTGTCCTCTACACATTACTTTCTTCCATACACTACTGTCCTCTACACACTACTTTCTTCCATACGCTACTGTCCTCTACACAATACTTTCTTCCATACGCTACTGTCCTCTACACAATACTTTCTTCCATACACTACTGTCCTCTACACAATACTTTCTTCCATACGCTACTGTCCTCTACACAATACTTTCTTCCATACGCTACTGTCCTCTACACAATACTTTCTTCCATACGCTACTGTCCTCTACACAATACTTTCTTCCATACGCTACTGTCCTCTACACACTACTGTCCTCTACACAATACTTTCTTCCATACGCTACTGTCCTCTACACACTACTGTCCTCTACACAATACTTTCTTCCATACGCTACTGTCCTCTACACACTACTTTCTTCCATACGCTACTGTCCTCTACACACTACTTTCTTCCATACGCTACTGTCCTCTACACACTAATTTCTTCCATACACTACTGTCCTCTACACACTACTTTCTTCCATACACTACTTTCTTCCATACGCTACTGTCCTCTACACACTACTTTCTTCCATACACTACTTTCTTCCATACGCTACTGTCCTCTACACACTACTTTCTTCCATACATTACTGTCCTCTAAACACTACTTTCTTCCATACACTACTGTCCTCTACACACTACTTTCTTCCATACGCTACTGTCCTCTCCACAATACTTTCTTCCATACGCTACTGTCCTCTACACAATACTTTCTTCCATACGCTACTGTCCTCTCCACAATACTTTCTTCCATACGCTACTGTCCTCTCCACAATACTTTCATCCATACGCTACTGTCCTCTACACACTACTTTCTTCCATTGACTACTTTCTTCCATACACTACTGTCCTCTACACACTACTTTCTTCCATACACTACTGTCCTCTACACACTACTTTCTTCCATACACTACTTTCTTCCATACGCTACTGTCCTCTACATACTACTTTCTTCCATACGCTACTGTCCTCTACACACTACTTTCTTCCATACGCTACTGTCCTCTACACACTACTTTCTTCCATACGCTACTGTCCTCTACACTACTTTCTTCCATACACTACTGTCCTCTACACACTAATTTCTTCCATACGCTACTGTCCTCTACACACTACTTTCTTCCATACGCTACTGTCCTCTACACACAACTTTCTTCCAAACGCTACTGTCCTCTACACATTACTTTCTTCCATACACTACTGTCCTCTACACACTACTTTCTTCCATACGCTACTGTCCTCTACACAATACTTTCTTCCATACGCTACTGTCCTCTACACAATACTTTCTTCCATACACTACTGTCCTCTACACAATACTTTCTTCCATACGCTACTGTCCTCTACACAATACTTTCTTCCATACGCTACTGTCCTCTACACAATACTTTCTTCCATACGCTACTGTCCTCTACACAATACTTTCTTCCATACGCTACTGTCCTCTACACACTACTGTCCTCTACACAATACTTTCTTCCATACGCTACTGTCCTCTACACACTACTGTCCTCTACACAATACTTTCTTCCATACGCTACTGTCCTCTACACACTACTTTCTTCCATACGCTACTGTCCTCTACACACTACTTTCTTCCATACGCTACTGTCCTCTACACACTAATTTCTTCCATACACTACTGTCCTCTACACACTACTTTCTTCCATACACTACTTTCTTCCATACGCTACTGTCCTCTACACACTACTTTCTTCCATACACTACTTTCTTCCATACGCTACTGTCCTCTACACACTACTTTCTTCCATACATTACTGTCCTCTAAACACTACTTTCTTCCATACACTACTGTCCTCTACACACTACTTTCTTCCATACGCTACTGTCCTCTCCACAATACTTTCTTCCATACGCTACTGTCCTCTACACAATACTTTCTTCCATACGCTACTGTCCTCTCCACAATACTTTCTTCCATACGCTACTGTCCTCTCCACAATACTTTCATCCATACGCTACTGTCCTCTACACACTACTTTCTTCCATTGACTACTTTCTTCCATACGCTACTGTCCTCTACACACTACTTTCTTCCATACACTACTGTCCTCTACACACTACTTTCTTCCATACACTACTTTCTTCCATACGCTACTGTCCTCTACATACTACTTTCTTCCATACGCTACTGTCCTCTACACACTACTTTCTTCCATACGCTACTGTCCTCTACACACTACTTTCTTCCATACGCTACTGTCCTCTACACTACTTTCTTCCATACACTACTGTCCTCTACACACTAATTTCTTCCATACGCTACTGTCCTCTACACACTACTTTCTTCCATACGCTACTGTCCTCTACACACTACTTTCTTCCATACGCTACTGTCCTCTACACACTACTTTCTTCCATACACTACTGTCCTCTACACACTAATTTCTTCCATACACTACTGTCCTCTACACACTACTTTCTTCCATACACTACTTTCTTCCATACGCTACTGTCCTCTACACACTACTTTCTTCCATACACTACTGTCCTCTAAACACTACTTTCTTCCATACACTACTGTCCTCTACACACTACTTTCTTCCATACGCTACTGTCCTCTACACACTACTTTCTTCCATACACTACTGTCCTCTAAACACTACTTTCTTCCATACACTACTGTCCTCTACACACTACTTTCTTCCATACGCTACTGTCCTCTCCACAATACTTTCTTCCATACGCTACTGTCCTCTACACAATACTTTCTTCCATACGCTACTGTCCTCTCCACAATACTTTCTTCCATACGCTACTGTCCTCTACACAATACTTTCTTCCATACGCTACTGTCCTCTACACACTACTTTCTTCCATACGCTACTGTCCTCTACACACTACTTTCTTCCATACACTACTGTCCTCTACACACTACTTTCTTCCATACACTACTGTCCTCTACACAATACTTTCTTCCATACACTACTGTCCTCTACACACTACTTTCTTCCATACACTACTGTCCTCTACACACTAATTTCTTCCATACACTACTGTCCTCTACACACTACTTTCTTCCATACGCTACTGTCCTCTACACACTACTTTCTTCCATACGCTACTGTCCTCTACACAATACTTTCTTCCATACGCTACTGTCCTCTACACACTAATTTCTTCCATACACTACTGTCCTCTACACACTACTTTCTTCCATACACTACTTTCTTCCATACGCTACTGTCCTCTACACACTACTTTCTTCCATACGCTACTGTCTTCTAAACACTACTTTCTTCCATACACTACTGTCCTCTACACACTACTTTCTTCCATACGCTACTGTCCTCTCCACAATACTTTCTTCCATACGCTACTGTCCTCTACACAATACTTTCTTCCATACGCTACTGTCCTCTCCACAATACTTTCTTCCATACGCTACTGTCCTCTACACAATACTTTCTTCTATACGCTACTGTCCTCTACACACTACTTTCTTCCATACACTACTGTCCTCTAAACACTACTTTCTTCCATACGCTACTGTCCTCTACACACTACTTTCTTCCATACGCTACTGTCCTCTACACACTACTTTCTTCCATACGCTACTGTCCTCTACACAAAACTTTCTTCCAAACGCTACTGTCCTCTACACACTACTTTCTTCCATACACTACTGTCCTCTACACACTACTTTCTTCCATACGCTACTGTCCTCTACACAATACTTTCTTCCATACGCTACTGTCCTCTACACAATACTTTCTTCCATACGCTACTGTCCTCTACACAATACTTTCTTCCATACGCTACTGTCCTCTACACAATACTTTCTTCCATACGCTACTGTCCTCTACACAATACTTTCTTCCATACGCTACTGTCCTCTACACACTACTGTCCTCTACACAATACTTTCTTCCATACGCTACTGTCCTCTACACACTACTTTCTTCCATACGCTACTGTCCTCTACACAATACTTTCTTCCATACGCTACTGTCCTCTACACACTACTTTCTTCCATACGCTACTGTCCTCTACACAATACTTTCTTCCATACGCTACTGTCCTCTACACACTACTTTCTTCCATACACTACTGTCCTCTACACACTACTTTCTTCCATACGCTACTGTCCTCTACACAATACTTTCTTCCATACGCTACTGTCCTCTACACAATACTTTCTTCAATACGCTACTGTCCTCTACACACTACTTTCTTCCATACGCTACTGTCCTCTACACACTACTTTCTTCCATACGCTACTGTCCTCTACACACTACTTTCTTCCATACGCTACTGTCCTCTCCACAATACTTTCTTCCATACGCTACTGTCCTCTACACACTACTTTCTTCCATACTCTACTGTCCTCTACACAATACTTTCTTCCATACGCTACTGTCCTCTACACACTACTTTCTTCCATACGCTACTGTCCTCTACACACTAATTTCTTCCATACGCTACTGTCCTCTACACACTACTTTCTTCCATACGCTACTGTCCTCTACACACTACTTTCTTCCATACGCTACTGTCCTCTACACACTACTTTCTTCCATACGCTACTGTCCTCTACACACTAATTTCTTCCATACTCTACTGTCCTCTACACACTACTTTCTTCCATACACTACTTTCTTCCATACGCTACTGTCCTCTACACACTACTTTCTTCCATACACTACTGTCCTCTAAACACTACTTTCTTCCATACACTACTGTCCTCTACACACTACTTTCTTCCATACACTACTGTCCTCTAAACACTACTTTCTTCCATACACTACTGTCCTCTACACACTACTTTCTTCCATACGCTACTGTCCTCTACACACTACTTTCTTCCATACACTACTTTCTTCCATACGCTACTGTCCTCTACACACTACTTTCTTCCATACACTACTGTCCTCTAAACACTACTTTCTTCCATACACTACTGTCCTCTACACACTACTTTCTTCCATACGCTACTGTCCTCTCCACAATACTTTCTTCCATACGCTACTGTCCTCTACACAATACTTTCTTCCATACGCTACTGTCCTCTCCACAATACTTTCTTCCATACGATACTGTCCTCTACACAATACTTTCTTCCATACGCTACTGTCCTCTACACAATACTTTCTTCCATACGCTACTGTCCTCTACACACTACTTTCTTCCATGCGCTACTGTCCTCTACACAATACTTTCTTCCATACGCTACTGTCCTCTACACAATACTTTCTTCCATACACTACTGTCCTCTACACACTACTTTCTTCCATACACTACTGTCCTCTACACAATACTTTCTTCCATACGCTACTGTCCTCTACACACTACTTTCTTCCATACGCTACTGTCCTCTACACAATACTTTCTTCCATACACTACTGTCCTCTACAAACTACTTTCTTCCATACGCTACTGTCCTCTACACACTACTTTCTTCCATACGCTACTGTCCTCTACACACTACTTTCTTCCATACACTACTATCCTCTACACACTACTTTCTTCCATACGCTACTGTCCTCTACACAATACTTTCTTCCATACGCTACTGTCCTCTACACAATACTTTCTTCCATACGCTACTGTCCTCTACACAATACTTTCTTCCATACGCTACTGTCCTCTACACAATACTTTCTTCCATACGCTACTGTCCTCTACACAATACTTTCTTCCATACGCTACTGTCCTCTACACACTACTGTCCTCTACACAATACTTTCTTCCATACGCTACTGTCCTCTACACACTACTTTCTTCCATACGCTACTGTCCTCTACACAATACTTTCTTCCATACGCTACTGTCCTCTACACACTACTTTCTTCCATACACTACTGTCCTCTACACACTACTTTCTTCCATACGCTACTGTCCTCTACACAATACTTTCTTCCATACGCTACTGTCCTCTACACAATACTTTCTTCCATACACTACTGTCCTCTACACACTACTTTCTTCCATACGCTACTGTCCTCTACACACTACTTTCTTCCATACACTACTGTCCTCTACACACTACTTTCTTCCATACGCTACTGTCCTCTACACAAAACTTTCTTCCAAACGCTACTGTCCTCTACACACTACTTTCTTCCATACACTACTGTCCTCTACACACTACTTTCTTCCATACGCTGCTGTCCTCTACACAATACTTTCTTCCATACGCTACTGTCCTCTACACAATACTTTCTTCCATACGCTACTGTCCTCTACACAATACTTTCTTCCATACGCTACTGTCCTCTACACAATACTTTCTTCCATACGCTACTGTCCTCTACACACTACTGTCCTCTACACAATACTTTCTTCCATACGCTACTGTCCTCTACACACTACTTTCTTCCATACGCTACTGTCCTCTACACAATACTTTCTTCCATACGCTACTGTCCTCTACACACTACTTTCTTCCATACACTACTGTCCTCTACACACTACTTTCTTCCATACGCTACTGTCCTCTACACAATACTTTCTTCAATACGCTACTGTCCTCTACACACTACTTTCTTCCATACGCTACTGTCCTCTACACACTACTTTCTTCCATACACTACTTTCTTCCATACGCTACTGTCCTCTACACACTACTTTCTTCCATACGCTACTGTCCTCTACACACTACTTTCTTCCATACGCTACTGTCCTCTACACACTACTTTCTTCCATACGCTACTGTCCTCTACACTACTTTCTTCCATACACTACTGTCCTCTACACACTAATTTCTTCCATACGCTACTGTCCTCTACACACTACTTTCTTCCATACGCTACTGTCCTCTACACACTACTTTCTTCCATACGCTACTGTCCTCTACACACTACTTTCTTCCATACGCTACTGTCCTCTACACACTACTTTCTTCCATACACTACTTTCTTCCATACGCTACTGTCCTCTACACACTACTTTCTTCCATACACTACTTTCTTCCATACGCTACTGTCCTCTACACACTACTTTCTTCCATACATTACTGTCCTCTAAACACTACTTTCTTCCATACACTACTGTCCTCTACACACTACTTTCTTCCATACGCTACTGTCCTCTCCACAATACTTTCTTCCATACGCTACTGTCCTCTACACAATACTTTCTTCCATACGCTACTGTCCTCTCCACAATACTTTCTTCCATACGCTACTGTCCTCTACACAATACTTTCTTCCATACGCTACTGTCCTCTACACACTACTTTCTTCCATACGCTACTGTCCTCTACACACTACTTTCTTCCATACACTACTGTCCTCTACACAATACTTTCTTCCATACGCTACTGTCCTCTACACACTACTTTCTTCCATACGCTACTGTCCTCTTCACACTAATTTCTTCCATACGCTACTGTCCTCTACACACTACTTTCTTCCATACGCTACTGTCCTCTACACACTACTTTCTTCCATACGCTACTGTCCTCTACACACTACTTTCTTCCATACGCTACTGTCCTCTACACAATACTTTCTTCCATACGCTACTGTCCTCTACACAATACTTTCTTCCATACGCTACTGTCCTCTACACACTACTTTCTTCCATACGCTACTGTCCTCTACACACTAATTTCTTCCATACACTACTTTCTTCCATACGCTACTGTCCTCTACACACTACTTTATTCCATACACTACTGTCCTCTAAACACTACTTTCTTCCATACACTACTGTCCTCTACACACTACTTTCTTCCATACGCTACTGTCCTCTCCACAATACTTTCTTCCATACGCTACTGTCCTCTACAAACTACTTTCTTCCATACACTACTGTCCTCTACACAATACTTTCTTCCATACGCTACTGTCCTCTACACACTACTTTCTTCCATACGATACTGTCCTCTACACAATACTTTCTTCCATACACTACTGTCCTCTACAAACTACTTTCTTCCATACACTACTGTCCTCTACACACTACTTTCTTCCATACGCTACTGTCCTCTACACACTACTTTCTTCCATACACTACTGTCCTCTACACACTACTTTCTTCCATACGCTACTGTCCTCTACACACTACTTTCTTCCAAACGCTACTGTCCTCTACACACTACTTTCTTCCATACACTACTGTCCTCTACACACTACTTTCTTCCATACGCTACTGTCCTCTACACAATACTTTCTTCCATACGCTACTGTCCTCTACACAATACTTTCTTCCATACGCTACTGTCCTCTACACAATACTTTCTTCCATACGCTACTGTCCTCTACACACTACTGTCCTCTACACAATACTTTCTTCCATACGCTACTGTCCTCTACACACTACTTTCTTCCATACGCTACTGTCCTCTACACACTACTGTCCTCTACACAATACTTTCTTCCATACGCTACTGTCCTCTACACAATACTTTCTTCCATACGCTACTGTCCTCTACACAATACTTTCTTCCATACGCTACTGTCCTCTACACACTACTTTCTTCCATACACTACTGTCCTCTACACACTAATTTCTTCCATACGCTACTGTCCTCTACACACTACTTTCTTCCATACGCTACTGTCCTCTACACACTACTTTCTTCCATACAATACTGTCCTCTACACACTACTTTCTTCCATACGCTACTGTCCTCGACACACTAATTTCTTCCATACACTACTTTCTTCCATACAATACTGTCCTCTACACACTACTTTCTTCCATACGCTACTGTCCTCTACACACTACTGTCCTCTACACAATACTTTCTTCCATACGCTACTGTCCTCTACACACTACTTTCTTCCATACGCTACTGTCCTCTACACTACTTTCTTCCATACACTACTGTCCTCTACACACTAATTTCTTCCATACGCTACTGTCCTCTACACACTACTTTCTTCCATACGCTACTGTCCTCTACACACTACTTTCTTCCATACAATACTGTCCTCTACACACTACTTTCTTCCATACGCTACTGTCCTCGACACACTAATTTCTTCCATACACTACTTTCTTCCATACGCTACTGTCCTCTACACACTACTTTTTTCCATACACTACTGTCCTCTAAACACTACTTTCTTCCATACACTACTGTCCTCTACACACTACTTTCTTCCATACGCTACTGTCCTCTCCACAATACTTTCTTCCATACGCTACTGTCCTCTACACAATACTTTCTTCCATACGCTACTGTCCTCTCCACAATACTTTCTTCCATACGCTACTGTCCTCTACACAATACTTTCTTCCATACGCTACTGTCCTCCACACACTACTTTCTTCCATACGCTACTGTCCTCTACACACTACTTTCTTCCATACACTACTGTCCTCTACACAATACTTTCTTCCATACACTACTGTCCTCTACACACTACTTTCTTCCATACACTACTGTCCTCTACACACTAATTTCTTCCATACGCTACTGTCCTCTACACAATACTTTCTTCCATACGCTACTGTCCTCTACACAATACTTTCTTCCATACGCTACTGTCCTCTACACACTACTGTCCTCTACACAATACTTTCTTCCATACGCTACTGTCCTCTACACACTACTTTCTTCCATACGCTACTGTCCTCTACACTACTTTCTTCCATACACTACTGTCCTCTACACACTAATTTCTTCCATACGCTACTGTCCTCTACACACTACTTTCTTCCATACGCTACTGTCCTCTACACACTACTTTCTTCCATACAATACTGTCCTCTACACACTACTTTCTTCCATACGCTACTGTCCTCTACACACTACTTTCTTCCATACGCTACTGTCCTCTACACACTAATTTCTTCCATACACTACTTTCTTCCATACGCTACTGTCCTCTACACACTACTTTATTCCATACACTACTGTCCTCTAAACACTACTTTCTTCCATACACTACTGTCCTCTACACACTACTTTCTTCCATACGCTACTGTCCTCTCCACAATACTTTCTTCCATACGCTACTGTCCTCTACACAATACTTTCTTCCATACGCTACTGTCCTCTCCACAATACTTTCTTCCATACGCTACTGTCCTCTACACAATACTTTCTTCCATACGCTACTGTCCTCTACACACTACTTTCTTCCATACGCTACTGTCCTCTACACACTACTTTCTTCCATACACTACTGTCCTCTACACAATACTTTCTTCCATACACTACTGTCCTCTACACACTACTTTCTTCCATACACTACTGTCCTCTACACACTAATTTCTTCCATACGCTACTGTCCTCTACACACTACTTTCTTCCATACACTACTGTCCTCTACACACTACTTTCTTCCATACGCTACTGTCCTCTACACACTACTTTCTTCCATACGCTACTGTCCTCTACACACTACTTTCTTCCATACGCTACTGTCCTCTACACACTACTTTCTTCCATACACTACTTTCTTCCATACGCTACTGTCCTCTACACACTACTTTCTTCCATACACTACTTTCTTCCATACGCTACTGTCCTCTACACACTACTTTCTTCCATACACTACTGTCCTCTAAACACTACTTTCTTCCATACACTACTGTCCTCTACACACTACTTTCTTCCATACGCTACTGTCCTCTCCACAATACTTTCTTCCATACGCTACTGTCCTCTACACACTACTTTCTTCCATGCGCTACTGTCCTCTACACAATACTTTCTTCCATACACTACTGTCCTCTACACACTACTTTCTTCCATACACTACTGTCCTCTACAAACTACTTTCTTCCATACACTACTGTCCTCTACACACTACTTTCTTCCATACGCTGCTGTCCTCTACACACTACTTTCTTCCATACGCTACTGTCCTCTAGACACTACTTTCTTCCATACGCTACTGTCCTCTAAACACTACTTTCTTCCAAACGCTACTGTCCTCTACACACTACTTTCTTCCATACACTACTGTCCTCTACACACTACTTTCTTCCATACGCTACTGTCCTCTACACAATACTTTCTTCCATACGCTACTGTCCTCTACACAATACTTTCTTCCATACGCTACTGTCCTCTACACAATACTTTCTTCCATACGCTACTGTCCTCTACACACTACTTTCTTCCATACGCTACTGTCCTCTACACACTAATTTCTTCCATACACTACTTTCTTCCATACGCTACTGTCCTCTACACACTACTTTATTCCATACACTACTGTCCTCTAAACACTACTTTCTTCCATACACTACTGTCCTCTACACACTACTTTCTTCCATACGCTACTGTCCTCTCCACAATACTTTCTTCCATACGCTACTGTCCCCTACACAATACTTTCTTCCATACGCTACTGTCCTCTCCACAATACTTTCTTCCATACGCTACTGTCCTCTACACAATACTTTCTTCCATACGCTACTGTCCTCTACACACTACTTTCTTCCATACGCTACTGTCCTCTACACACTACTTTCTTCCATACACTACTGTCCTCTACACAATACTTTCTTCCATACACTACTGTCCTCTACACACTACTTTCTTCCATACACTACTGTCCTCTACACACTACTTTCTTCCATACGCTGCTGTCCTCTACACACTACTTTCTTCCATACGCTACTGTCCTCTAGACACTACTTTCTTCCATACGCTACTGTCCTCTAAACACTACTTTCTTCCAAACGCTACTGTCCTCTACACACTACTTTCTTCCATACACTACTGTCCTCTACACACTACTTTCTTCCATACCCTACTGTCCTCTACACAATACTTTCTTCCATACGCTACTGTCCTCTACACAATACTTTCTTCCATACGCTACTGTCCTCTACACAATACTTTCTTCCATACGCTACTGTCCTCTACACACTACTTTCTTCCATACGCTACTGTCCTCTACACACTAATTTCTTCCATACACTACTTTCTTCCATACGCTACTGTCCTCTACACACTACTTTATTCCATACACTACTGTCCTCTAAACACTACTTTCTTCCATACACTACTGTCCTCTACACACTACTTTCTTCCATACGCTACTGTCCTCTCCACAATACTTTCTTCCATACGCTACTGTCCTCTACACAATACTTTCTTCCATACGCTACTGTCCTCTCCACAATACTTTCTTCCATACGCTACTGTCCTCTACACAATACTTTCTTCCATACGCTACTGTCCTCTACACACTACTTTCTTCCATACGCTACTGTCCTCTACACACTACTTTCTTCCATACACTACTGTCCTCTACACAATACTTTCTTCCATACACTACTGTCCTCTACACACTACTTTCTTCCATACACTACTGTCCTCTACACACTAATTTCTTCCATACGCTACTGTCCTCTACACACTACTTTCTTCCATACGCTACTGTCCTCTACACACTACTTTCTTCCATACGCTACTGTCCTCTACACACTACTTTCTTCCATACGCTACTGTCCTCTACACACTAATTTCTTCCATACGCTACTGTCCTCTACACACTACTTTCTTCCATACACTACTGTCCTCTACACACTACTTTCTTCCATACACTACTGTCCTCTCCACAATACTTTCTTCCATACGCTACTGTCCTCTACACAATACTTTCTTCCATACGCTACTGTCCTCTCCACAATACTTTCTTCCATACGCTACTGTCCTCTACACAATACTTTCTTCCATACGCTACTGTCCTCTACACAATACTTTCTTCCATACGCTACTGTCCTCTACACACTACTTTCTTCCATGCGCTACTGTCCTCTACACAATACTTTCTTCCATACGCTACTGTCCTCTACACAATACTTTCTTCCATACGCTACTGTCCTCTACACACTACTTTCTTCCATACACTACTGTCCTCTACAAACTACTTTCTTCCATACATTACTGTCCTCTACACACTACTTTCTTCCATACGCTGCTGTCCTCTACACACTACTTTCTTCCATACGCTACTGTCCTCTACACACTACTTTCTTCCATACGCTACTGTCCTCTACACACTACTTTCTTCCAAACGCTACTGTCCTCTACACACTACTTTCTTCCATACACTACTGTCCTCTACACACTACTTTCTTCCATACGCTACTGTCCTCTACACAATACTTTCTTCCATACGCTACTGTCCTACACAATACTTTCTTCCATACGCTACTGTCCTCTACACAATACTTTCTTCCATACGCTACTGTCCTCTACACACTACTTTCTTCCATACGCTACTGTCCTCTACACACTAATTTCTTCCATACACTACTTTCTTCCATACGCTACTGTCCTCTACATACTACTTTATTCCATACACTACTGTCCTCTACACACTACTTTATTCCATACACTACTGTCCTCTAAACACTACTTTCTTCCATACACTACTGTCCTCTACACACTACTTTCTTCCATACGCTACTGTCCTCTCCACAATACTTTCTTCCATACGCTACTGTCCTCTACACAATACTTTCTTCCATACGCGACTGTCCTCTCCACAATACTTTCTTCCATACGCTACTGTCCTCTACACAATACTTTCTTCCATACGCTACTGTCCTCTACACACTACTTTCTTCCATACGCTACTGTCCTCTACACACTACTTTCTTCCATACACTACTGTCCTCTACACAATACTTTCTTCCATACACTACTGTCCTCTACACACTACTTTCTTCCATACACTACTGTCCTCTACACACTAATTTCTTCCATACGCTACTGTCCTCTACACACTACTTTCTTCCATACGCTACTGTCCTCTACACACTACTTTCTTCCATACACTACTGTCCTCTACACACTAATTTCTTCCATACACTACTGTCCTCTACACACTACTTTCTTCCATACACTACTTTCTTCCATACGCTACTGTCCTCTACACACTACTTTCTTCCATACACTACTTTCTTCCATACGCTACTGTCCTCTACACACTACTTTCTTCCATGCGCTACTGTCCTCTACACAATACTTTCTTCCATACGCTACTGTCCTCTACACAATACTTTCTTCCATACACTACTGTCCTCTACACACTACTTTCTTCCATACACTACTGTCCTCTACAAACTACTTTCTTCCATACACTACTGTCCTCTACACACTACTTTCTTCCATACGCTGCTGTCCTCTACACACTACTTTCTTCCATACGCTACTGTCCTCTACACACTACTTTCTTCCATACGCTACTGTCCTCTACACACTACTTTCTTCCAAACGCTACTGTCCTCTACACACTACTTTCTTCCATACACTACTGTCCTCTACACACTACTTTCTTCCATACGCTACTGTCCTCTACACAATACTTTCTTCCATACGCTACTGTCCTACACAATACTTTCTTCCATACGCTACTGTCCTCTACACAATACTTTCTTCCATACGCTACTGTCCTCTACACACTACTTTCTTCCATACGCTACTGTCCTCTACACACTAATTTCTTCCATACACTACTTTCTTCCATACGCTACTGTCCTCTACACACTACTTTATTCCATACACTACTGTCCTCTAAACACTACTTTCTTCCATACACTACTGTCCTCTACACACTACTTTCTTCCATACGCTACTGTCCTCTCCACAATACTTTCTTCCATACGCTACTGTCCTCTACACAATACTTTCTTCCATACGCTACTGTCCTCTCCACAATACTTTCTTCCATACGCTACTGTCCTCTACACAATACTTTCTTCCATACGCTACTGTCCTCTACACACTACTTTCTTCCATACGCTACTGTCCTCTACACACTACTTTCTTCCATACACTACTGTCCTCTACACAATACTTTCTTCCATACACTACTGTCCTCTACACACTACTTTCTTCCATACACTACTGTCCTCTACACACTAATTTCTTCCATACGCTACTGTCCTCTACACACTACTTTCTTCCATACACTACTGTCCTCTACACACTACTTTCTTCCATACGCTACTGTCCTCTACACACTAATTTCTTCCATACACTACTGTCCTCTACACACTACTTTCTTCCATACACTACTTTCTTCCATACGCTACTGTCCTCTACACACTACTTTCTTCCATACACTACTTTCTTCCATACGCTACTGTCCTCTACACACTACTTTCTTCCATACACTACTTTCTTCCATACGCTACTGTCCTCTACACACTACTTTCTTCCATACACTACTGTCCTCTAAACACTACTTTCTTCCATACACTACTGTCCTCTACACACTACTTTCTTCCATACGCTACTGTCCTCTCCACAATACTTTCTTCCATACGCTACTGTCCTCTACACAATACTTTCTTCCATACGCTACTGTCCTCTCCACAATACTTTCTTCCATACGCTACTGTCCTCTACACAATACTTTCTTCCATACGCTACTGTCCTCTACAAAATACTTTCTTCCATACGCTACTGTCCTCTACACAATACTTTCTTCCATACACTACTGTCCTCTACACACTACTTTCTTCCATACACTACTGTCCTCTACACACTACTTTCTTCCATACGCTACTGTCCTCTACATACTACTTTCTTCCATACGCTACTGTCCTCTACACAATACTTTCTTCCATACACTACTGTCCTCTACACACTACTTTCTTCCATACGCTACTGTCCTCTACACAATACTTTCTTCCATACGCTACTGTCCTCTACACAATACTTTCTTCCATACGCTACTGTCCTCTACACACTACTTTCTTCCATGCGCTACTGTCCTCTACACAATACTTTCTTCCATACGCTACTGTCCTCTACACAATACTTTCTTCCATACACTACTGTCCTCTACACACTACTTTCTTCCATACACTACTGTCCTCTACACACTACTTTCTTCCATACGCTACTGTCCTCTACACAATACTTTCTTCCATACACTACTGTCCTCTACACACTACTTTCTTCCATACACTACTGTCCTCTACACACTACTTTCTTCCATACGCTACTGTCCTCTACACACTACTTTCTTCCATACGCTACTGTCCTCTACACACTACTTTCTTCCATACGCTACTGTCCTCTACACACTACTTTCTTCCAAACGCTACTGTCCTCTACACACTACTTTCTTCCAAACGCTACTGTCCTCTACACACTACTTTCTTCCATACACTACTGTCCTCTACACACTACTTTCTTCCATACGCTACTGTCCTCTACACAATACTTTCTTCCATACGCTACTGTCCTCTACACAATACTTTCTTCCATACACTACTGTCCTCTACACAATACTTTCTTCCATACGCTACTGTCCTCTACACAATACTTTCTTCCATACGCTACTGTCCTCTACACAATACTTTCTTCCATACGCTACTGTCCTCTACACAATACTTTCTTCCATACGCTACTGTCCTCTACACACTACTTTCTTCCATACACTACTGTCCTCTACACACTACTTTCTTCCATACGCTACTGTCCTCTACACAATACTTTCTTCCATACGCTACTGTCCTCTACACAATACTTTCTTCCATACGCTACTGTCCTCTACACAATACTTTCTTCCATACGCTACTGTCCTCTACACAATACTTTCTTCCATACGCTACTGTCCTCTACACACTACTTTCTTCCATACGCTACTGTCCTCTACACACTACTTTCTTCCATACGCTACTGTCCTCTACACAATACTTTCTTCCATACGCTACTGTCCTCTACACTACTTTCTTCCATACACTACTGTCCTCTACACACTACTTTCTTCCATACGCTACTGTCCTCTACACACTACTTTCTTCCATACGCTACTGTCCTCTACACACTACTTTCTTCCAAACGCTACTGTCCTCTACACACTACTTTCTTCCATACGCTACTGTCCTCTACACACTACTTTCTTCCATACGCTACTGTCCTCTACACACTAATTTCTTCCATACGCTACTGTCCTCTACACACTACTTTCTTCCATACGCTACTGTGCTCTACACACTACTTTCTTCCATACGCTACTGTCCTCTACACACTACTTTCTTCCATACGCTACTGTCCTCTACACACTACTTTCTTCCATACACTACTTTCTTCCATACGCTACTGTCCTCTACACACTACTTTCTTCCATACACTACTGTCCTCTAAACACTACTTTCTTCCATACACTACTGTCCTCTACACACTACTTTCTTCCATACACTACTTTCTTCCATACGCTACTGTCCTCTACACACTACTTTCTTCCATACGCTACTGTCCTCTACACACTACTTTCTTCCATACACTACTTTCTTCCATACGCTACTGTCCTCTACACACTACTTTCTTCCATACACTACTGTCCTCTAAACACTACTTTCTTCCATACACTACTGTCCTCTACACACTACTTTCTTCCATACGCTACTGTCCTCTCCACAATACTTTCTTCCATACGCTACTGTCCTCTACACAATACTTTCTTCCATACGCTACTGTCCTCTCCACAATACTTTCTTCCATACGCTACTGTCCTCTACACAATACTTTCTTCCATACGCTACTGTCCTCTACACACTACTTTCTTCCATACACTACTGTCCTCTACACACTACTTTCTTCCATACACTACTGTCCTCTACACAATACTTTCTTCCATACACTACTGTCCTCTACACACTACTTTCTTCCATACACTACTTTCTTCCATACGCTACTGTCCTCTACACACTACTTTCTTCCATGCGCTACTGTCCTCTACACAATACTTTCTTCCATACGCTACTGTCCTCTACACAATACTTTCTTCCATACACTACTGTCCTCTACACACTACTTTCTTCCATACACTACTGTCCTCTACAAACTACTTTCTTCCATACACTACTGTCCTCTACACACTACTTTCTTCCATACGCTGCTGTCCTCTACACACTACTTTCTTCCATACGCTACTGTCCTCTACACACTACTTTCTTCCATACGCTACTGTCCTCTACACACTACTTTCTTCCAAACGCTACTGTCCTCTACACACTACTTTCTTCCATACACTACTGTCCTCTACACACTACTTTCTTCCATACGCTACTGTCCTCTACACAATACTTTCTTCCATACGCTACTGTCCTACACAATACTTTCTTCCATACGCTACTGTCCTCTACACAATACTTTCTTCCATACGCTACTGTCCTCTACACACTACTTTCTTCCATACGCTACTGTCCTCTACACACTAATTTCTTCCATACACTACTTTCTTCCATACGCTACTGTCCTCTACACACTACTTTATTCCATACACTACTGTCCTCTAAACACTACTTTCTTCCATACACTACTGTCCTCTACACACTACTTTCTTCCATACGCTACTGTCCTCTCCACAATACTTTCTTCCATACGCTACTGTCCTCTACACAATACTTTCTTCCATACGCTACTGTCCTCTCCACAATACTTTCTTCCATACGCTACTGTCCTCTACACAATACTTTCTTCCATACGCTACTGTCCTCTACACACTACTTTCTTCCATACGCTACTGTCCTCTACACACTACTTTCTTCCATACACTACTGTCCTCTACACAATACTTTCTTCCATACACTACTGTCCTCTACACACTACTTTCTTCCATACACTACTGTCCTCTACACACTACTTTCTTCCATACGCTACTGTCCTCTACACAATACTTTCTTCCATACACTACTGTCCTCTACACACTACTTTCTTCCATACACTACTGTCCTCTACACACTACTTTCTTCCATACACTACTGTCCTCTACACACTACTTTCTTCCATACGCTACTGTCCTCTACACACTACTTTCTTCCATACGCTACTGTCCTCTACACACTACTTTCTTCCATACGCTACTGTCCTCTACACACTACTTTCTTCCATACGCTACTGTCCTCTACACACTACTTTCTTCCAAACGCTACTGTCCTCTACACACTACTTTCTTCCAAACGCTACTGTCCTCTACACACTACTTTCTTCCATACACTACTGTCCTCTACACACTACTTTCTTCCATACGCTACTGTCCTCTACACAATACTTTCTTCCATACGCTACTGTCCTCTACACAATACTTTCTTCCATACACTACTGTCCTCTACACAATACTTTCTTCCATACGCTACTGTCCTCTACACAATACTTTCTTCCATACGCTACTGTCCTCTACACAATACTTTCTTCCATACGCTACTGTCCTCTACACAATACTTTCTTCCATACGCTACTGTCCTCTACACACTACTTTCTTCCATACACTACTGTCCTCTACACACTACTTTCTTCCATACGCTACTGTCCTCTACACACTACTTTCTTCCATACACTACTGTCCTCTAAACACTACTTTCTTCCATACACTACTGTCCTCTACACACTACTTTCTTCCATACGCTACTGTCCTCTCCACACTACTTTCTTCCATACGCTACTGTCCTCTACACAATACTTTCTTCCATACGCTACTGTCCTCTACACAATACTTTCTTCCATGCGCTACTGTCCTCTACACAATACTTTCTTCCATACGCTACTGTCCTCTACACAATACTTTCTTCCATACACTACTGTCCTCTACACACTACTTTCTTCCATACACTACTGTCCTCTACACACTACTTTCTTCCATACGCTACTGTCCTCTACACACTACTTTCTTCCATACGCTACTGTCCTCTACACAATACTTTCTTCCATACACTACTGTCCTCTACACACTACTTTCTTCCATACACTACTGTCCTCTACACACTACTTTCTTCCATACGCTACTGTCCTCTACACACTACTTTCTTCCATACGCTACTGTCCTCTACACACTACTTTCTTCCATACGCTACTGTCCTCTACACACTACTTTCTTCCAAACGCTACTGTCCTCTACACACTACTTTCTTCCATACACTACTGTCCTCTACACACTACTTTCTTCCATACGCTACTGTCCTCTACACAATACTTTCTTCCATACGCTACTGTCCTCTACACAATACTTTCTTCCATACGCTACTGTCCTCTACACAATACTTTCTTCCATACGCTACTGTCCTCTACACAATACTTTCTTCCATACGCTACTGTCCTCTACACAATACTTTCTTCCATACGCTACTGTCCTCTACACACTACTGTCCTCTACACACTACTTTCTTCCATACGCTACTGTCCTCTACACACTACTTTCTTCCATACGCTACTGTCCTCTACACAATACTTTCTTCCATACGCTACTGTCCTCTACACACTACTTTCTTCCATACATTACTTTCTTCCATACGCTACTGTCCTCTACACACTACTTTCTTCCATACGCTACTGTCCTCTACACACTACTTTCTTCCATACGCTACTGTCCTCTACACACTACTTTCTTCCATACGCTACTGTCCTCTACACACTACTTTCTTCCAAACGCTACTGTCCTCTACACACTACTTTCTTCCATACACTACTGTCCTCTACACACTACTTTCTTCCATGCGCTACTGTCCTCTACACAATACTTTCTTCCATACGCTACTGTCCTCTACACACTACTTTCTTCCATACACTACTTTCTTCCATACGCTACTGTCCTCTACACACTACTTTCTTCCATACACTACTGTCCTCTAAACACTACTTTCTTCCATACACTACTGTCCTCTACACACTACTTTCTTCCATACGCTACTGTCCTCTACACACTACTTTCTTCCATACGCTACTGTCCTCTACACAATACTTTCTTCCATACGCTACTGTCCTCTCCACAATACTTTCTTCCATACGCTACTGTCCTCTCCACAATACTTTCTTCCATACGCTACTGTCCTCTACACAATACTTTCTTCCATACGCTACTGTCCTCTACACACTACTTTCTTCCATACACTACTTTCTTCCATACGCTACTGTCCTCTACACACTACTTTCTTCCATACACTACTGTCCTCTACACACTACTTTCTTCCATGCGCTACTGTCCTCTACACAATACTTTCTTCCATACGCTACTGTCCTCTACACACTACTTTCTTCCATACACTACTTTCTTCCATACGCTACTGTCCTCTACACACTACTTTCTTCCATACACTACTGTCCTCTAAACACTACTTTCTTCCATACACTACTGTCCTCTACACACTACTTTCTTCCATACGCTACTGTCCTCTCCACAATACTTTCTTCCATACGCTACTGTCCTCTACACAATACTTTCTTCCATACGCTACTGTCCTCTCCACAATACTTTCTTCCATACGCTACTGTCCTCTACACAATACTTTCTTCTATACGCTACTGTCCTCTACACACTACTTTCTTCCATACACTACTGTCCTCTAAACACTACTTTCTTCCATACGCTACTGTCCTCTACACACTACTTTCTTCCATACGCTACTGTCCTCTACACACTACTTTCTTCCATACGCTACTGTCCTCTACACACTACTTTCTTCCAAACGCTACTGTCCTCTACACACTACTTTCTTCCATACGCTACTGTCCTCTACACACTACTTTCTTCCATACGCTACTGTCCTCTACACACTACTTTCTTCCATACACTACTGTCCTCTACACACTACTTTCTTCCATACGCTACTGTCCTCTACACAATACTTTCTTCCATACGCTACTGTCCTCTACACAATACTTTCTTCCATACGCTACTGTCCTCTACACAATACTTTCTTCCATACGCTACTGTCCTCTACACACTACTGTCCTCTACACAATACTTTCTTCCATACGCTACTGTCCTCTACACACTACTTTCTTCCATACACTACTGTCCTCTACACACTACTTTCTTCCATACGCTACTGTCCTCTACACAATACTTTCTTCCATACGCTACTGTCCTCTACACACTACTTTCTTCCATACACTACTGTCCTCTACACACTACTTTCTTCCATACGCTACTGTCCTCTACACAATACTTTCTTCCATACGCTACTGTCCTCTCCACAATACTTTCTTCCATACGCTACTGTCCTCAACACAATACTTTCTTCTATACGCTACTGTCCTCTACACACTACTTTCTTCCATACACTACTGTCCTCTCCACAATACTTTCTTCCATACGCTACTGTCCTCTCCACAATACTTTCTTCCATACGCTACTGTCCTCAACACAATACTTTCTTCTATACGCTACTGTCCTCTAAACACTACTTTCTTCCATACGCTACTGTCCTCTACACACTACTTTCTTCCATACGCTACTGTCCTCTACACACTACTTTCTTCCATACGCTACTGTCCTCTACACACTACTTTCTTCCAAACGCTACTGTCCTCTACACACTACTTTCTTCCATACACTACTGTCCTCTACACACTACTTTCTTCCATACGCTACTGTCCTCTACACAATACTTTCTTCCATACGCTACTGTCCTCTACACAATACTTTCTTCCATACGCTACTGTCCTCTACACACTACTGTCCTCTACACAATACTTTCTTCCATACGCTACTGTCCTCTACACAATACTTTCTTCCATACGCTACTGTCCTCTACACACTACTGTCCTCTACACAATACTTTCTTCCATACGCTACTGTCCTCTACACACTACTTTCTTCCATACACTACTGTCCTCTACACACTACTTTCTTCCATACGCTACTGTCCTCTACACAATACTTTCTTCCATACGCTACTGTCCTCTACACACTACTTTCTTCCATACACTACTGTCCTCTACACACTACTTTCTTCCATACGCTACTGTCCTCTACACAATACTTTCTTCCATACGCTACTGTCCTCTACACAATACTTTCTTCCATACATTACTGTCCTCTACACACTACTTTCTTCCATACGCTACTGTCCTCTACACAATACTTTCTTCCATGCGCTACTGTCCTCTACACAATACTTTCTTCCATACGCTACTGTCCTCTACACAATACTTTCTTCCATACGCTACTGTCCTCTACACACTACTTTCTTCCATACGCTACTGTCCTCTACACACTACTTTCTTCCATACGCTACTGTCCTCTACACACTACTTTCTTCCATACGCTACTGTCCTCTACACAATACTTTCTTCCATACACTACTGTCCTCTACACACTACTTTCTTCCATACGCTACTGTCCTCTACACACTACTTTCTTCCATACGCTACTGTCCTCTACACACTACTTTCTTCCATACGCTACTGTCCTCTACACAATACTTTCTTCCATACACTACTGTCCTCTACACACTACTTTCTTCCATACGCTACTGTCCTCTACACTACTTTCTTCCATACACTACTGTCCTCTACACACTACTTTCTTCCATACGCTACTGTCCTCTACACACTACTTTCTTCCATACGCTACTGTCCTCTACACACTACTTTCTTCCATACGCTACTGTCCTCTACACACTACTTTCTTCCATACAATACTTTCTTCCATACGCTACTGTCCTCTACACAATACTTTCTTCCATACGCTACTGTCCTCTACACACTACTTTCTTCCATACGCTACTGTCCTCGACACACTACTTTCTTCCATACGCTACTGTCCTCTACACACTACTTTCTTCCATACACTACTGTCCTCTAAACACTACTTTCTTCCATACACTACTGTCCTCTACACAGTACTTTCTTCCATACGCTACTGTCCTCTACACACTACTTTCTTCCATACACTACTGTCCTCTAAACACTACTTTCTTCCATACACTACTGTCCTCTACACAGTACTTTCTTCCATACGCTACTGTCCTCTACACACTCCTTTCTTCCATACACTACTGTCCTCTAAACACTACTTTCTTCCATACGCTACTGTCCTCTACACAATACTTTCTTCCATACACTACTGTCCTCTACACACTACTTTCTTCCATACACTACTGTCCTCTACACACTACTTTCTTCCATACACTACTGTCCTCTACACACTACTTTCTTCCATACGCTACTGTCCTCTACACTACTTTCTTCCATACACTACTGTCCTCTACACACTAATTTCTTCCATACACTACTGTCCTCTACACACTACTTTCTTCCATACACTACTTTCTTCCATACGCTACTGTCCTCTACACACTACTTTCTTCCATACACACTACTTTCTTCCATACGCTACTGTCCTCTACACACTACTTTCTTCCATACAATACTTTCTTCCATACGCTACTGTCCTCTACACAATACTTTCTTCCATACGCTACTGTCCTCTACACACTACTTTCTTCCATACGCTACTGTCCTCTACACACTACTTTCTTCCATACGCTACTGTCCTCTACACACTACTTTCTTCCATACACTACTGTCCTCTACACACTACTTTCTTCCATACACTACTGTCCTCTACACACTACTTTCTTCCATTCACTACTGTCCTCTAAACACTACTTTCTTCCATACACTACTGTCCTCTAAACACTACTTTCTTCCATACACTACTGTCCTCTACACAGTACTTTCTTCCATACGCTACTGTCCTCTACACACTACTTTCTTCCATACACTACTGTCCTCTAAACACTTCTTTCTTCCATACGCTACTGTCCTCTACACAATACTTTCTTCCATACACTACTGTCCTCTACACACTACTTTCTTCCATACGCTACTGTCCTCTACACACTACTTTCTTCCATACGCTACTGTCCTCTACACAATACTTTCTTCCATACGCTACTGTCCTCTACATACTACTTTCTTCCATACGCTACTGTCCTCTACACACTACTTTCTTCCATACGCTACTGTCCTCTACACACTACTTTCTTCCATACGCTACTGTCCTCTACACAATACTTTCTTCCATACGCTACTGTCCTCTACACACTACTTTCTTCCATACGCTACTGTCCTCTACACACTACTTTCTTCCATACGCTACTGTCCTCTTCACAATACTTTCTTCCATACGCTACTGTCCTCTACACAATACTTTCTTCCATACGCTACTGTCCTCTACACAATACTTTCTTCCATACGCTACTGTCCTCTACACACTACTTTCTTCCATACGCTACTGTCCTCTACACACTACTTTCTTCCATACACTACTGTCCTCTACACAGTACTTTCTTCCATACACTACTTTCTTCCATACGCTACTGTCCTCTACACACTACTTTCTTCCATACGCTACTGTCCTCTACACACTACTTTCTTCCATACGCTACTGTCCTCTACACACTACTTTCTTCCATACGCTACTGTCCTCTACACGCTACTTTCTTCCATACGCTACTGTCCTCTACACGCTACTTTCTTCCATACGCTACTGTCCTCTACACGCTACTTTCTTCCATACGCTACTGTCCTCTACACGCTACTTTCTTCCATACACTACTTTCTTCCATACGCTACTGTCCTCTACACACTACTTTCTTCCATACGCTACTGTCCTCTACACACTACTTTCTTCCATACGCTACTGTCCTCTACACACTACTTTCTTCCATACGCTACTGTCCTCTACACACTACTTTCTTCCATACACTACTGTCCTCTAAACACTACTTTCTTCCATACACTACTGTCCTCTACACAGTACTTTCTTCCATACGCTACTGTCCTCTACACACTACTTTCTTCCATACACTACTGTCCTCTAAACACTACTTTCTTCCATACACTACTGTCCTCTACACAGTACTTTCTTCCATACGCTACTGTCCTCTACACACTACTTTCTTCCATACACTACTGTCCTCTAAACACTACTTTCTTCCATACGCTACTGTCCTCTACACAATACTTTCTTCCATACACTACTGTCCTCTACACACTACTTTCTTCCATACACTACTGTCCTCTACACACTACTTTCTTCCATACACTACTGTCCTCTACACACTACTTTCTTCCATACGCTACTGTCCTCTACACTACTTTCTTCCATACACTACTGTCCTCTACACACTAATTTCTTCCATACGCTACTGTCCTCTACACACTACTTTCTTCCATACAATACTGTCCTCTACACACTACTTTCTTCCATACGCTACTGTCCTCTACACACTAATTTCTTCCATACACTACTGTCCTCTACACACTACTTTCTTCCATACACTACTTTCTTCCATACGCTACTGTCCTCTACACACTACTTTCTTCCATACACTACTTTCTTCCATACGCTACTGTCCTCTACACACTACTTTCTTCCATACAATACTTTCTTCCATACGCTACTGTCCTCTACACAATACTTTCTTCCATACTCTACTGTCCTCTACACACTACTTTCTTCCATACGCTACTGTCCTCTACACACTACTTTCTTCCATACGCTACTGTCCTCTACACACTACTTTCTTCCATACACTACTGTCCTCTACACACTACTTTCTTCCATTCACTACTGTCCTCTACACAATACTTTCTTCCATTCACTACTGTCCTCTACACAATACTTTCTTCCATTCACTACTGTCCTCTACACACTACTTTCTTCCATTCACTACTGTCCTCTACACAATACTTTCTTCCATACGCTACTGTCCTCTACACACTACTTTCTTCCATACACTACTGTCCTCTACACACTACTTTCTTCCATTCACTACTGTCCTCTACACAATACTTTCTTCTATACACTACTGTCCTCTACACACTACTTTCTTCCATTCACTACTGTCCTCTAAACACTACTTTCTTCCATACACTACTGTCCTCTAAACACTACTTTCTTCCATACACTACTGTCCTCTACACAGTACTTTCTTCCATACGCTACTGTCCTCTACACACTACTTTCTTCCATACACTACTGTCCTCTACACACTACTTTCTTCCATTCACTATTGTCCTCTAAACACTACTTTCTTCCATACACTACTGTCCTCTAAACACTACTTTCTTCCATACACTACTGTCCTCTAAACACTACTTTCTTCCATACACTACTGTCCTCTAAACACTTCTTTCTTCCATACGCTACTGTCCTCTACACAATACTTTCTTCCATACACTACTGTCCTCTACACACTACTTTCTTCCATACGCTACTGTCCTCTACACACTACTTTCTTCCATACGCTACTGTCCTCTACACAATACTTTCTTCCATACGCTACTGTCCTCTACATACTACTTTCTTCCATACGCTACTGTCCTCTACACACTACTTTCTTCCATACGCTACTGTCCTCTACACAATACTTTCTTCCATACGCTACTGTCCTCTACACACTACTTTCTTCCATACGCTACTGTCCTCTACACACTACTTTCTTCCATACGCTACTGTCCTCTTCACAATACTTTCTTCCATACGCTACTGTCCTCTACACAATACTTTCTTCCATACGCTACTGTCCTCTACACAATACTTTCTTCCATACGCTACTGTCCTCTACACACTACTTTCTTCCATACGCTACTGTCCTCTACACACTACTTTCTTCCATACTCTACTGTCCTCTACACACTACTTTCTTCCATACGCTACTGTCCTCTACACAGTACTTTCTTCCATACACTACTTTCTTCCATACGCTACTGTCCTCTACACACTACTTTCTTCCATACGCTACTGTCCTCTACACACTACTTTCTTCCATACGCTACTGTCCTCTACACACTACTTTCTTCCATACGCTACTGTCCTCTACACGCTACTTTCTTCCATACGCTACTGTCCTCTACACACTACTTTCTTCCATACGCTACTGTCCTCTACACACTACTTTCTTCCATACGCTACTGTCCTCTACACGCTACTTTCTTCCATACGCTACTGTCCTCTACACGCTACTTTCTTCCATACGCTACTGTCCTCTACACGCTACTTTCTTCCATACGCTACTGTCCTCTACACGCTACTTTCTTCCATACGCTACTTTCTTCCATACGCTACTGTCCTCTACACACTACTTTCTTCCATACGCTACTGTCCTCTACACACTACTTTCTTCCATACGCTACTGTCCTCTACACACTACTTTCTTCCATACGCTACTGTCCTCTACACACTACTTTCTTCCATACGCTACTGTCCTCTACACACTACTTTCTTCCATACGCTACTGTCCTCTACACACTACTTTCTTCCATACGCTACTGTCCTCTACACACTACTTTCTTCCATACGCTACTGTCCTCTACACACTACTTTCTTCCATACGCTACTGTCCTCTACACACTACTTTCTTCCATACACTACTGTCCTCTACACACTACTTTCTTCCATACGCTACTGTCCTCTACACACTACTTTCTTCCATACGCTACTGTCCTCTACACGCTACTTTCTTCCATACGCTACTGTCCTCTACACGCTACTTTCTTCCATACGCTACTGTCCTCTACACACTACTTTCTTCCATACGCTATTGTCCTCTACACACTACTTTCTTCCATACGCTACTGTCCTCTACACACTACTTTCTTCCATACGCTACTGTCCTCTACACACTACTTTCTTCCATACACTACTGTCCTCTACACACTACTTTCTTCCATACGCTATTGTCCTCTACACACTACTTTCTTCCATACGCTACTGTCCTCTACACACTACTTTCTTCCATACGCTACTGTCCTCTACACGCTACTTTCTTCCATACGCTACTGTCCTCTACACACTACTTTCTTCCATACGCTACTGTCCTCTACACGCTACTTTCTTCCATACGCTACTGTCCTCTACACGCTACTTTCTTCCATACGCTACTGTCCTCTACACGCTACTTTCTTCCATACACTACTTTCTTCCATACGCTACTGTCCTCTACACACTACTTTCTTCCATACGCTACTGTCCTCTACACACTACTTTCTTCCATACGCTACTGTCCTCTACACACTACTTTCTTCCATACGCTACTGTCCTCTACACACTACTTTCTTCCATACGCTACTGTCCTCTACACACTACTTTCTTCCATACACTACTGTCCTCTACACGCTACTTTCTTCCATACGCTACTGTCCTCTACACGCTACTTTCTTCCATACGCTACTGTCCTCTACACACTACTTTCTTCCATACGCTACTGTCCTCTACACACTACTTTCTTCCATACACTACTGTCCTCTACACGCTACTTTCTTCCATACGCTACTGTCCTCTACACACTACTTTCTTCCATACGCTACTGTCCTCTACACACAAATTTCTTCCATACGCTAGTGTTTCATATAAAAGTCATAGTGAAAAAAATAACTTGTTAAGACTAAAAACCCTAAACAAGTTTTTTTTTCTTCGATCGAGCAAAATAATAATTATGACAGTGGGCATAATAAATTCAGGTGTTGAACTTAGGTTGAATACCCCTCCAATAACATCTAAACTCACAAACTTCACTGTCACATCCATCTACTGTCCTTTATTTGCTCTGCTTCAACAATAGTGATAGACCATTCGATCAGGCCGATTAATGACATTTTTGAGATGATCAGCCGGCGCTCATAAGGCTGATAAACAAAAAGTGTCAAGTGTGTATTGATTAAACTCAACTCACAGACATGCAAGATTCTTTATCTGCATGTTTCACATATTGGACTATAATGGCACATCTTTTATCCCAATATATGATATTGCATATTTTTACACATTTTCTGGTAATTCAGTAAATACATATTCTATATGAAACAACCACATTGTAAAGCCTATTTTTGTATAAAGAGTAGTTTTAATAAATAACTTCAGTGCAAAATGAACATACAAGTTTCAGGTGAAATTATGGAGAGAAAAAATAAATATATATATACAGTATATATTTCCAGCTATACACCATGTTTACATGTATGCATATTAATCAGATTAAGAAAATCGTGTGATTAAGCCAGAACTTAGTTTAAAGCAAATAATGAGCGCTCCTCTGACCAACAGACACCGCCTCCATCTCCAAACTGCAGGATTACTGACTCAACGATGGCCAGTTCATAGGAGCTCTTCTTAAAATGTGCGGTGCCTGAGAACGCACCTCTGGCTGTGGTAGAATGGCACAGTCTAATTATCCGGACACATTCAGGCAGGTGTGATGCAGCAGCTCAGTCATTTGACAGAAGGATGGAACTTGACACAGGAATTTGGCCTCTTCCTGTTTCTTTAAGAAATACAGCTGTTTATGAGCTTTCTTCACCAGGAGATGTGAGAGGACCATGTCAGGATCTCTGTTCTCTTTATGGGCTTTTGTGAAACAGGCCAGAAGGTATGGTGCTCGTCAGCAATAATGATCACACACTTAAGTGACATAACACTTGCTAAGACAACACTGTGTTGCATCACAGTGTTTGCTTTATGTTTCCACAAGGTTCAATGTTTATAAGGCAGAAGCAGGTTTTAGCCTGTGTCATTTATCTTTTAAAAGGTCAAAAAATCGACTTATAGGCAACTTGATGGTCAGAATTAAACCTGGAGGAGTCACGACGCTGTAGTAATAATGAAAATTGTCCCAGCCTCAATGAATGGACCATCCCTTTAAAAATGTTTCCATAATGCATTTTATTTCACTTCAGAGGTAAGAACTCTCCTGCAACTGCATCCATGTAACAATAGAATCTATAAATATCTTCAGATGATCGTCTCCTATGCATTTCAAAGCTCATGTTAATTCTATTTGTATATTGCATATACACCACAGTAAAGCACACTGAGACGCAAAGACAAAGAAATGAATGAATCTCATTCCTTTGCGTCTCAGTGTGCTTTACAAACCATTACAAAGTTTTTTTATGAACTTTATTTCAGACACTGGTCACAATCATAAGAATCATACTGCACTGTGCATCCCATCAGAGCCTTGGTGCATAGAAATACAATGTTCCATCCATTTCTCACAAACAAGTTCAGAAGTTAAACCCTCTCTCTCTCTCAGGCACTCAGTCTTTGCAGGGTGGAGCTGTGTGGAGGCAGAGCACGGTCAGCCCTGGAAGGCGTGGAGCTCCTCCTCACTGAAGCCCTGCTGCTTCAGCAACCTGACAGACGAACAAAAGGGAGAGGACAAGACACTGAGAACAAGAGAACGGAGTACCACTGCATCTGAGGTCTACGGTGCTCTGAGGAGCTGAGGCTACTGAGAAACGTAGTACATAGAAGGTAGATATGTGATATGGGCCTCACTCCCCCTAGGAGTTATGAAAGTCCAAGTCCCCTTCTTTACATTTCACATAGATGCATTATATTCGGTTGGCATATGTATCATGTCCAGACTTTAAAAAAGCCATTGGGAGGTAAAGCCTAAACCCAACAGTAAAGCAGCCATTTTGAATTTCGTGTGCAATACTATGGTCATTTTTGCCACCCTCTGTACTGAAGACATGTACAGGCCCATTTTGAATCATAGCCATAGCGCCACCTACTGGTAACAGGAAGGAACAGTTGCTATACTTTGTCTCGCTACTCTGAGTAGATCAACCGAAAAGTTGCTCAGCAAATAATTTAGACCTTCATGATGCAAAACTGAAAAGTGACGGTGTTTTGATGGAGCGACGTTGTCGTGGGAAGGCATTAGTCACCATGAACAACACAGCAGTTTTTGAGAGGCTTGACACGCAGTAAAATAGTTGGTTCTTGTGCTTGGCTGTAAAAATGACAACATTTTAACGAAGCAGCCCTCGCAGTGCGTTTTACCGAGATGTACGGAATTTGGTAGACTTAAAAAAGAGTCTCCAGGGGCCTCTAACAACTTTCTGCCTGACTCTCTCCGTCTCTCTGACTTTATCTGTATCTCTGACCATGCAAGGTGCCACCTGACCATCAGGACTATCTAACATTCATACAACATTCACACACAGGAGGCACAGCTATGGGAGCAATCTGGGGTTAAGTGTCTTGCCCAAAGACACGTCATGAACTAGTGGAGCCGCGGATCGAACCACCGATTGATTGAAGGACAACCCTGCTCTACCACTGAGCCAGGTCATCGTTAAGAAACATGGGCAGTCAGCTGATGAGACAGAATGTAAACAAACCTCCAGGTTAGCCTCTATCACAGGTTACAGAGTCCTCATCTATAGCGACTGGGTACACACAAAACAGGGCCTGAAAGAGGCACACGCAAAAGATGTGATCTATGACGACAAACTAGACAGAAATATGTGTTGAAATTAAATGTGGGAGGCTCACACATTTAATTTCACACGTTACCTATAGACCTACTTTGTCGTAAACATTCAAACCAGCAGAGTTGGTAGATATTCCTAAAGCACCTTTCAACTGTAAAAGCTATTAACCTAGATGCACTTTTTTCTCAGGACAGAGGACAGTGAGGTACAGGTTGAATAATAAAGGTGATAACACACACCCTATGCTTAGCTCTGTAAAGGCATTGGGGCCGCACACACACACATAGCATTTGGACCCATCAGGCCTGTTGAGGACATCCTGGAGCATGGACTCGTCCAGTCTTCCCTTCCTGCCGGTCCAGCTTTCACAGGGATCGGAGAGCACGTACTCCACCTGAAACCTGACACACACACACACATTCTGAAGATGTACAAAGACACAAGGTCCCGGTGTAGCAGAAGAATTTGTAACGCTGAAAGTCATCTGCATTTCACTGCCTTCGTACAGATGTGGAGGTGTCAAGCCTAAAAGCACAGTGTGCATTCACACTCAATGTGTCCGTCAGTTTGTCACATTCTACCAAGTTTTTACTTCAAAACTTTTGAATCTTTTGATCTAAATACAACTGAAAGAAGACAGGCAGAGATCAAATCTTCTCTCTTCAATATTTTTCCCAACATAAACAATTATAAAGGGATATTAATAAATGACAGACACCAGGTAATAATCGACATGCTTAAAGGATGGACTGGTGACACCTCACCCTTTGTCTCTGCCTGTACCTTCCTTTTCTTTTCTACAACCTGCACTGCTCTATCCTCACAGCACTCCCTTACATACTCCACATCTTAGTTTGTCTAATTAAGAATAAATGAAGGCTGGCTTGTGACGGGGACAAACAGTATGAGGCTTTAAACACTCAGCTGTGATACCTCTCATGACTAGCAGCCAGTTCATCCAGCTCACAGCGCCACAGAATGTCCTCCTCTCGTCGGTTTAGGAAGAGCAGCTTGGTTTTCCTGCGGTACAATCAAAGACACAAACAGTAATACGGAGCACACTGTGCCCACAATGAATAGGAATCTTTTTTCCTAACAAAGAATATGTTCTTAATAACGGAAATACACTTTATTTATGTGTTGTAGTTACTGCTATTATTAAAAATCTTTACATTTCACTTTTTCCAAAAGTGAAATGACTCAGATTGGAGAGACTCAGATTATTACTGTGGCTGTACAAGGGTTTTCTTCAGCTCTTTGGGCACATTTCTCTCCCTCTCTATGCATGTTTGTGACTTTGATGTAGAAGTGCCCAGGATGTTGTATTCAGACATTGGAGCAACAAGTTCAATTTCCATCAGATAAAGATAAATGGACTCATGTCTGAAAGGGACTTAAGCATGAAGTATAGTGAAAGAGAACTAGAAAACAATGACGACAGAAATACAAATCTGCTGATCTGAGTACTGTGATAGTCCCCACCTGATGGTGTCACCATCCTGTAGAGCCAGCTGGATGAGGCGAGCCATGGGCGTGAACCCTGTGCCTGCTGCTAACAGGTACAGGTATGTGACATCACGAAGGGGGCGGAGACTGAAGGTACCCTCTGGACCACTAACTGATACACAATCACCTAGATAGTAACAATACATAATTGAACAAAATCATAGAATTAGTCAGTGAGTTCATTGAATGAATACAAAAAGACAGCTTGAATTAAGATTGGTAAGAAAAACACTGCAACAATAAAAAACCAACACAGAATACATCTGGTAGTTGTAATGTTGGGATCATTAAACAGCAGACGAGCGACTGCATTGTCATCACAGCACACAGTAGTTATCTTCAGCTGCTCATCATATTGGACATTCAATGTTTCTTTAGTTTGTGTGTCATACAGCATTCCATTCTTCACTTCATCATCTCTGTCGCATTAATGAAACATCTTTTCTGAGACGTTAGTTTAACTGAACCCATATTAAATAAGATTGATCTCATTACTTCACTTTGTATTTCTATAAAACACCACATTATTGTTCAGTTTCTGAGCTCGCTGATGTCAGAGCTCTCTTTCAGGGTTCAGGTACGTTATACGAGAAAAGAAGTCGTTTTTACCACAAATCAACAACGTGAGTGAGGGGGGAGATGCAAGAACAATGTATCTCCTGGAGGGCATACATAGTGGTACACTCTGGTATTCACATGAAAAGTGACAGAAACAGTTGTGTAAAGAGAGCCGAGAGAGAAGTGAAAACCCGTATCACCCCCACACAGCTGACCAGTGACAGTGTGAGGGGTTGTGAATGTCGGATCGTCAGTTGATGAAAGTTACACAAATAGATACACAGCTTCCCCTAATCCAAAAGTGGAAAGGTGAAGCTATCCGACAAGAAGCCTACTGGCAGCTTTACTCCCAGAATGCAGTTGGAGGGGTGTCTCACACACTGACTGCATAATGCTGCCTTACTAAATGAAACATACGAATTACACAGAGATTGATGGGGACTGCTAACCTCTGACCCTCAGTCTCTCTCTTCCTTGTCACATGACACACTGTGACGCGGCACATTGACTTACCGACGTGCAGGCTGTTGAGATGAGGGGTGAACACTCCGTCGGGGTAGACCTTGATCATGAGGTAGAGGTCGGATTCCTGGGAGGCAGCTGCCAGGTTCTGATCTACTGCAGTGTATGGCCTCACTACCTCCGTGTCTGGATAGGGACAGACATCATGAAATAAAGCTTCTTAGAATCATATGACGTGTCCACGCTGTTCCTTCAGAACAGCTTCATCCCTCCTTTGTCAATCACTTAATGATGCTTTGAGTGTGTCTCAGTAGAGAAAGACTTCATGCATTTGTACTGATGTATTTAATGTCCATTTAGAGCAGACCTGGGCATTGTACGGCCCCCGAGCCATACCCTTTGGCTCTCACGGACCGGCCCGCGGGCCGTCAATGGGAAATTAGGAATAAAACGCAAATAAGTGTACATCATGCACGGAATACAGCTGCATTGCTTTTATTTTGAAGACGACTTTTTCCGTAGGTTAGTACTTGGTGAATGTGTGCGAGCAGCAGCGTCACTGCAATGTGTTGGTGAACTGAGCTTACTGGAGATGTGAGTTAGCTGTTAGCCCTCACAAATGTCAGCCTATGTTAAAAATGAAAGACTGATACAGAGTGTAGAGTTTTTAACAAAACATGGACTTCTAAGTATTTCTTTACTGAAGTCAAAGGTAAAGCCGCGTGCTTAGTTTGTGGAGAACAGATCGCAGTGTTTAAGGATTACAATTTGAATCTCCATTACGAGACGAAACACTCTGAGAAATACTAAAACTTGAGTGATGCAGAGCGGCACGGACATCTGAGGCTTTGCTAGCTAAGCTGCTAAAGCAACATGCTCAGAAGATGTTGCTTCTCTTTGGATCCACCTACATATGTGAACAAACATTCTCCGTGATGAAGTTTACCAATCCAGATCCAGATCCTCTCTCACTGACCATCAGCTGTCAGCTGTCCTTCACATCTCACCTCACACATTCAGCCTGACTTCAGTCACTCGTTCAAGCCCAACACACACTAGAGTTCTCCACCCAACGGAGAAACAGAAGAGGAGGTCATTGGACGACAACGAATAGTGATCAAAGTACTCCTTTAGCAGAAACATGATCCCTGTCAGTGTTTTAATGAATAATAAAGTACAAAGTTGAATAAAATGGAAATACTCAAGTAAAATACCTTGAATTTGTACATAAGTACAGTACGTAAGTACATATACTTAGTTACATTCCACCAGGTATCATGATATTCACTCTTACCACTCACAGCTTATCAAAACCATACAATTTACTGCTTTTTATAAAGAGGTGGAGTAATATAGAGCAGTTGGTCCAGCACTCCACAACAGTCCTTGTTGTTGGAATGCTGTTAAGCAAACTATTATTATCCTGTTCTTTATACTTCTTTATATTATATTTCTTCCGTACGTTTTTTGGCACTCTTCTCCTTCCACATTTTTTAAGCTACAGAAACCGTTCAAGTATCAAAATGTTTAGCTCTTTCAGCTCATGTCTGCTATGTCTCTTCATATTTATAATCTTTAAACTTTTTGAATTATTAAGCTTTTTGCACTTTTTTTTTTTAATGGGTTAAAATATTTCAAATCCTCTTCAACTTTCAAATCCTTCTACTACTCATACGTTCAGCTACAGACACCATTATAACTTTAAACTGTTGCGAAAACCCTGATCTATTGCCACATGATTCAGCTTTTTGATATCTTTTACACTTTTTGAACTGCAGCAATTTAACTTTTATGATTTTTTCAGTCCTTTTCTGACTTCATAATGGGTGTGTATTGCGCAGCTTAGAGTGCGTGATGTCACCGCTAGAGTGAAGAGCAGCTTGAGATTCTTGTGAAAAAATGATTTGTGTTTTGCCACTGTGTCCACAATCTTCACTCTTCATGCATCATTTCTGGATTTAAAAGTAGCTAATATTGTCCTTGTCGTGGACAAATGACTGTGGAATCCCACAGATTTACACATTTGACACAGAAGCCTGTAATTGAGAGGAAAACCAACTTTCTGCTCCATAGAGACCAATGTTAAATTTTGCTTCAAAAACATCTTCCACAGAACACGGTACCCCATTTCTAAATCGCCAGTTCAGCCACATTTCTTACACTACAGACACAATTTTTACAGGATCTGTTCTTCAACTCATCCTTCCTCTCATTTATTAATATCGGAGCAATAGGAGCTACGGTTATGGGAGTTTTGAGGATTTGTTTGAGAGGTGTTTCTCTGTTTAATCTCCATGAAAAGGCTGCAAGGACACAGGTGTTTCTGATGAAGCTCATTAGTGATGTTGATAAACACACAGACTCACAGACACACACGCACTCCTCTCTCTCTCTCTCTCTCTGTGTGTCTCTCTCTCTCTCTCTCTCTGTATGTCTCTCTCTCTCTCTCTGTCTCTCTCTCATACAGTCATTCAGGTTCTTCGAGATCTTTAGAGGATCCCCCCCCCCCCCACACACACCCCATTTTAAAATAAAAGCCCCACAGAATGAATTCTAACTGAAATGCTTGTGATGAAGCCTGTCATATAATAACCTGTTTGTGTTTATCTAACATTATGAGTCCATCTCCTCTCCCCTTCTCCCCCCCCCACACCCCATTTCAAAATAAAAGCCCCACAGAGTGAACTATAACTGAAATGCTTGTGATGAAGCCTGTCATATAATAACCTCTGTTTATGTGTCAAACATTATGATTATGTCTCCTCTCCCCCTCTCTCCCCCACCCAGCCCCACCCTTTCAAAATAAAAGCCCCATGGATTAACTGTATTTAAACGTTAAGGCTTTTTTGTTGAAATAATGAATGCTCTTACTAATACTGCGACAACTACTACTACTGCTGCTACTACTACTACTTTTGCTGTTGCTACTATTACTACAGCTATTACTGCTACCATCAATATTATTACTACCACTACCACTATTACTTATACTACAACTGCTACTACTACTACTACTACTGCTGCTATTCATGCTACTACCCGTAGTAATACTACTACAGCTATTAGTACGACTGCTACTAGTACTACTACTACTGCTATTACTGCTACTTCAAATACTGCCATTACTACTACTACTACTTCTACTACTGTTATATTAAATACTACGACCACTACTACAGCTATTACTACTACTATGTGGACCTGCTGTACTCGGTGGTTGAGGTGATGAGGAAGCATGCTCACTGAGGCTGTAGAAGTTAGCCTTGGTAGACAGACTAATTCCCGTTTTCTACCAACTCAGTATACCTAACTGAAGCTGTGTGTGTACTGCACCATCACCACAGACGCTACTTGTTTATATGTAGAAGAATATTTCAATGGGTTCAGTTAACTGTTCTGTGCTGTTTAAGCACAGAGGACAACATCCGCTGTATTCAGTACAGTCCTACGCCTTGGTTCCTTACCTTGAATGAGGGCTTTGAGGTAGACATGTTTTCCAACAGGCACATGCATCACAGTCCCACGAGGAAGTTGCAATCTGAACATATGGGTGTTATGGTTCACCTCAGTCTTAGACACCAGCACACAATCCCGATAGTGGAGAGCTGGAAGAAGGAGATCATTGATGTAGACTCACGTTAAACATTTTTCTGACATAACGATGTGCTTGTATTCACTGTAGATACAGAGATCATTCAAACCACTCTTGATTTTTAATGTAATTTTGATGTTCCATTTCCTGTAGGAATGCCTTAATGACTTGATTCTTATTTTTTACAAAGTACAGGATAAAATAACAGACCCACTGTGAATGTGTCCTAGTGTTTGTTACTTCATAGTTGGCTGAATGAACTGTATTACGTTAAGTGTGTATTTCTGTTATTTATGCATCTTTTCCAAGGATTACATTCATAAATGACTCTTATTGTTTTTTGCTTGCATAGCTCTGCTGGTGAATAAACACCACATGACAGCAAAACACAAAAGACTCTCTCACTCAGTGCACATCAATTACAGAAATAAACAGTCTCATCCTGCATTTTGCTGTTTATGGTGCCTAGTGTTTCGCTGCTCTTCTCTCACACACACACACACACGCGCACACACACACACACACACGCGCGCACACACACACACAATCTCAGTAGACTGAAGGAGAGATTATTGCCAAAATGGTAATCACAATTATTTTGATCAATATTGAGATTGTCATTCATTGATTTTAGTGAAACATATTTTTATTGCACTTTCACATTTAGATCAGGAGAGCATTGTGTTCACTTCCACCTCGTGCTACATTCCTGCTTATGTACAAATTCTTTGCATTACAATAAGACTGCAAATAAGCTTCTTCAACTGAATTCAGAGCATTTCATATTAGTCTGCTCCTCTAGACTGAGGAAAGTCATTACCTGGTGATTACCTGCACCTCTAAGTGACTAACTGGTGGGACACAAGCTATGTCATAAACATTCAAATACAAGCCTACAAAGAAGTGGACAGGACTTTAAACAACACACAGTGGAGTGCTTCCTTCCATCTTGGATCTCACCTCGGTCTTTTTTGCGTAGAAATGTATTGTGAAATTCCAGTGGCTGACCAAGACTGCTCCATTTCCCTTTAGCCTGTTTGCGTATGCTGACCTGGATCTTTCCCACTAGGAAGGCATTGTGGACTGTTGAAGACATTACAGTTTGAGAATGACAACATGATAATCATACAGTTTTTGCAGATATTACCTTTGTCTCATCAAATCAAGATGTTGTCTTACCAGCAACGTTTCCCTCAACTTCATCAGCTAGACCTGAAAAAAGCATGAAAATGACACTGATTTGATAACACAAATCATGAGTAAATGTAAATGCTGTGTACAGTCAGTGTGTCCATGTCTAATCATATGCTTGCACACACATCATGGTTCATGGTCATTGTTTTGATTTGGTCAGCGTTAATTGTACACTGTGGAACCGAACCAGACCAAACAGAAAACCTTCAACTTATTGTCATTATGTAACACAGAGATGCACAACGGAATTCAGTTGAAGCCCATTTGTAACACAACACACACATGACAAACTAAAACACTAGCACATTCCTGTAGTGCATTTTTTGAATTTGCACCACAAGGACCACAAAAACACAAGTATCAATTGGACTGTGACTCAGACTAGCCAAACAGACTGTGGCTCGTGAAAGCGCCTCAATCCAACACCACAAACTGTGACACGGTGAGAACAACAGTTGAAAGCGTTTTACAGTGGTGGAGAGCTCAGTCTAATGTCTGGTCACTGGGCACACCGTAGAACCATCTTCATGATTGTTGACCTCGTCGTTCCCTAACAATGCCAAATGTGTTGTGTGACTGGTTTAGCAGCACATGTTTAGATGTGGAAGCAGGACGGAGGGTAACAGGAGTGTTTATGAGAAGGAGACACATAGCTGTGAAGTGATATTGATAGGGGTTGTGTGATTTTATTCTATACACACACACACACACACAGTACTTATTCTAATGTCTACAGAAAGCTGTAGGAATTGAAGTGTACCTTATTAATCCCACATTCATAGTGAATGTGTAGGTCAACCAGTAGGGGGGGCAATCTTAAGGATTGTTTTGATACCAATTTATTATCTAAAAAAGAATAAATTCAGAATGGATAATTGATAAAGAACCGATAAAGGCAGAGCTTATCAACACTCCGATACACTAGCCCGGGGCCGTGTCATACCAGGTTTCATAACCCAGCCCTATTACTACATTGCATTTTTCATAAACAGAAGTTCCAAAGGGCTTTGAAGGAAAGAGAACGGAGGAGTAAACGTCATGTGCTGCACCGCAGTGCGTCTCATTTCTGTTTGTGTCGTAGACAGCACATTCAAATGTAGAAAGACGTGTTTCTACTCACGTAAATGTATCATGTAGGATATCTTCCCCAGCAGCACTTCCAGGCGTAGAACACCCGCCTCCAGGTCAACAATGGTACAGCCGGAGCTGGGGATCTGACAGAGACAACATGTTACCCATTGATCCAGGAACCTCTTGGTCAGTTCACCCGTTACAACTTCATGCTTCAAGCGGTTCCTAAAATACAACTTCACAACTTGGCTTTAAAGCTTTCATTAACAATGACGTTTGATGAATAGAGAAAGTCCTGCCAACGCTCACATGGCTGGTGGACAAAGGTGAAGATCAAGAGGGTCTGGTTTGTGATTAATGCTGCACATAGAGGGTGCAGCAGGGTACACACAGGAACAGAGATTTCTGGGTCCTTTCGTTGTGCCTGACCTCATGGAGCAAACACACTAAACACTCACTTGTGACAACCCATTGAGTTGGGGAGTTGTTCCTGTTCCGATGTGAGGGTCCTGGGACAGAGGATGTCCCATGTGTGCAGATTGTAAAGCCCTCTAATGCTAATTTGTGGTTTTGGGCTGTAAAAAATAAATAGGAAATTCAAATTGAACCCTCTTTGAGCCTATTGAGTGTCGGGTCATCGGGGAGATTCAGATCACCTCCAGCCTCAGTTATAAATCTGTAGAACTCAGGCCAGAGGGTTGCTTACGGACAAAACACAGAAAGCACTTCTGCCCAAATATATGCTGATTTAGAACTTTTCTCTTTATAAATCCCAATCTTGAAACTTGAAATTTTGTGCATGTGAGTAAACTTCTTGCACCACTGTTTTAACGGCAATTGTTGCCTATAAAAAAGCTAGTTGGTGAAATACCCCTAATTGTTGCAGAGAATGAAGGCAAATTCAGAGAAAAGGGTTATAAAAATAAATGTGACCCCGTGTTAAAGTACTTGTTGGGGAGGTAGAGGCCTGGGAAAATATTTTGTTAGATGGACACAATGTAGGCATTACAAATTACAGAAAGGCTACAGAGTGGCATTGTGTGTGAATTCTGCCAGCACAGAAGATCAGATCCTCAAAGAGACACCTTCAAGTAAACAACGCGAGAATTCAAATGAAGAACATTTGTATTTATTTCACACAACCTAATCATTTCACACAGTTGCTCTGGTTTCATCCTTCAGACGGTGTGTGTGTGTACATGGGTCAGACATTGCTGAGGGAGGCTCGTTCCTGTCAAGTTTGCTTCAAAAGTGGCCACGCCTTCTTTTGTGCAAAAGAAACGTTTAGCAATGAGAACATCTTCTCCTAAAGCACGACCTCACAAAGTGACTTTTCCTTTCAAACAGCACATTGTTATGTCTGTCAATTTATTATTACCAAAGCATTTTTCAAAAATACAGTCATATTACAAAAATATGAATGTGTTGCATTGCATTTCTAAGTTGTTCTCCTAAAATGTTCAGTAAGGAGCACCAGTGCTCAGAGTGGAAAGGTTAGTCTGGAGCACTGCTCTATGTTCATGTATCTCTTAGTTCTTCCTTCCTCTGTCTTGCCTTGAGCCAGAACGTGACACACTCGTCTCTTCAACCACCTGCCATCTCCACTGTATGCCGTGAGAGCTTAGTGACTGATTTGATGCATCATGGATGTGTATATGGTTGATGAGTGATTACCTTTCTTTTAGCATAAACGACCAGATGAACAGTCGCATCAGTTTGGAACCAGTCGTACCTACACAAACAGACAGCAGATGATAATAATAATGCCAGTGAGTATGTCTTGATTATATTCGTTTTTAGATGTTCATGTTGTGTCATACCGCGGCCGGGAGTCTTTCTCTGTGGGAGCAGCCATTGACATCGGGGGGGCGAGGCTGGTCTGTGGTGAAGAAGGGATGCTAGCTGAGAAGAAAAAGAGAAGTGAATGCCAACAACTACTGAGGCATACCCTCACTCTTTAGATAGACACTGGTTCTCCACTTCCAATACTTTATAATAAATCAAGTTGTTGACACCTGCTTGAGATACGCAATCCTACACAGCATTTAGTGTGTGTGTCTTTTCTTAGCAACATTTTGTGCGCAAGCTTTTCAAGGCAGCATCAGGGCCATATTTATCACTAAATGTCTGTGAGCAGAAACAATGCGCATATTAAAAGGAAGATTGTCATGAAATGATATTGTTTTATGTGACTGACCTTGTGTAGGACCAATCAACAGGGTCCTCACAGCGCTACACTTATTGACAACAGATGATTTAGATCTACCACAATCCACCTATAAAATGTTAATGAATCATTTATATCTTAAGCATTGAATGTGTTGACATCTATCACACTTCTGTCCATCCTGATAGAGGATCCCTCCTCTGTTGCTCTCACTAAGGTCTTTTCCTTTTTTCTCCCCGTTAAAGGGGTTTTGGGGGAGTTCATCCTGTTCCGATGTGAGGGTCAAAGGTCAGAGGATGTCCCATGTGTACAGATTGTAAAGCCCTCTGAGGCAAATCTGTGATTTTGGGCTGTACAACATAAATTGAATTGAAGAAAATACGAATGTGCATTTATCTTCTAAGTCAAACAAGTGGCTTACCAGTGTTTGCTGTCAGCCTATGATACAGATGGTATATTAGTAACTAGTGTGTGTTTTGAGACCTAGTTCATCTATCAGAGTGATTCCTGGAGGGATTCTGATATGCTTTACAGATATGAGCCGTGCATTTGTTACGTTAAAGAAAGAGAACCCATAGTGACTGAGCTGCTGCTATTACAACTCAGGTGATGTGCAGCTCCCAGTGCTGCGTGAGAGTCTCGTTCACACTGAGGTAAGGCTGCAGATCAACGATGGTGTGTGAACACACTGATGCAGAGATACTGTATGTTTGTGTGCGTGTTCACCTTTAATGACTGTAGTGGCCATCCTGCCCACCAGGCACTCTTTCAACATGGACTCATAGTTCACCCAGCGATGGACCTATGCACAAACACGCGTGACCACAGCAACACATGAAAACCCATCAAGTCACTTATACCCACATTAAAGAGCTTACAGAGCTACAACAAACTTAGCAGCACTCACAAGACAGCCCGAATGAAATACGTTCCAGTCCCCCCAAGGGCCTGGGGCTTCTTTTAACTCCTGTTAAGCTTTTCTAAGGGACTTAAAGAACTAAATGATGCCTCGGCAGATAGTCACTGCCTAGGCATCATTTAGTTTGGCCCCAATGAGCTACGAAGAGCAAGCAGGGGACCAATATTTACCAGCTGAGAATAATATATTTCTAACAGCTTCCATACCTGGTCAAACAGGTCAGTGCCATCTATCCCAGCTGCCTTCATTAGCTCCTCCTCCCCACCAGGGTGGTAGTCCATGTAGGGGCTCACATTGTAAACCATACCTGAGAACATACAGAGAACAATGAGCTTCATGTGCATCCCTTCCCAGTGACTGATAACACCACACACACCAAAGTCAAATGATAACATCAAAACATCTTATTGGTGAAATCATTTTTGATACCACAGCAAAGAACCCACAACTACCATCAGTGAGAACCAAGGGCAGAGATAAACAGACTTCCATGATGCGTATGGACCCCCACACACACACTCACGCGGTTCAGCACTTATGTGAACCGTGGATTAATTACAGTGTAAATAAAGTTTTACTGACGATCATTATGCAACAATTTTCATAAAAAATATGCAACGGACATCATTTATGCTTTTCTAGTCACCGATCTCTGATAATGTTACGTTGTAGAAAAACAATCCTTGTTTGAATGACACGAGGAGAGCTAGTAACAATGGAAGGTTCACTTCAGTTACATTAGGATGCCTTCAGGCGCTGTTCAGTAAGGAGGAGAATTGGGAAAAGGTAAATTATAACGTTATCATGAAGTGTCTACATGTAATCTGTAAAATGTAGTTTTTGGTGACAAACTTGAATACACAGTTGTTTGAAGGAGACGTTTTTACAGCAACATACACAGATATTAGTGAGGAATACTGTTTACAATACCTCCAGCAGCTTATAATACATCATTAAAACTACTAATGACAGGATCTGTTTTAAACAATACATAAGATTAGGAAATAAAAGATTGATTTAATACAATCTTTTAGGAAATAAATATTTCCATATCATTTTAGTAGTGTGTTTTCATGAAGAAAAAACCTACTATTAATTACTATAACAAAGTAAAAGGATAACAATTTTGAATTTCTATCTGCCTCTTTAAAGTTCCCCGACTTCATTAAAGACGTGGCGTTCAGAGCCAACATAAACAAATGGATCTACACTTATACATGGATTGCAACTTGGACTTTTACTGCCAAACAAATGTGTTTGCCTCCGGGTAGAATTAGATTTCCTAACAGCTACACTTGTGCTCACAAAGCATTCGATCCCTTTTACCCTCCTGCACTCACACACTTCGCTGAGCACAGGGAGATTGTTCATTTTGTTTTCTTTAAAGAATGACAAACCATCGCGACCCAATTCACAACAGGCTTCATCTGTAAGTCATGAGACGATTGAATTGATGCCTAAATGATCATTCGTGACCACTTTTACTGCCATTTCCACGTCACCGTATATTATCTTGAAGAGGTAAACCAGCCATTTCTAAGAGATATACAGTCGATAAATCACAATGTTATTTCAGGCATGTGTTATTGAAAACATGTACACATGTACAATACTTAATTAATGAGACTAAATAAATGCATTTCTGCATTATTTTCGTTTCCTCTCATAAGTCAAACAAACAATGTTTAATGGACAGGGTTTCCCTGACGTTGAACTGTTGATGTGAAGATGTCGGTCATGTTGCCCAGAGAATGGTTCCGTTGCTGCGGTTTACGTTCCTCCTGATGTATTGGTTTTGTTTGTCGTTTCCTCACTTGTGTAACAAATGGGCAACAACTGCATTTTGTTGTGTAACCAAGTTATCCATAAATCCTTCAATGCTTGAGGACTGCACGCTAGCCTTTTATCCTAAATGAAACATTATAAGTACAATTATCAGAACAATACAAACATTCGGCTCCTTCGTGTGCCGTAAGTGCTGCAGATGAAAGACATTCTAACCCTAATGAATTCTCCTGTGACCCACATGTTGGTCACAGGAGAATGACTGATCTAGTGAGTATTTGGAAATATGAGAGAAGAGTGAATTTATGTGTAAATGAACGTTCCTCACCATTTTTAATACATTTGCTTCATCACCTTATATCATATTGAATAGTTAAACCAGGCATTTTGAGGGAATGTATGTTTGATAAATCACAACTTTGTTTCATGCATGTCCTATTGAAAACAACTACACACAAATGAGACCAAACAGATGCATTTAGGTGGAGTTAACAGGCTCTGGGTTGTTTTTCATCAGCAAAACAAACAGAATGTACCAGAGCCTTTCATGTGAGATTCAATGAAGACAATAGAAGAAATGCTGTTCAGGAAATTCTGCAAAATGATTTGGCGACCTTAATAAAATCTCTTGTGACCCAGTCAATGGGAATGACTGCTCTTGTGGACATAAGGAAGTGCTTTTCCTGACTCTGAATTATACGATAATCAAACGATCAAGTATCATCAAGGTGACAGCAAGTATTCTCCAGCCTGCTAAACATCACAGTTACCGTGCAGGTTAACTTATTCATCCGTTTGTCCCACGTCAGACCACCATGCAGGCTCACCTCGTATGCAGGTCCAGCAGTCCTCTCTTGTGTTGTGCTTCTGCATCTCTTCTTGGGTAACTTCGATCAGGTGCCCTCTGAGCCCCGTCAGATCTTTTCCACTCTTGGAAAACCGAATCCAGTCCATCAGACTGTGGCCCGGCTTCAAGTTCACCTGACAAGAGCAGTCATGTTACAGAGGATTGTCTTCTGGAGACGTGTGGAGGAATGTTAAAAGATATAAGACACAACGTTACGTTGAGTCCGTTTAACATTAACATACCACTTGTTATTATCTGTTGAAATGAACACATACACTGTTAACTGTATGTCCAAATGAAGGATTTAAGTTAGCTAGCTCCAAGAGAACTTTTGACTGTCGGTTTTTAGAAGAAGAGATCGTCGGTACCCTGTATGATGGAATGAAGAAGTGGTTGTTGGGTATAGGGTGTTAGCTAACGTTACCTTGTTCCTACGGGACTGGCCGGACGGAGCGACCCGCTGCTGGGAGCGCGGCGCAGGGAACGACTGGGTCGGGACGTTCAACATGTTGTGAACGCTTCTGAGAAAACCTATTCAACCAACGGCAGTTTACCACAGTGGCATATAAACGACAGTTTAGTAACGCAGTCACACTGGCTGCTAGATGTCAACGTTACGGGTTCTTCCCTTGTTGAGACACATCTCTGTTGAAACTGTGTTGAGCAATGCAGCTTAGCTAACAGGCTAAGCTAAGCTAGGCTAAGAAGACATTACGCGCTCACGAACTAATAACAGCAAATTATACATCGTCACATTATATTTCAATTAAAGTAAATATTTGCCGTGTTAATCAAATATGTTATGTATATTATCAGGCAAATGCATTACTTGGTAGCTATCTAGTGATTCATTATTGTGAGCTAACTCCTGCCTTGGTTGTTCTACCACCATGTAACGCCTACACTAATTGTCGCACAATTTGACGACACCGTCAACAAACGGTGTCATCGAGCTGCGACGGTCCTCCGTTGCCCTCTACTGTTCTTATCATACATTGCACATAAAGCCACCAGCATGTAAGAATTAATCAATGAACAAGAAATAAATTAGTTATTGTAGGACTATATTTTTTTAAGCCGATATTTTGACATGGCAGAGCAGGAGTGTAATTTCAAACTTGAACAATGGCTGCATTCATTTCAGGTGTGCAAGTTCCCAGGCTCCATAAAACTGGTGTGTATGGTGGCTCACTGACATGGTTGAGATATGGAACACAGTCAAAATTAACAATATGAATTATTCCTGTGCTTTGAATTCAAGCTGACTGACTGAAATCTCAATAACCTACCTGCAATCAAACTATTGAATATAGTGGTGAAAGATGAACCACTTTGTCCTCTGCTTGTTCCACTCTCACTGTCGTCATCATCGCCATCCTCTTGAGTCTCTCTGGTTCTCATAAGACATTGGGAAAACATGGTTTCTCCCACAACGTTGACATTGTATCTACCTGTATGTACAGTTTAATAAAGTGTACCTCGGACTTTCATCAGAGCAGCTAAAGGGTTTGCCTTTGAAAGGCTAATCTGCTAAGAGGGTTTAAGGACAAGAGTTCCCTGACTTCAAAATAAAGGTTCATGTGCTATTAAAGACTTAGCAGAGCTGATGTGTAATGTTGATCAACTGCAAGGATCTATTAGACGTTTTTTTTCACGGAAGGTATTTTGTCATTACATGCACAATTACACAGTCAAATGGGAGTCTGTTGATTGGATGGTCCATAAGCTTGTAGGTTTCACCTCCAAATATCCAAAGTAAGAGTTGAGTGCCGGACAGGAGAATAATTACAATTGCACCATGTTGCTTTAAAAACATATAACTGTGAACCAGTTGGAGAGATAGCTCGGATTAGCATGCTGAGCTACAAAATGCACAAAATAAGCAAAAATCCTTTCCAATCTGAATGCATACAGTTCAGTTCAATGTGTGTGGGTCTGAAGGTAAGCAGTTAATTTCAGCCCCGTTCAGTTTAGAGTGTGTGTGTGTTTCTTTCCTCCTGCTTTTCTTTCTCTCTGTCTCCCCTGTTCTATTTCATCTTTCCTGACCGCCAGAGGCAGTGCTCAACACTGGATATCTTCTATCTCACGCATGCGCAGGTCGAGTCTTTATATCAACAAAGTCACCTGTGACCTCGGATGACCCCCGTCATCTATAAGTTCCGGTGTCATCCTGAGATCAGTCCTTTTTCATCTTCTCCCTACGCAGGCTAACTACCAATGGTAGCATAAGCTTAAACAAAATGTGTCTACGATCAAGACATATTGGAGCTTGTCGCTGTAGACTTGTGACCACCAGTCGGGGTTGCGGTTCTCTCGCCCTCCAAAGGCTGCGACAAGCTGTCCCTCTTAGGAGGGAACGGCGTGTTTCACCGTTCGAAAACCCGGACTGGCGGACTGGATTCACCAGTCTGATAAGGGCCACCTAAATCGTGAACAGCAATCGGTGGGATCGATTGACATTGTTTTCTATAACTGTTGTTCTTTTTCCACGGTTGGCAGAGCGCTTCCACTCTACCTAATAGACTGGTGTGCTAACGAGAGGCTAGAGTTGTACACTGTCGGGCCGCCCTTCACAGTGAGCACTCTGTGAGCACCTTCTCACTGGAAGGACTGTTTCTGGCCTGTTTCCACAGTGGCAGAGTGCTCTCGCTCAGGCAACCTGGTGGGACACCAATATCTGCAGCGACTGTCCTAGTGAGGAGAGTGTCCGCTCAGATGTACTTAGCAGCCCGCATTAACTAGTGGGGCAGGGTCCCTCCAGAATCACGGCCATGTTTAACTCTCCCGGCTGTAGGACCTGTATGGCTCCTCTTCAGCCTGAAGACAGCCATGACCTCTGCCCCTCTTGTCTTGGCCTCGAGCATCTGAGGGAGGGCATTTTGGAGAACCCATGCATGAACTGCAGCATCATGCCTTGCACAATAAGGTCTGCTAGGCTGGCCGAGGTGGAACACCTGATGGGTGAGGTCGACCTTCCCCCGTCAGGGCAGCTGAATCCAGCCCAACCTACCTATTCCAAACGACCGGGCCACAGAAGCCGCAGGGGCTCCCTCCAAGAGTGCTAAGTCCGGCATGCTGTCTTCTAGAGCGCCACCTAGAGGGCCGCAAAAAACTTTCAGTTTTGCATCTGTGGGCCGTGAGGGCCGCGGGACCGCATAGGTTATCAATTGAAGAAACCAGAGATATTACTGTTATCCATGAGACGCTCAGTTACAATATAGCTTCCCACCACCTGGTGGCGGTAATGCATCAGTCAGTTGTTTAACAAGCTCCAATATGCAGAAGAAGACACTCAGCTAGCCGCTAGCCCAGGGGTCGGCAACCTGCAGCTCTTCAGCCTCTCTGTTGCGGCTCCCTGAGTCTACATCAGGGGTCCCCAACTGGCAGACCGGACCCAGGCCCTAAATCCGATTGATAATTCGGAATTATACATATTAGGCACTGAGTTTATACTTTAACCGGCGCCTCTTATTCAGCCGTTACGGCACTTGTTCGGTAGTGCAGGAAACACACCGACCAATGCATTGTAAATCACATCAGGTGATGCAGCTCAGCCAATTAAACATGAGTATTCTGACAAGTTTCCTGACTCGAGCAAGGTTTACACACACCGTAGCTGTGTCTCAATTCAGGGGCTGCATCCTTCAGAGGACCCAGCCTTCGCGGTCTACGTGGGCCGTGTCCTTTGAGGACCGCGAAGGCTAGACCGTGCGGTCTACGAAATGAGACGGCCTACGCCACAGAGGACTTCCTGTTTGCGTCAACAGCTGTTCCCACCCCACCCCCTCTTGCTGCTCCCTTCGCCTAAAATCCCTGCTCAACTGTATATATATATATATATACACACAGGTGCTGGTCATATAATTAAAATATCATCAAAAAGTTGATTTATTTCACTAATTCCATTCAAAAAGTGAAACTTGTCTATTATATTCATTCATTACACACAGACTGATATATTTCAAATGTTTATTTCTTTTAATTTAGATGATTATAACTGACAACTAAGGAAAATCCCAAATTCAGTATCTCAGAAAATTAGAATATTGTGAAAAGGTTCAATATTGAAGTCACCTCGTGCCACACTCATCAGCTAATTAACTCAAAACACCTGCAAAGGCCTTTAAATGGTCTCTCAGTCTAGTTCTGTAGGCTACACAATCATGGGGAAGACTGCTGACTTGACAGTTGTCCAAAAGACGACCATTGACACCTTGCAAAAGGAGGGCAAGACACAAAAGGTCATTGCAAAAGAGGCTGGCTGTTCACAGAGCTCTGTGTCCAAGCACATTAATAGAGAGGCAAAGGGAAGGAAAAGATGTGGTAGAAAAAAGTGTACAAGCCGAGCTAGCTTCAATGAAGTCGCTTCTCCTGACCCTCCACCCTAGTGAAGGGAGGGCTGAGGCACCAGATCCACCCGCGGCTGAGCTGGGTCCAGAAGAGAACGTTATCTCAGTGGCAGCGTCAGTCAATCTCTTTACTGAGTACAGTGAAGAGCGGCCCTCCCATGCTTCTGGGATGTCTGACCCCGGAAGTTAATCTGGAGCTACATAAGGCCTTAGTGAGGAATAAAAAAGTAAACCTAGTGAATACATTTTTTTTTTTTTTGTACATTCAAGATGGCGCCGTCTATGGCTGCTTCGGTGTGTTGGTGCTCATTGTTTTGTGTTGTTTTTGTTGTAAATACAGTTTTCTGCTGCGATACCCGGAGCTCTTTCACCAGAGATGAGCTCTTAAACATCAGGGGTATAACTCCAGCGGACTTACTTCCAACTTTTCTCTTAACTTCTGTGGAAGTACTGGACATTCTCGTCAAAGGTGTGCTCCCCTTAGCCCACACAGCGAGACGACGGAGGAGAGGAACAGCTGCTAGCTGCTGCTAGCTGTTGTGCTAGCAGCAACATCATGTAGCTGTTGTGCTAGCAGCAACGCTTGCAATTAGTTATCCATGTTGAAATGAATCGCTGGTAGCCCAGTTTGTTTTCTTCCGGGTACGGGTCACGTGATAGTGAGTGTGACGAATCAGGGACGGAGACATCATGGTTGCCAAGAACCAATCCAGTAGCGAACACGGGTGTGGGCGTAATTTTTTCTAAGCACATCCGTATCCGACCGTCCACACGCAAACGCAACCCCGGAGTTCTCAAATACCTCCAACCTCGGCGGAGTTTCCTCCAAAACTCCGGCGTAGTGTGGCCTCTCAGTGTAAACGTAGCAAATACGGAGTAAAAACGGAGTAGTGTGGACAGGGCCTAAGGCTGCAGAAAGATCAGGCTTTTAGGAGTGGGGACAAGGACTTGTACAAAGAGTCAAAGTACAGGTTTAGCAAGGCGGTGAGAGATGCTAAACGACTGTACTCTGAGAAACTGCAACATCAGCTCTCAGCCAATGACTCTGCTTCTGTCTGGAGAGGTCTCAGACAGATCACCAACTACAAGCTAAAAACCCCCCACTCCATGAATGACCTCCGCCTGGCAGACGAGCTGAATGAGTTCTACTGCAGATTTGAAAGACAATGGGACAGTCCTGACTCCATCCCCCACAGCCCCATCAACCAGCCCCAGACCACCAGCCCCCCCTCCCCCAGCTCAGCAGGGGCCCATGCCTCTGTATCACCCATACATCATGGGGATGAGTCCGCCTACAGGTGTGAGACTGACCATCTGGTGACCTGGTGCGGTCTGAACAACTTGGAGCGCAACGCTCTAAAGACAGTGGAGATGGTTGTGGATTTCAGGAATAACGCAGCCCCACCAGCCCCTATCACTGTGTGTGACTCCCCCGTCGACATGGTGGAGTCCTTCCGCTTCCTGGGCTCCATCATATCCCAGGACCTCAAGTGGGAGCTGAACATCAGCTCCATCACCAAGAAGGCTCAGCAGAGGATGTACTTCCTGAGGCAGCTGAAGAAATTCATCCTGCCAAAGTCAATGATGGTACATTTCTACACAGCCATCATTGAGTCCATCCTCTGCTCCTCCATCACGGTCTGGTACGCTGCAGCCACAGCCAAGGACAAGGGCAGACTGCAGCGCATCATTGGCTCTGCTGAGGGGGTGATTGGTTGCAATCTGCCGTCCCTCCAGGACCTGTTCGCTTCAAGGACCCTGAAGCGAGCACGAAAGATTGTAGCCGACCCCTCTCACCCTGGACATGATCTGTTTGTGCCCCTTCCATCTGGCAAGAGGCTGCGGTCCATCAGAACCAAGACCTCACGCCACACAAACAGTTTCTTCCCTTCCGCAGTCGGGCTCATTAACAAAGCCCGGGTCCCCCACTGACTGTCATCCCCAGGACATTTCCTTCTGGGCTCTCCCCTGCACATCCCTGTTTCTTTATTTAAACACTCGTCACTTTTAACATTTCACTTACACTTCACTTGTTTTACAGTCCTGTTATCTGTTTTGTTGTGCACTATATTTTATATTTTATTGTAAATTTAATATGTTTCTATTTCTCGCAATGTGTTGATTGCTGATAGTTTAATGTTATTGTTTATTGTTAAATGTTACGCACCAACCGCCACGACAAATTCCTTGTAGGTGCAAACTTCCTTGGCAATAAATGGTTCTGATTCTGATTCTGATTCTAAATAATGTAGCGTCCAAACCTTTATCAGAATGTAAACCTTAAATTGACGCGTGTTTCTGGTCCTACGTACATAGCTCACACCGACACCGCTCGTAGGTGAAAGCAAGACGTCTTTTATTGATCCAATCTCTCTTGTACAAGTTAGTCAAACAACTTCCTTTCTTCCTAAAAGTACGCCGATTACCTGGACATACTTTGAGGATCCACAGGTTATCCACAACTTAATCCACGTAGATCGTTCCATATGACACGGTTCATAACACGTTTCATAACCCGTTCGGAAAACTGTGCGGCTCCATTCTGCTTCAGATATTATTAACAACCGTCACTAACTGTCGCAAAGTGTCCTTAAAGTGACTGCAGTCTGTCACTTACGTGTATTTCTTACTATAACAAATTATAACAACATCCTTGTAACATTCGAAGTAGAAACAGATGTGATTAAAGTTAAACATGTAAATACAAGTGAATATTTAACAGCAACCTGAATTTGGCTCTTACAAATACTATTGCCACATAGAAAAATATGTAGCCCACCTACTCAATTCAAATTTAGTTCAGGATCTTGAGATTATACTCCTGTTGCATGAGAGGTGAATTGGAGAGGGTCTACGAAAATATAGAATTTAGGAATGTGCCTACAATATCAATTTTAACGAATATACTCTGTCTAATGTGCAGAGAGGCCTGGTTAGCTTAATACAGCTATACTGTTCTATGAGTTCAAACTCCCATGCATTCCTATGTAGCCCTGGCATACATTACTTCCACAAATGGATATTTAACAGTCAACATTTATTTTAACATCAACATTGTGACCCACAGAAACATACAATATAACACAATAATACCAAGGAGGTGATAGTCCGTGTGACAGTACGTTGGCGCGCTTGTTGGAGCTCAGTTGAAATCCTGAAGGAACAGTTGTGGTGTAGCTACTCACTGTTCCTCGGTTACTCCGACTTGATTTCTTAACCTTTCAAACAGGCTAGTGCTTTGAAATCCTCTTCTGCTCCGTCAGTTGAAGTCACGAGCAGAAAACTACCATGAAAAGCAGCACACTTAATTCCTCTTCAGAGCCGCACCGTTACTCCACGAACATCCGCGTTGGGCAGACTGTCCTGTCCGCCTTCTCGTCTCCCCGAAAAGAAAACCTCACTACAGTTAGAGCTTCCTGATAAACACTTCTATACTATCTTTTCAGTTCTCTACTATGTATTCACATTGTCCAGTGTCCGTGTTTCTGACGTTAAAAACAACAGTGCACCATCTCATTCCTCTCCGCTCTCCCTGTTTCTTTCTTCCCGCCTCTCGGTCCTTCGTCCCGCCCCCTTGAGAACCCGGTAGGTTACCCCAGAGTCTCATCAGATTCTTCTGATTGGCTGGCAACACATTTGACACCTGACCAACCAATACTATAAGGACAGGAGAGGTTCAAGGGCAACTCGAACTGTTGGACACATAAGTACTTTTCCAAACTATGAACACAAATGCAAAAGTACTGTTTTATAGACATAAAAAAAAAGATGTAAACAAATTAGCAGGGCGCTACACTCTCCCCCCACCAAAAAATGGTCATGCCCTCATGACATTTACAAAACACATTTTTAAACAGTTTACAAACATTCCCTTTAACCTATCCACTTGTAAAAAGTGCTTTTGTATCTCTTAATGGGAGATAAGGACAAACAATCTTTCTTGTCGTCAACCTTAACTAGGGTGGCACTATGTGTACTGACTGCTACTGAGGTCGGGCTCCCTAGCATGTCGTAGGTTAGTCTGGTTGGTACCCTTCTTAGTCTTTGAGGTCGTGTTGTCTCGTCTGAGCTTTCTGTCACACTGTCTTGTCTCTCCGTTGTCTCATTTATCATCGGTGTCTCAGTGTCTGTCTCAGCTTCAACGATTCTGTCAGCAGCCTTGTCTTGAACTGGGGGTTCCTCCTCATTCTCTACAGGTTCTGCTACAGGTTCCTGAGCTGTGGTCTCTTCCATTTGTGAGTGACTTGGGAAGACAGCTAAATCCAAATCCAGACAGAAAGGCTCAGAGTGTTCATTGCTCTGAGGTTTGGGTTTCTGTGACTCTCGTGGTGGATTATAGTCAAACCATACACCCATTTCATCCTCTTCTGAGTCAGATGCAGACTCCATTCTGTCATCATGCTAAGGAGCCAGTAAAGAAAAGAGATCACGGTTCTCATTTGTCTTTGCCTTAAGCCTTTTACTGACTCTCCTTTTAGGTTTGTGTGTCTCTTCCTTCTTTTTAGGTTGTAACTGCACTTCCAGTCCGATAGGCAAAATGTGATTGCGGTGCAATACCTTTTCAGGGCCCTGTCCACTTTCTGGTTTTAATTTGAACACTGGCAAACCAGGCAGTTGAATGTCCACAATGTAAGGCGCAGCCTTCCAACGATCAGCAAGCTTGTTCTTCCCTTGTAGTCCGAGGTTCCGGATCAAAACCCTGTCCCCAGAGACTAATGGACAGAAACGAACTCTCTGATCATAGCGTTGCTTGTTCCATTCATTCTTCTTCTCTGCCATACTCTCAGCCAACTGATAGGCAGCTTGGAGATCATGTTTCATGTTTTTAACATACCTCAGATAGGATTTGATGGAGGTACCATCACTTGAGACTCCAAATTTCACATCTACAGGCAGTCTGGCTTCTCGCCCAAACATTAGGAAGTATGGAGTATGGCCTGTCGACTCATTCAGCGTGCAATTGTACGCATGGACAAGGTGGCTGATGTGTTTACTCCACTTGCTTTTGTCTGGCGTTTCAAGGGTTCCGAGCATATCCAGAAGAGTTCTGTTGAACCGCTCAGGCTGTGGATCTCCCTGAGGGTGGTAGGGTGTCGTTCTGGATTTCTTTATGCCAAGCATGCTCAACAGTTCATGGATGAGGCGACTTTCGAAATCTCTGCCCTGATCTGAGTGCACTCTCCGGGGCAGACCATAGTGGACAAAGTACTGTTCCCACAGAACTTTGGCGACTGTTAATGCCTTTTGATCTTTAGTTGCAAAAGCTTGAGCATATCGTGTATAATGATCCGTAACAACAAGCACATTGCAAATGTTCCTGGAGTCAGGTTCAATCGTCAGAAAATCTATACAGACAAGATCCATCGGTCCATCACTTTCAAGGTGCGACAACTCAGCAGCTCTCTTGGGCAGTGTCTTTCTCTGAATACACCTGGGACAGCTTTTACAGTACTTTTCAATTTGTACTTTCATGCGAGGCCAATAAAACCTCTCTCTTATAAGGCCATAGGTCTTGTCAAACCCGAGGTGGCCCGACTTGTCATGCAAGGACTGAAGTACAGTCTCTCTGAACTCTTGAGGAAGCAACAGTTTTTGGCGACTTGGTTTGTTTGGTGGCGTACTCAGTCTGTACAATACAGAGTCTTTGACCTTTAGTTTTTCCCACTGTTTAAGCAACAATGACACATCAGGATGCTTGTCTTTGCCTGCACGTTCAACACGGTTCTGTATAACAGCATGCCACACTTCACCAATGCAGTGGTCTTCCTGCTGAGAATGTGATATATCTGCAGAATTCATTTCAGGGAGCTGTTGCTCGCTCAAGAAAGACAGATTGCAATAGGCACGGGGTACAGCATGTTTGGAAGAGCCCAAAAGGTCAACAGCTCTGCGGTGGCAGTAGTGACGGGGTCTGAATTCCACCATATGACAGACAGCTTGGACAGTAGCGGCTGGCATGGCTTTCTCCTCCTCATGAGAAACATCTCGACTTGCATGAGGGCGCCGAGACAATGCGTCCGCATCAATGTTCTGCTTTCCAGGGCGATACTTTAGGCTAAAGTCATAGGTTGAAAGTTCCGCCAACCATCGATGACCTGTTGCATCCAACTTAGCTGTAGTTAGGACATAGGTTAATGGGTTGTTATCTGTGTGTACCTCAAACTTGACTCCATAGAGGTAATCCTGCAGCTTGTTGGTGACAGCCCACTTTAAAGCCAAAAATTCCAGCTTATGTGTGGGATAGTTTTTTTCTGCTGGGGACAGGCTTCTGCTGACAAAAGCAACTGGGCGCAATCCCTCTCCTTGGTCCTGAAACAGAACACCTCCCAAACCTTCTCGGCTTGCGTCTACATGCAGGACATAGGGCAGTTCTGGGCTGGCGAATACCAAAACAGGTGTCTCTGTAAGACTTCTCTTTAAAGTCTCAAAAGCCTTTTCGCAGTCTTCATCCCACCTGGGTCCAAATGGCTCTTTGGAGTGGTACCAGTCTTTGGTTTCCGTGTCTGGTTTTGGTGTCTTTCTTTCTTTTATCTTTGCCTTTTTCCCTTGCCTTCCAGCTACAATGCAGCCCTGCAGTAACTGGTTGAGTGGGTGGCAAACTCTGGAGAAATCTTTGACAAATCGCCTGTAATATCCACAGAAACCAAGGAAAGAGCGAAGAGCAGTGATGTTCTCTGGGCGTGGCCAAGACTTCACAGCTTCGATCTTGGACGGGTCTGTAGCAATACCATCCCTAGACACAATGTGACCAAGGTAGGTTACAGAAGGGCAGCAGAACTTACATTTATCTAAATATAACTTTAGTCCTTCCTCCTTTAATCTGTCCAGTACTTTGAGAAGGCGCTGCTCATGTTCTTCCAATGTTTTCCCAAAAACGATTACATCGTCCAGGTAAACCAAAACTTCCAGTAAGTTCATATCTCCAACAGTCTTCTCCATGACTCGCTGAAATGTGGCCGGTGCTCCACAAATCCCTTGTGGCATCCGCTCAAACTGATAGAATCCTGCTGGGCAGATAAATGCTGTCTTTTCTTTGTCAGCAGGACTTAACGGGATCTGATAGTATCCACTTCTGAGGTCAAGCACACTGAACCACTGGCTACCACTCAGGCAAGACAGAGCATCCTCCACACGCGGGACTGTGTATTGATCAGGAATTGTCCTCCTGTTTAACAACCTGTAATCCACGCACATGCGTATGGTTCCGTTTTTCTTGCGAACCACAACTATTGGGGAAGCATAGGGGCTTCTGGAGTCTGAAATTATCCCAGCCTCTTTGAGATCATTGAGATGTTTCCTCACATCTTCCAAATCACTTAGTGGTAATCGTCGGGAACGTTCTCGGAATGGTCTCTCATCCGTCACACGAATGCTGTGTTGTGCACTCTTTGCACAACCAACATCAAACTCACTGCAGGAAAAAAACTTCCTTTCTCTCCATCATTTGCTGACACAATCTCTCCTTCCACTCAGGAGGCACTGGAGACTCACCAAAGTCAAAAGAGGAGGGGGAAAGTTTAGATGTAGACAGCCTTGGCTCTTTCTTTTCAGGGACTGTTTTTATCACATCCACCGGAAAGAGGTGTGCAATTTGCATTCCACGTCTCAATGTCACATGATGATCAGACATATTTCTCAGAGTGACTGTGATGCGACGACAATGGACCACATTTGGCTTTTCAACGACAGGCATCACCAGAAGCTCTTCTGGGAAACAACCCTCCTCTGGACGGTCGATAAGAACAGCTTGACCAGGGCTACTTCCAGGAAATTTTGGAATGCCAGTGACTGTTGCAACCCCACCAGGTGGCAAAGTGAAAGGCTTCTCTCGCATGAACCAGACTGTCCCTCTATTTGTCTTTGCTGTGTCAACGTGGGTTTCCTGAAACTTCTCATAAGCTTCTTTTATAACTGGATGAACAGAGCGGGCATGAAGGAAAATATCTCCTCCATGGGTTTGACAGGAATTGAAGAGTCTCCTAACTATAGAGGTGTTTGTACCAACCAAAATAGAAGCCTCACCTTTCATGGCCGGATCTGGACACACAAGCACAAGTGTTTCTATGGTCTCAGCTACTCCAACTAAATCTTCATTGAACTCAAGTTTCAAGCACACATAGCCGTCATATGGATAATCATCCACACTGAGGCCCCAAATCTCTAAACAGTCAATAGGGGTCAAAGGCAGGTGCTTTAGATACCTGTCATAGAAGGAGCGATACAGTAGAGTAACTTGAGATCCGCTATCAAGTAATGCTTTGGCGTAAATGCCCTCAACTTGTACAGAGACAATAGAGCTAGGTCCAACTAAACCCTCTGGCAGATTAGCCTTTCCTTCCTGTAGCATGTCACACTTTGTGGAACGTATCTTCTCCGGAGCATCAGGTCGTTCCCTTACTGAGCCCCTGGGAAGTTTCCCGCTGGCTGTCTTGTTTTCAGGAGACGCTGGTTCACTTTTCGGAGGTTCTCTGGGTTTTCACACTCTCGCCGGAAGTGACCATCTTCCCCACACCTATAGCAAAAGACATCATCACGGTATTGGGGTTTGGGAGATCTCTCCTTTCCACGTGCATATGCGTTTCCATTTGGTTTCTGGTGGTGGCTTTGAGCTACATGTTGTGTTGCACTTTCTGACGCAGCAACAGAGGCAGAAAGCAGGCGTGCAACATCATTCTTAAGCCCTTGAAATTCTTTCCTGAGACTCTCTATTGCAGGATCACTGTCTGGTGTGACAGACACTGGTGCCGGTCCTGATGCTGGTTGAACTGGTACAACAGAGGCTGTAGAACATTCCACGCGGCTACCAACAGCCACAGTCTTTACACTTAATCTTTCAAGGAGCATCTCCTCTTCTTCTCTTACATCACGAAGCAGCTCAGTGAAGCTCGGAGGAGGCTTCAGTTTGTAAGTCAATCTTATGCGTAGGGCAGCGAGGTCATTGGACAGAGCGCCTCTTGCAACTTGTTCGATGCGTACTTGGTTCATGTCAGCCACTTCCATTCCACCCTTACGATAGACTCCATGCAATAGCTTGTCTAGTCTGAGTAAGTATGCCGATAGTTTCTCGCCTCCTTGCTGGAATGTGTGGCGGAACTTCACCATGAGGTCAGCAGCACTGTCTGTGGTTCCAAAAGCTGTCTCTAGGGCCTGAAGATAGTCTTTCGCAGTGGCATAAGGATTAGTGACTCTGAACCCCCTAACAATATCTGCGGCTGGCCCTTTAAGACTCTCAGCTACTCTGTTTCTTTATGACATCGGAACACTGCCACTCACCTAGCATGTGGGTGGTTTGTTCTGCCCAGGAGTCATACTCTTCTTCTCCAAGAGGGGTGGGTTTGACACCACAGAACAAACGAAGTTTGCGATAGCCTGGACCGTCTGCAGGTGTGACTTGGCATTTTTCAACTAGTGAGGAGATGGCATTAACAAGCTGGGTGTTCAGATCTAGGGCGGTTGCTTGAGCAGAAGTAGGGCTAAGCAAGCCTGTGACATCAGCTATAGTCTTCCCTTCATTCGCTAGGAACGATAGTAGCTTGGACTGGAAACCTTCAATTTCGCCAGGTACATGCCCATGTTGAGTCTCACTGACATTTACTACCCAAAGTTCAACCCCATCTCCAGCTGCTAACTGTTCCGGTATGTCAACCTTAGTCATGTTATCAGTAGTTTCAACTAACACAAACTGGCTTTTACCAACAGGTTCCAAACACCGTCCTCTAATCTTACAACGACCAAATACTTCAACTCCATCCAGTACTTTGTAAATAGCCTCATCAGTTACTTCCAGAGATACAGCACTAAGCACGATCGCTTTTCTTACATCAATACCTTTCTCTTCACACCATTTCAATATCTGTTCAGACTCCATGTTACATTCGCTTCACAAACATTTACAAACAAAAAAAAAACACCCAATACGTTTCAGTTGCTACAGGGCTATGGATACCGCAATTAGCTATAATTTTTTTACATAAATAAACTCACAGATATGAAATACAGTAGACAAATCCCGGACGAGCCCCCACGTGTAGCCCACCTACTCAATTCAAATTTAGTTCAGGATCTTGAGATTATACTCCTGTTGCATGGGAGGTGAATTGGAGAGGGTCTACGAAAATATAGAATTTAGGAATGTGCCTACAATATCAATTTTAACGAATATACTCTGTCTAATGTGCAGAGAGGCCTGGTTAGCTTAATACAGCTATACTGTTTTATGAGTTCAAACTCCCATGCATTCCTATGTAGCCCTGGCATACATTACTTCCACAAATGGATATTTAACAGTCAACATTTATTTTAACATCAACATTGTGACCCACAGAAACATACAATATAACACAATAATACCAAGGAGGTGATAGTCCGTGTGACAGTACGTTGGCGCGCTTGTTGGAGCTCAGTTGAAATCCTGAAGGAACAGTTGTGGTGTAGCTACTCACTGTTCCTCGGTTACTCCGACTTGATTTCTTAACCTTTCAAACAGGCTAGTGCTTTGAAATCCTCTTCTGCTCCGTCAGTTGAAGTCACGAGCAGAAAACTACCATGAAAAGCAGCACACTTAATTCCTCTTCAGAGCTGCACAGTTACTCCACGAACATCCGCGTTGGGCCCTTAGCAGACTGTCCTGTCCGCCTTCTCGTCTCCCCGAAAAGAAAACCTCACTACAGTTAGAGCTTCCTGATAAACACTTCTATACTATCTTTTCAGTTCTCTACTATGTATTCACATTGTCCAGTGTCCGTGTTTCTGACGTTAAAAACAACAGTGCACCATCTCATTCCTCTCCGCTCTCCCTGTTTCTTTCTTCCCGCCTCTCGGTCCTTCGTCCCGCCCCCTTGAGAACCCGGTAGGTTACCCCAGAGTCTCATCAGATTCTTCTGATTGGCTGGCAACACATTTGACACCTGACCAACCAATACTATAAGGACAGGAGAGGTTCAAGGGCAACTCGAACTGTTGGACACATAAGTACTTTTCCAAACTATGAACACAAATGCAAAAGTACTGTTTTATAGACATTAAAAAAAAGATGTAAACAAATTAGCAGGGCGCTACAAATAGATACAGGGAGCATCTTTTCATTTTTACAGATGGGTTGAAGGATCCAGCAGCTGATGCAACAGGAGCTGCCGTGGAAGTCCAGAGGAATGAATGTCAGTCTTTACAAAAGAACATCCAACTACCTGACTGTGTATTCAGGAGATTTGTAAAGCTATTTTGATGGCAGTCCAGTGTATTAAACAGATTCAACCTTGTAAAGTGTCGATATGAACTGACTCGCTGTCTGCGATCCAGAGCATTGGGTCCGCTACATCCCAGAGTGGACCTGTCTTGGTCCATGAAATCTTGCTAGCAGCCAACAGTTTAACAAGAAGGGGCAGTGAGGGTACCTTCTCATGGGTCCCAGCACATATTGGCATTCGGGGCAACAAAAAGGTGGACAAGTTAGCAAAGGAAGCTGTTAAAAAGAGAGACATACGGGTCAACATAAATCTATCAGAATCTGAAGAGAAATTGGCCAGAATGAAAGTGGGACACACAAATCTGAACAGCACTCTATTCATCTTGGGGAAGAATCCAACAGGGTGTTGAGAGCAGTGCCAGCAGACAGAGACAGTGCAGCATGTACTCATGTCTGTGGGGCAGAAAGAGAAGCGATGTTAAGTGGAATGAAGAGAATTGGATTGACAGAAATATCAGTGAGGAATATTTATAGTGTATGAAAGTAAGGGAAAAGGAATTATACGGCTGTTTCACTTCTTTAGAAACTGCTTTAATATAAAAGGTTCTAGTATGCAGAAAGCACAGTAATGATCTCGATCCAGGAGGAGGCAGCAATGTAACATAACGGATGCCGTAAAACCCCAACGAAGATGGGAACGAAAGAAGAAGAAGGAGAAATAGGAGAAGGAGAAGAAGGAGAAGAAGAAGAAGAAGAAGGAGGAGAAGAAGGAGAAGAAGAAGAAGAAGGAGGAGAAGGAGAAGAAGAAGAAGGAGAAGGAGGAGAAGAAGGAGAAGAAGAAGGAGAAGGAGAAGAAGGAGAAGGAGAAGAAGAAGGAGAAGGAGAAGAAGGAGGAGAAGAAGGAGAAGAAGAAGGAGAAGGAGGAGAAGAAGAAGGAGGAGAAGGAGGAAAGAAGGAGAAGGAGAAGGAGGAGAAGAAGAAGGAGAAGGAGAAGAAGAAGGAGGAGGAGAAGGAGGAGAAGGAGAAGAAGAAGGAGGAGGAGAAGGAGGAGAAGAAGAAGAAGAGTTCTTGCTCGGCCTCTGAAGAAGACACTTGTGGAAACGCTGGGCTTTTGATTCAGCGCAATGTTGTTGAAATAATTAGAGATTGTGCTGTCCTCCTCCTTCAGCCAGAGAAGAGTTCCAACAGTTTGATGAGGTTGAGATGTTTCTTTGTTTGATATTCATAAGGCTTCATTAAACTCTTTTTAAGGGTTATTTAGAATTAAAAGTGGTGGACATAATGTTTAATAAGTTCAGCGTTCATGATGCTTTATACCTTCATGTCAAAGTGACAACGTTTGAAAGAAGAATCTTATATTTCTTGCAAGACAAAAGACAAGAGAACAAGAAGAGGACAAGAACAGAGACCACAGACCAGTTAACATCAGTCAGTCAGTGGACGAGAGAACATGTGTGTGTGTGTGTGTGTGAGAGTGTGTGTGCGCGCGTGTGTGTGTGAATGAAGGCAGTTCATTTCAGCCCCGTTCGGTTCAGTGTGTGTCGGTGTTTTTAGGAAGAGGAGGAAGAAGCCTGGAGAGTTGCAGTAAAGGAGACTTTTCTTATTGGCCCATCCAAGCAGTTTCAAGCTGTAGCTGAACAAGATTATTTCATCCCACCTGCTGGATCAGCACACCTCCACCAAGGCCTAGTCGTCCAAGAAAATGTATGAAATCCAACCGGTTCTTGACTGGCTGCTTCGTTCCACTTTTATAAACAAACTGTTTTCTTTTGAGAGCAAAGACGTCCAGAAATTGAATTAAACCTAAATGATCTCTGTTCTCCTCCATGCTGCTTCTGTTAGTTGATTTCCCTCTTCCCCCGGCTCACAGGTGTGTCATTTATCTCCTCACTTTCCCCACCTTCTGTTCCTGTCAGAGTGGGGAGGGCTATTCTCTACTTTTTTTTCTTTTCTCCTTTTCTGCTACAAGCTGTCTCATTAGTTTGCTGCTATGCACAATATTTGGATAAAACAATGGAAACACTGTAACAACTTCAAGTTATTAACTTAGTATGATGTCCCAAGCTCTTTGTAATATGATAGACTTCAATCAACGTGAAAAAATCTCTGTTAGTGTAAGTTATTATGTATTAATATTAGTATCCCTTATTTACAGGCCGAGTCAACACAGATATGGCAGAGAAACATATTTGATTTCTCTTGATGGTTTTATGGTAGCAGTAGTTCCAGCCAGGAGTCTCTAGGTGGTGTTTTGGAGCGGTTGCCACCTGGTGCTCTGCTGGTTTTTAACAACTTTGAAAAAAATTTGATCAGAAACGGAGAAAACAGCATTGTGCTTAAATTGGCCAGCATGAGTTTATTTAAATGTGTGTTAATGTGTGTTTAAAAAGTGTATCAGTTCAGCAGGAAGTGTATCACTTATCGAAAGACTATAATGTTTTACTGTTTCTTTTTTTTTTTATATTCTATCCTATAGTATTGTATTGCATTTGATGTATTTGTTCTTTGCTTTCTGGAACTGTGGCACAAATTATTTTCCCTACATGGGAGCTCCTCACTTTCTCTGTTTTTACTTCTAGATCTCTACAGACATTGTGTCAATAAGGTTGACATGTGGCCTCGCCGCCGCAGCAGAGCAACATGTCCTGTTTCCTGCAGGTGGCAGCAAAGATCAACAACATGATTCAATGCTTTTGTTGCTTTGAATCGATGTTTCGTTGTCTCCATAACATGAGACGAGGCAGCTCTGAGTTATGTTACTGTTAGACATGACTCACATAGAGGACTATATTCTAGACTCAATCTACTCTTTTCAGCTCAATGCTCTGCCAGTGAAGTGACTAGTGCATCTTAAGTTTCGTGGTAAATGGTGGTAAATGGTGAATAGACTGTATTTGTATTTCTCTTTTCTAGTCTTCCGACCACTCAAAGCTCTTCAACACTACATGTCATCATTCACCATTCATACACTGATGACAGGGGCTAACATGCAAAGTGCCACCTGCCCATCAGGACTATCTAACATATCCGATCCTCTGATTGAAGGACGACTCTGCTCTACCACTGAGCCACAGTCGCCCCCAATAGTACTGTATTCTACCAATACCGTCCTCCTATTTTCTCTTGTATTCTACCTCTTTTTCTCCCTCTCTTTTGTCACTCTACCCACTTCTTCCTCTCTTCGTGCAGATCCAGCACAGGGGCAAAAAATTATTATTTCAAAATCATTTGCCAGATCATTACCAGTTAATCCGATGTTTGGTCTGATGAGTCACGCGCCTCATTTGCCACGGTGCAGGGCCTCTTGGGGCCCTTTCACAAACACTGGCCAAGTAGGCCTACCACCGGCCTGCCCTGTGGGGCCACCAGACTGCTGGGGGTGGGGGTGGGGTGTTCCTTTGGGACAGGTAGGGGTCATAAGACCCAGCAGAGTGGGAACTAGAGTGATAAAAGTGTAAATCTACAGAAGATTTCGAATCATTTAGACTTGTGTTTTCCTGAAAATCCTCATTATCTTGTCTAAAGCATTGTACTTAAGCAGATCTGCAGTAGTGATAAAAGCCCTTTTATTGTTTTTCCCCATTTAAGCCCTCTTTTCATATAAATCAGTTCACACTATCTACCAGACAAACACCATACAACTGCCAATTTCCCCTTCACTTTGTCCTTGTTGAACAATAAAAAAGGACGTGTTTCATAGTAGTAAAGTGTATCGCATCATGAAAAAAAAATCAATCAAATGAATAACTCCTTATTTTCCTATTCATGATATTTTTGTCACATACAGATATGCAATGATGATTACTGGGTAAAATGTATGTAGATGTTGTCCAATGTCAAGTTTCTGTTTGATCATGTGGTGAGCCGATTTGATCTGTGTTTATGCTTCATAATAGTGCTCACTAGGGCCTGTCATAGTGTACACTGGGGCCCATCATAACTACCTTATGCCACTGTTGAAAAACTGCTACCAGAGGAGCGGCATATGGGGTTGCATTCCTGCTCCTCGCATACCACCCTGAGTTATATGTGTGTATGGATACATATAAAAAGTGGACGTAGAGGCCAAAACGTCCCCCATTGGTTTGTGGACTACCGTTTTGAAGCCTTGAGTTTGGCATTTTGGCTGTCACCACCTTTGTCTTTGGCCGTCACCATCTTGATTTTTTGTAACCAGAATTGACATGTGTGGGTACAACCGATCACTGAACAAGACATTTTTAGGAGGCCAAAATGTTTCTTTCATAAACTGAAAAAACACTGAAAAAAAGTTGTAAGACGAAAACAACACAAACAACTCCCATTGCATTGCTGTCCGTTGATTCTGTCACATCAACTTGAATCTAGTTCCACATTTCCCATCTGCTCTCCTCTCTGCCTAACTCTCCTGTCATTTCAGATCATGCCACTCCGTCCTGTCCTGCAGTATCTCCTGTGTAGACCTGCAGTAAATGTACCGCCCCGCCAAACTTAGTAAAATTGAGCCGGAGTCTGCAATCTGCAGTCCCCTCGCCATAGAGCCTTTCAGCATTGTTCAGCTCATAGTTTTAAATTTACTGGCACCTGCTCAGCAGATGGATAAAGTTAGCTTCTAGCAGGTGAGCGTAGTGGAGCATTTATCAACTAAAGAGCAAGTTGTTTCTACATTCATGAAGTTTATGACCTTGTTCAGTTAAGAACTAAAACCCAGATTTACTAATTTTATAGCAACTTGAGGCAGCGGAAACAAGCTGTAGACACTGAGTTATCGACATGTCTGAAGTTTACATGGCAAACTTCTTATAGCAAACAATTTCTTATTTGCATATCCAGTAGGTACAGAGCAACATTTGAATTTATTTGGAGTTGTGTTTGTATCCAACTGATCAATGGAAGTCCAATATTCACTGTCTTTTGGCTCCAGTTTGGGCACCACCAAGTCCTGAGAACTGTCTGTCTTTAGCCTGTAAATACTCCACTGATCACCAGGAAGTTATTAACTTTGCCTGTCTGCTGCTCAAACTAAAGTTGATGAGAGCAGTGAGAGGGAACCAAACAGTAAAGTTCACAGGACCATGTGTGATGTGATCCATTGCTCATATAAAAATATGGATAAGAGCCATGCAAATTTGGTCTCAGGATCAAAGGCATGTGGTTTCAGGCATATTTGAAAAGGGCCATGTATCCATGTTTTCCTCTCATCTGCCAGTCCCAAATACAGTGAAATGACTCATTTCTTCAAAACCTGTGACCACATGATTCCCTATGCAGTGTAGTAGGTAAGCTCATCTGTGCTCAGCTGTTATTTCAGCAACAAGTTGCTAGAAATGTTTCAATGTTGCAGCCGGTGCTCCAGTTGGATTATTGTGTGCAGGTATACAGTATACAAGTGCATAATATAAACTGCATTACTACACACACACAATAGATACATTGAGTATTTCTTCTAATATTCATTTCCAATCAAAATAGTGTTTTTTTGTCTAGTATCCTATAAATGAACTATGGTTTCCTCTGACTTCCTGCTGGACTCTCCATCTTGGCCTGGATGTTACATTGTAGCCGTGAAGACAGCCGCATGAGAAACACTTGGGTCCAAAAGCAGCCCGTTAGACCTTAATGTCCATCTGTTTCCTCCTCTACGTGTCCAAGCCTTATTGCCAAAGTCCCATAAACATTCACACCCAGTGGACTGTTTGCTGTTGTTGTTGACAGTGGTACACTGGTTGTCAATGCACACACACACACACACTGAACAGTGCCATATGGTTGTATGTGTGGCGTTCGGCCCGTGTTTCCTTCAATGGGTCAGTTGACTAGACAGCTTGTGATACCGCAGCACACATAGTTTCCATGGCAACTCGTGAGGCTGAGGCGGGTGGATCAACAAATGGCTTTGGCAACTTTTTTATTCAATGTCCAACACACTTGCCGTCGCCACTCCAACATTGTCGATAATATTTTCCAAACCCATCAGTTGTTACGGTTTGTGTTTGAATTCATCTGTCACATCAAAGTCCTGATTACTGCCCAAGCCAAGGTCTCTTCATCTGTATGTGATCTTTGCCCCTGTGCACTATTTTTATTTTTTTTCAAAGCTGCATTAATTGATTTTGTTTGTCAGTAGAACAAGCTGTAAACACATTATCTCCTTCTTAAGTTGTAATATAGCAGACTGTGCTGTCCTCACTAAAAGTTGTTTTAGTAAAACGTAGTTTTCAGCTATACAGCCCGCTTGACAATATATTTCCCAGCACCGTATCCTCCAAGGAACAGACAGGTTGTTGTATTTGGCAGGATTTAATGGAGGGAAATATGTAATTTTTTGTAAAACTGAAAAAGAGCACAATATAAAAAGTAAGTGCCTTTGTAAGTACTCAATATTATCTCTAGTATCAGTATAAAATGCTACTAACACAAACCAAAGTGTACAGGCGCTTAAAAGTATTTCAACATACGTAATGAAGGATGAGATACATCAGTAACTAACATTTACACAAGCACTAATGCTTTAACCACTAGATACTAATACATATATATGTAGTTGACAGTAAACTAACATCATCAACAAGACAACAAGCTCTCCTCCGCCTCCAGAGAAAAATATCTGACTTTTTTAGCTTTCTAAAACTTAAATATGCCCCAATGCTAGCTGGTAACTTTGTATCTCTAATGTATCGCATATAGTGGGTGACAAGATGGATTTTCGAGACATCTGGTGACATCGCGAGGATCCAGCTGCCGTGTAGTCTAACTGCTTCCCAGTTTCTTCCTGGCTGCCTTGCTGACCCTTTACCTCTGACCCCAGCTCAGGGCCTCGCTCATCACTGAACCAATTGATCCTGCCCCAAATGTTTGAAGTGATTCTGCTCAACCCGGTTGGCTGTGTCTAATTCAGATCCATGTTCATAGCAGGTCAGCAACCAATAAATCACTCCAACAAGTCAGAGCAGTTTTTTCTTCATTCACTGTGAAATGTACCTCATCAAATTGATAATTTGCTGAATGTTCTTGAGCCTGGAATTATCACAGTAAAATCTTCTTTAATGATTTGAGGCCGATCTTGCCAGGTGCTGCTTTATCCATGTGAAAACTCGTATTTTATAAATGACGTGGAATGTTGTGTATCTCTGGCATCACGAGACAAACTGTGTTGAAAGTCCAGGAATTTGTCCATACAACCGAAGTACCGTAGCTCTCACCATGGTGGGTAGGAAGGGGGGGAAATGCAGGATTAGCCCTGTCAGTGTGAGGGCTATATGAGCGACCCTGTAAAGAAACTCTCAGCAGGACAAAACCAACTGACAGTCCATTAGACCCGTGGGACTGCAGAGTCTGTCTGTCAAAGCAGGCTTCTGTTTTAAAAAATGTCCTCAGGGTGAGAAGTGTAGTCGACATAGTGTTCACTTCCAACAGAGCATAAAAGTTACAGTAAGAAAACGGATTCATACAGCACTTCTGAAAACTTGACTGAAGAACATTATTATGTACTATAAAAGCATTGAGTAGCCATACATATAAAACAGGAAGTGAAACATCCTCTCCTCTGCTGTCTTTTCCTATGTTCTTAATTGTCATGTCTTGCTCTGAATATACATTAACTTTGTTTCAATCCTACGACACAACAATGTCACGCTCTTGAGCAGACCAGATGTGTTTAGAAATTTGGATCATTGGAATCCATTGTAACTACTGTTAATGCAATCTGACCACCAACATTTTAGAGATTATCTTCTTTGTCTGTGCCATAGAGCTCCAAAGACAACTAACCATCAATTAGCCACACTATTAAACTAGGTGACATACATCACTGACTCAATCCTACATACACGTCCCTCCGCCACAGTGCTTTATTTTAGTGTTTAGTTTAGAGTTTACTCTTGAAAATGAAACTGAACTGCTGTTAAAGATTTGGGCCTTTTACTAGCAACCAATGGGCTTGGAGCTGAGAGCCACAGACAGAGGAGGGAAGTCAGAAAGTATTGAGAGATGGACTAACACATAGCTGGTTGTTTTTTTTCGGAGATTCTATTTCACAATAAGGACAATCTAAAGGGATGCCAGCCGTATCCTCAGAGGCTAAAAATCCCATGCTGTTACACTGATCTGAAGACAAGAGAGATAATAGTTTTGCAGGTAAAGGAGCTGAAAACAACGTATCTGTTTACTAAACTGATGAAGAAGGCCAACACAGCAGCAGAGGCTTCCTTTAGTGGTGCACATCCTAATAAAACACACAAGGCCATTGGCCTAAGGTGGGATTGTAATAGAGGTGATGACTGCAGTGGCTGCAACGTTATTAAAGAACCATAAAAGTAAGACAGAAATGAAGTCTGCTACATGTACAACTTGGAAAAAAATGGTTAGAGACCCCTGACTTCAAATATTGAGATCAAAATATCCAGATTCATACACTGCATATTAGGTGAAAAAATACTTTTTGTTACAGTATGTGCAAAACCTTCTTGTTTACATGCACAGCAGTCAGTGGTGTCTAAAATGATCCAGTATTAGGTAAAATACATGATATACATTTATACATATCATTCATTAAATCATCCACAGAATGCAGGCAAAAACCTGAAGGTTACTATAGTGCCACCATGAGGTCAGCTGATTTATGTCTGTTACCTGATAGTGGGTATGTTTACAGGAATAGGGATAGAAACTGCATCAAATTAGCACTGCCCACTTCTCTGCATGCACCTGTTCTATCTTGGAAATACTTTTTAAGGCTGTGAACTCAAGACTGAACTCTCTCACACACACACACACACACACACACACGTAAAGAAAGAGAGTCATGATTCTCATTTTCTCTGTGACACATTAAGGCAGCTTGATCAACTCTTCATACTGTAGATGCACTGTAAAAGCGGTGTGTGTGTGTGTGTGCGTGTGTGTGTGTGTGTTGGTATGTGTGTGTGTGTGTGTGTGTAAGGAAATGTGTGAGGACATAACATGGTGGCATTAATGATAATAAGCCTTTACAGTCTTAAGTTGACCGACTTAAAAAGTATTTCCAAGATAGAACAGGTGCATGCAGAGAAGTGGGCAGTGCTAATTTGATGCAGTTTCTATCCCTATTCCTGTAAACATACCCACTATCAGGTAACAGACATAAATCAGCTGACCTCATGGTGGCACTATAGTAACCTTCAGGTTTTGCCTGCATTCTGTGGATGATTTCACGTCTTTCATGATGTTTTGAATTATCTCCAAATCTTGGTCATTCTAAGTTAGTGTTATACTTATAATGGATGTATGATCTATTGTCATGTCCCAGTCAGCAGGTGACATTTGGTTTTGATTGATCAAAGTGGGTGGGATGCTGTACTTCAATCTTTTTGCATCACATCTTGAAATATGACAATAAATCTGGCTTTGCTGCAACCAATGGTCAGTAGACCTAGTGGTCCACGGGTTAAGGCACCAACTGTGCCTACAAGATGCTGGTTCACAACCAGCAGGGGACTTCTGTTAAATGTCATTCCACACCTCTTTCTCTACTGTTGACTTGGTACTAGAAGCATATGCCCCAAACATAGTTAACCCTTTCAATTCATTATGACACACTGACCATCAGCCTAGTAGATCACAATGATGAAGCTTTACAGGCTATGAGCTTTGAAGTCAATGAGAGAAAACAGTAGCATTGTATGTAGAATTCAGTTAATGTTTAGTGTCCATTGCTGTCTAGAAGACGTCCCATGGTCTGTATATACTGTGACTGCAAGGTCACTGGTTTGAATCCGGTTTAGGAACCTTAGTGTGTGCATCCTTCTGTTTCTCTCTACTGTCTCTTCACACACTATTGTGCTTTAAAAGTTGTTTAATACATATTTGTCAAAACAGTGAGCTTGGACTGCACGTATTACCCCTTGTGACTAAATCTGACCTTGTTTTTTTTACCACGGGTGCCCTGTTGGGTCCAGTTTCTATAACAATAATTAGTTATCAGTGTTTGTGCTGACACAGCCCTGTCTCCTAAAAATGACGTTCCCATACAACAAAACTGCATCATGAATTATGTTTCATATGAAACATACTCTCTCCTGGATTACGTTTGTTTTTGACGAAAGTCGACAGAAGTGGTCAAACTAACACAAGACTTTCACCCAGGAGAACGCTGTTTGTGTCCGTGTGAAACCAGAAGTCAATGTTAACTTATTTTAAATAACATATCAAACATACTTATTGCCAAACTCTGATTTTTACTAAACCTAACCAAGTTTTGTTACATTTTTGTTTTGTTCCAATTTAACCACGTTTCAAACTGCGACCATAATTTGGGAGAAAATACGTTTCCCTCGAAACGTAATTGAAGATACATTTTAGTTGTATGGGTAAATAATTTAGTAATAGACAGGTTGCCTGACAGAGTTCATTTGTCTTGAGCACCAACAATCAGCCGGAGACAATAGTGTCCTCTATAATGAGCCTGACCTTTGATAGCTTCTTAAATGTTCTACACTCTACACTGCTGGTAAATAATGAAAGTAGCATGCTGCTACTAATTGTTCCGTGCCTTGTTGCTGACAGTCCTAATAAAGTAGAACAGGGTTTATTAATGACTGCTTACTGGGTGCTAATGATATCAGGTCAGACAGACTAACCGTTGGGCAGGTAAAGGTCTACTTTTGGATCAGTGGACTTTCTGCTTGGTTGAAGTACGGCCAAAGTTTCACGAGGAGCTTGTGAGCTTTTTCTTTATAATTTTCCCTGAACTAATAAACTTACTTGTTGAACTTTATCACATGCTGAAATACCTAACATGGTCCAACTTTTGCATATCTTTGTTCTATTATGCAGTAAACACATGATATAGTGAATGTTTATAAATTACTATTATCATATAGGAGTTGTGGTTATTATTTTATATACTTATACCTCTTCTGAAATACTGAATAATTCCCAACTATTCCTCCAGATGTAGCACACTTATTTATTTCTTGATAGAGTCACCTCATCCCACAGCTTTTTGAGTTATAAATGCTATTAGGCTCAGAGTTCAGCTGGCTTGTGTTTACCAACAAGTGATGGTGAAATTTCTCACCTCTGGAAAGGTAAATATGTACTCTCCCACACTTCACGATCACAGTGAGATAGAGAGAGAGAGAGAGAGAGAGAGAGAGAGAGAGAGAGAGAGAGAGAGAGAGAGAGAGAGAGAGAGCGAGGCCAGCAAAGGGGTGTAAACAGTGGTTGAATAAGCTGACAGTGTGAGCACAGCTGATAGTGTTTAAGTCACAGTCTGTCTTCGCAGGTCCTGCATTGTTCTCTGCTGCCTCTGGCTGTGTTTACAGCATGATTAGAGCTTATTTCACGTGCTACACATTCCCATCTGCTTGGCTCTCACTTATTTTCAAGTTAGGAGACATGTGGTTGGTTTTCATGTAATATTATTTCCATGATGCCATTCTGTAAGGAGCGGTCTCTCTGTTAGTCGATATGACTAATCACACAAGCATAGTGGTGTTTTAACCTATAGCTGTTCCAATAAAGCTTTCATGTAACTGCAGTTCTAAGCGTCCAGTGGCTGATTCAAGAGAAAACTCCTCCAGCTCACACATTCAATTCACACATCTGGTTTGTCTGGAATGAATAGAACCTTTAATGCATATATATATATATGGAATCAATATTCTAGAATGGAATCATTATTCATTGATTCTGCAAAAGGAAGGAATTATTTATTGGGAGTAAAGGAGGACACAATTATATATTATATATTAGCAACAAAGTCCACAGGAAGGAGGTCAGGGTGGACGGATGGGACTACACTTCGGACAACACAGGAGACTGCTGTTCATTTCACAGTAGCCAAGTCGTTGTTGTGCCTAAACCAACCAAACTTTAACATTAGAGGTGTCTTTAACATGTTTGTGGGAGTGATTTGTTATGGTTTTGGAAGGCACTAAAAAGTACTTCATGTCGTCCTGTTGATATGGGTGTTGTTCTGGAGCACAACTACAAACACTGTATTTTGTTGTTTCCTTTTGAGACTTTGTTGAAAGGCAGGCATCGGGCATTTGGAGAAGAAAGAAGAATTGATGGAGTTGTCAGGGTACAGTAGCCTGGATGTGCTGATCCAAGTAGCGAATGATGCGCAAAGTGCATTGCCCTTGAATGGCAATATTGTCCGATGTTGAAAAATTGTTCAATAAATAATTCCTGTGCAGAAATGCTCCATGTACATCCTATGCAACCACATGGTTTAGACCAGGGCCAAGGTCCAGTCAAAGAGAATTACCTCATACATCACAATAGTGTCTAACTTGTTCTATCATTTAGTCCCATATATATTGAATTAGCCAACAGTTGTGTCAACATCTCTAGGTAGTCAACAACTGACTGTCAAATCAAATAAAGAAAGTTCCATTGAACAATACCTCAACAATATTTAATAATAATAATAAATGAATAATAAATGTTCTTCTCTCGCCTTAAGTAAAATAAGGACTGGATTACAGAATGAAATACATAACAGAAAGCTTTTGAAAAATGTGACTCAGTGAAAAAATGTATTTCACTGAATTGTCCTGCAGCGTTAGATTCAGTTTAATAAGGTGTGAAGTGATGTCAATCAAGAAAACATGATATTATATTACCCTCATCTTCTAAAAAGAGAAACATGTGTCTGTGGTTTTTAAACCACTTGTTTCAGCTCTATTCTCTCTGGTAACATCATTGTTGGGCAGTGAATTCAAGCGTTAGGATTCTGATCATATTGGGCTCTTAGGTTGTTTATTATCTGTGACTTAATTTCAGATGTGAGTGGGTACGTTTGCTGAAAAAAGTTCTTTTGTCTCTTTAGTGGCGCTTCACATTACTGCTTTTAATAATCATCACGGTCTCTGAACATGTGAGACATCCTGGTTTTAAACTGCCAGTGGGGAGAATGAACCTATAGCAGTCTGTCCATTCTTGGTTAAAGACTCTGGTCTCTCTGGTCTCTCTGACCCCTCTTCTCTTTTTGGAGAACTTCATGTGAAATAACTTCTGACTCACGTAATTCTCCTACTCATTGGTCTCTATCCTCGTCTCTCCCGTGTGTAAATCTCACTTGAGTCGGGAAATGTGTCAGAATACACATATTTGATTGGCTGAGCAGCATCACGTAATGTGATTTACAATGCATGTATTTGGTTGGTGTGTTTCCTGCATCGCTGAACAAGCTGCACCGGTTAGTGACCCCTGGTTTAGACCATTCACACCTTTTAAAAGAAAAATTCAGTTCAATCCCCGTATTGGTCTCAGGAGATTGGTCAAATTTAAAAACATACTGCCAGTTTCAACTCTACATATGCTGGGATTGGTACTAATGAAGCCATAGTGGTTGATGTCTGTTTGATTAGCACCTGTGTCTGAGTGTTTACGGTTGGTCTAGCAACAGTGCTCTGATGTGGCAGAGTGCCAACATGCCAAACAAACCATATGGCATCTTCAGAGAGAAGACTTCATCTTTATCATCCAACATCCCCCTGGCTCCATCGCCTTCCCTTTTTCTCCATCATGTTCAATGCTGTAGATGTCAATATCAAGGAGGGTTGACGGATGATTTCAGTAACCCCGCCCCCCCACACACACCACCCAAACCACCCCACCATACACAAATACACGTCAATAGCAAACCCATGCTTTACTAATCAGTTTAGCATTCTCCCGCTCTGCCCCACTTGTAGTGTAGGATTGATATCTGATTATGTCGTGTTACTCATCCAGATAGAGCCACGTTCAGACACACACCCGCCCCACCCTACACCACACCTGACCTCTGACCTCCTGTAGTGTTGCCTTGGGAACCTGCTTGGTGGAGATGAGGAGGGCTGGGATGGAGAGGTTGGGATAACCCATGAGGAGGAGGCAGGGGGAGGTATCTGTGTTTGGTATTCCGGGCCAATCTCACGGCTGGTTAAGATCCATGAATAGAGAGTGAGCTGGCCGAACGTCTCGGACCCCCCTACCCCCTCATCCCTGGCTGTGTCTTCTCCGCCTCTCTCATACTCCTCTCTCTGTTCTCTTTCTCTCCCTCTTTTCTCTGCTCTGGTGCCAGACAGATGGTTCAGCACACAAACATTTGTCTGAAGTTGGGAGAGCATCCCTTACCAGACTAATAAATAAACTGGAGGAAGCGAGACATTCTGTAAACATGTTCTTTGTGAGTACAGATGCACTTATCCATTGCATGTATACATCATGACACCGGCTCCTTGCCAGTTTTCAGACTGGTACACTCTCACACTCTTAGCAAAAAGGTAACATGCTTAGCATTATTGCAACAATAGAAAACATTTGGTGGAAAATTCTGGTTTATTATTACTTTGGTCTCATTTTTTGTAGTTTTGGCCATCATTCCTTCAAGTTACAATAATATTGAGCTCACTAAAGTAATTCAGATTCAGAAAACCAAGTTAGTGTGAAAACAAACAAGTTTATCCAGATTGTCTAAACCAGTTCTTCTCATGCAGGGATACGAATACCCCAGAGGGCACTCTTGTAGCTGCCAGGTTGTTGAAGGCAGCTACTTTGAAAAAGTAGAGACTATGATTTGGTAGAGAGACAATTATATATCCACATATTGGTAACACTTTATAATAACTACACACTATGAAGCATTAGTTATGAGTAAACACTTAATTCATCATTTATTAAGCATTGTTCCTACATTAATAATTAGTATGCAGTTCATAACAACAGTTATAAACATATTATGCTTGATTAATAAGCTCGTCTATTATGTATTTCATGATTGTGTTTTCATACTTTATTAATGATGGATTCACCATTTGTAAATTAAGTATTAAAGATATTTGTGGTGAAGCCTGACCTGAGTGGCTTCTGAATTAGTAGGAGGCAGACACGAAAGACTTTGTTCCGATATCAAAAGGTGTTTTATTTGTAAAAGTGCCCTGCGACACGTGTAACCAAACATATATACAAACAAAACAAACATTTAACTTGGCTTAATTGAATAAAACCCAACTCATCTTAAAGTAACATAATCACATGCACACGGCTACACACTGATCTTCCTTCCTCCTGTTCAGTCAAAGTCATCTCCTTATATAGAGCCTCCTATCAGCAGGATATAGTTCCTACCATGAGTGCAGGTGACACCAATTACTGACTCACTAGTTAACAGACAAAACCTATAACGTACAGCACCCCTTTAGATAGCAAACAATTGTATATGGTTTACACTTTGCTATGCACTAATAACAATGTAAAACAGATCATAACTAACCTACAAATCTACCGGTACATACTCTACTTCCCCCCCATACTTGGTCTGACCCAATGACATCACAGATGACATCATCCAGTGTATAAATAGAGGAAATGAATGGGTGCATCCCCCTTTAGCCTCTGGACCACATGGTGGGTATGGTAAGCAAACAATTGACAAGCATGGTCAGATTTATAGATGAATGCAATATGGGACAAATGGTGTGTTCTCACCCACTTTGTCACAATATTACAAACCAATTATTAAGGAGTTGTAGGTGATTAAAAACATCATTTATAAAGTGTAAGTAAATGATTAAGAACTTATTTAGATGTACATTATTCATGCATTTATATATATAATGATTTGGATATGCACTAATGGTTAGGGACTATGTTAATATATGCTTTATAAACACATATTGATACTGCAGTTCATGATTCATTAGGTAGTTACTAGTCCTTAGTAAAGTGTTGTGTGTGACTCATCTAAAGTGAGGATCTCTGCTTACAAAGCATTTATTAATGACATTGAAAGACCATCAGTGCCTCAAAACCCACAAAAGTCTCAGTTATCTTCTCAACAGAAAAGGCAAATAAACAAAACACAAAGTGATCAAGAACATATCAATATTTATTGCAAGATGCAAACAATGTACTCGTGAAGACAAACCTCTCAGCCATTCATCCATGTAAGAAACAAAGAAAGAGATTCTCCTTCAGGAGAACATGGCTGGATATAAAACATTTGTACAACTGGAGCTAACCAGGAGCTTTGCATATTAGTTTACATTTACTTATTTAATTATTCATTTTAACCAAGCATATCGATCTCCACTCTTCGCACTTTTCTTTAGTTGCATGTCCTGATCGCAGCCGGCCGAATCTGCTCAATGTTTGCAAAAAATAATGCTTTGGACGGTGGTGGTTTTAGGAAGACATCCATGAGGTTATGATCTGATCCGCGAAATAAGTGAAATCAAGAGAGATCCCGCTTTCAATACCTCATCAACGTGGGACAAAGGAAAAGCCCGCTTCATACCTCATCAACGTGGGTCAAAGGAAAAGCCCGCTTCATACCTCATCAAAGTGGGACAAAGGAAAAGCCCGCTTCATACCTCATCAACGTGGGTCAAAGGAAAAGCCCGCTTCATACCTCATCAACGTGGGTCAAAGGAAAAGCCCGCTTCATACCTCATCAATGTGGGTCAAAGGAAAAGCCCGCTTCATACCTCATCAACGTGGGTCAAAGGAAAAGCCCGCTTCATACCTCATCAAAGTGGGACAAAGGAAAAGCCCGCTTCATACCTCATCAACGTGGGTCAAAGGAAAAGCCCGCTTCATACCTCATCAACGTGGGACAAAGGAAAAGCCCGCTTCATACCTCATCAACGTGGGTCAAAGGAAAAGCCCGCTTCATACCTCATCAACGTGGGACAAACGTTTCTCTCAGGAACTGGTACAGAAGTGCACTTACGCGATGGAAAACTCCGACCTAAGTTGAAAGGGTGCGCGGATCCGGGCCAGAAAGAAAGACTGCTGACGGGCCTCCAGTGCCCGTCTGTGTGTTTTTGTTTGTTAGTTTGCCGGCACTTCCACATTATGGACGATGAGTATGTAGCTAGCCTTCCAGCTAGCAAGTCACTAACTAGAGGTCCTGAGGCGGCGCGATTCAGAGAATTTTACAATATTGTGAACTGTGTCGCGATAGTTTGTCATTTAAAAAAATTGGATCCCCAGGAAAACAGTTTGGGAAACACAAGTCTACAGCCAGTGGGGCTTTGTTTAGGTGGTACGTCAACATGCTAACAGACTCACAATGACAATGTAATTTTAACTTTGTTTCTGAGAAATCACTTTGACATGGCAGTATGCTCTAAATACTTCCTATTAACCTTGGTCACTGTTGCTATGCTGAAGAATCACGTCAGAGGAAGAGATCAAAAAACTATCCTTGTCGAATGCATCCAAAAATGAGCCGAAATACAAATGTGAAGTGATTTAAGCACTATTGTCAGGTTTGAAAAGGGCAATCAGTGGACATTACAGAATTGTAAGCTCAGTGTTTTGATGTTTTCTATCGAAATGCACATTGCAAGACTTCTCTCTTAATGTTTTGTAGTCTACAGGCTTGTGCTTTTGTTTTTTTTATAACTGGCGACTGTTGCTAATCGCAGTCCATCCAAGCCTCAACGTGCTCCATGCACAGCAGGAATGGGACTTTTACTTTCAGAACAACCAATTCCTGATCCAAATGTTTTGATTACCACACTACTACGTTTCCATTTGAAAACGCATATCTTTTGCACTACGCCGGAGTTTCAGATCACCGAAAACAAATAAGTTTGGAAACACTACCGAGGACGGATACGTTTGAAAGCTCCGGGGTTACCTTATAGTGTGGACGCTCGTAAACGCATAAGTTTGGAAACGATGACGCCCACACCCGCGTTCGCTACCTGATTGGTTCTTTGCAGTCGCAACGTGTCCTTCCTTGATTCGTCACGCCCCTTTCACATGACCCTTTCCCAGTAGATCACAAACAACAGTCTTGATTACCGATCGACTACCAGGTTAATTTAACATGGACAATTGATTACAGGTGTTGCTGACCTTGTTGTCTTTACTAGCAGCTGTTGTCCAGTTAAAGTCTGCATTTCTGCAAAGGAAGCAGCTGTTATTGGAGCGATTAGCGAGCGGCGTGACAAGCGGCGTTATCAGACCTACGGAGCGGCCGTCTGAAGTCACGGTTAGCGGCTTTGAGGAGGACTTGCCTTTCCTATTGACCCATAATCTAGTAAAAATGTATATGTAAGTGTTAATTTAAAAATAAATTTGATGTGTGAGAGAGATAGAGCAAGACCCGCAGACTTGTAACTAAGTCTGAAAATTAAAACTTATAAAACTTTCCACAAAATGTGTCTGAGTTTATAGAGGTAGATTTTAGAGGAAGATCTAAGTATCAAACACTAACGGTCATTATTAAAGTCTACTATATTACTCGTATTTTTAACTAAGCAACCCATCTACTTCCTGTTTGCAGTGGCACCCGCATGCCAAGTGTACGTGAATAGTCACGTGATATTTGTTTTCAGGCGTGTTAGTCTGGACGGAGATCATTTCGAAAGCAATGCTGAAACGCCGTGTGGACGGAGAATGTTTTTGTTTCAAAACTCCGATTAGTATCAGTGTAAATGTAGCCTAAAACTACCAAAACGTATCAGTGTAAATGTAGCCTAAAACTACCAAAACGTATCAGTGTAAATGTAGCCTAAAACTACCAAAACTAGACCCAAGATGTATGAAACCAAAATGCCCCTTTAAGAGCCATTCAACAGAAGTTGAATCCAAAGTAATTGATTGAGGGATTTATCAGAATTAGTCATATTAAAACATTTAGCGAACCACAGCGGCTCCTTCATTGTGATTTCCTAGTGTTGTTTTGTTAACATGCCGTTCCACTAACCGAGGCACCCTTGGAGAACCCTCCTCTCTCTGTGTGTAATCTAAGTAGATGAAAGATGACTTTCAGATGTGTGGGTGATCTATTCCCAAACTCTCTGAAACTAATGAGGTTTACTCACAAATCATTTGCACTCTTCTGGGACACAGAAACACAGTCAAGTATTGAAGCCAGCTTATCATATGTAATCAATTACACCCCCATTTCACTGGCCCAACCTCCAAATTGAAATACTTTCCCAACATGTGGTGTCTTCATAGCTACAGAATGAAGTCTTTATAAAGATGAAGAGTCTTCCATAAACTCAACTGTGAATCCAAAATGAACTTAAGACAAAGGAAATCAGCCGTTTTAAATGTACTCAGAAACACCCAATATATACAACATTTCAAGCCAAGATCCTCCTCAGATAAGCCCTCTATTTTGTCTTATGCAGTGCACACGCAGAGGCTAACAGTAACAGAGAGCGTGTTGACAGCAGCCTCCTTGGTAAATATTTAGCCAAGTAGGCTCAGTCTAATCTCCCAGCATGCACTGGGCTGATGCTCAGGTATCCAGATGGACAGCTTTGCTGGGAGTTATTTGGTAAACAGCTCTCATATGTTCTGCTGTGTTGCAATCACATGAATCACTCAGCCAACAAGTTTAGCCAACAACTCCCTTTTCCTCATGTCCTGGAAAGTATCTTGGTTGTAACAATACAGAATAGTTAGACAGTACAGTTATAACGGACATTTTCAGATGATGACTGCTCGTCATGCTTCGGTATCACTACACCTACACACTGTACATGTATTTATTGACTGCATCAGACTGATAACTACAGTTACCTACACACAGACAACTCCCAGACCAGACAACAGCGTGGTATCGACCTGTAAATTACTAAAGCATACTACACTTTATGGTTTTATTTAACTCTAAATGAACCATAATGTACTAAATGAACATCATGCTGTAATGAAGAAGAGTTGAAACTAGAGATTGAGACCATAAACTCATGTTTACAATGTTTACTGAGGTAATAAATTAAGAGAGAAGTAGAGTCATTTTCTCATAGACTTCTATACAACCAGAGGAGTCGCCCCCTGGTGGTCACTAGAAAGATCGCAGGTTTAAGATCCGCAGGTTGGCCCCTGGTTTTATGTTGACATTTGTATATAATGTAGCACAATGTTGTCATTTTAGTATATATTATTTCATTAACATCATTATTCCATTCATCAGGTTTAGCAGTGCTGTGTGCTTCTAGTAGCGTAATGGCGTCAGGTATGATGAGTTGATAATATATTCACTTATCATGATTGGACTGCAAGCTTTTTAAAATACTTCAATAACTGTTTTAATTTGAATCTGATGCTTTTTGTAGGGGGATGATGTAACATGTGTCTAGATGAAAAACTTGTTGAATGTTATGGTTATGAGTCATATTTTTCTAAATGATTGCCTCCACTTCAATGTCAATTTTATCGGTGGGGCTCACAACAACAAATATTAACTGCAACATATCTTTCCAGGATCAATGTCCTCATTACTCTGATTAATCCTCAGACTTTTGTGTTTTGTCAGGTTTTATATAAAATACTTTCTATGGAAAATTGGGGATAACAAGTAACAAGACGCTGTGAAAGAGATATTGCTCCTGAAATTATATAAATGAAAGAACAAAGTTACCTGCATGGGGTAAAGTATGAATATTAGGTTCCAATTTAGGTGAAGAGTGAGACTGCAGTGAGTCTGTGTCCCATCAGGATCTATTTTACTGTTTTAAAATATCCGGGTCTCAATTCATATGAAGCTGGTAGCAAACGTTTGTCCTGGAAAGAATAAAAAACAGCTTTATCATTTAAGTTATTGTAATTTAAGAAAGCTTCTTGTTTGTTCCTAAACTTTTAGTCTGTAATAAATACATTTGTGAAAGCGATTTGAAATGTCTCACATTGAGCATTTATTTAAGTATCACTAACACTAAAATGATATTTGTGCAACACTGAGCTATATCAGCTATATCTCTCATGTGTCCTGTCTTCTCTCTCTAAGTAACCTGAGGAAAGAGATGTTAACTGGGTGAGGGAGAGAAGCAACATTCTGGATTAAGCCAAACAGTAATTATGGTTGAGTTTCTCTCACATCGTCTTTCGCTGCTTGCTCAGAGTAAAAAGAAAAGCAGATTTGTGCAGCAGCATTATGTACTGCTTCATTCCTGCCAAGGTTGAAATTTCCATTGCTAATATGAACTTTGCATAAGTGCTTATAATGGTAGCGTCGATTCAGCCTGGTTATTGTTTTTCCACTAAAGTAAAGCAAAGCTGAGAAGATTCCTGGGTAAATATAAACTTTGCTTAAGTACTTATATGGCTGTTTTCTCTCTCCCATATGGCGGCCAAAGGCACAAAGCCTCGGGGGGAATACCAAGCAGCTCAGCTAAGCCCCCATCCCCATCTACTAGACAAAGAGACAGCTCTTCAAAGCAGCGGCGGCCCTTTAAACAGTTAGCAGCAGCGAGCACTTCTAAACGTGACAGTGTTTGAGAATACTTTACCACTAAAGCCTTGAAGATCTCCCACACTGCTCACTGTCGGCGTCAAAAGGGAAAGATGAAGAGATCATTTTCTCTATCTCTAGCTTTGTCAAATTAGTATTCTTCTCTCTAATTTGATGATCCATACTTCTTCTTTTCCATTCTTGACCTTGGCTTTTTGCTCAAAAACATTAATGCTACATATACCATTCATATATCAATATGTGTATTAATATGGAATATCATGCATTTTCATACATTTTCCAAATGTGTCCACACTGTTTTTTATTATCATCATTCTTTGTAGAAGAGGCTATGATTTCTCTTATTCATGACTGTTTATGAGTCATTAAGGGTTTAAAAACAATATACATCTATTGTATTAAAATCTCAAACTACAAACTCCTTTTCAAATTCAAAATGTAATCAAAGTAATCTGAATAATTCTGATCAGAATTTGACAATGAATATTTAGTGTTGATTAGTTGTTGTTTGGGAATATTGAAAAAGTTATGTAGCTATGTATATATATATATAAATAAATAAATATATATATATATATAATAAATATATAGCCATATATACAGAACTTATATATATATATATATATATTTATATAGTCAGGCCACCTATATATTTATAAAGTGATCTTGCAGTTATAAATAAGATAATATGGACAATGAGATTTTGTAAATAGTATTTTTGAAGAAAAAGATGACTGTAATGTTTTGTATACATGGTATCTAATCTATGGTGATATATCGATCATAACAGATCAATGTGTTGTATATAAGGAAACCATGCAGAGCGGAGAAACCGCCTCGGGCAGCAGCGCAATGAAGGCAACATAGCGGAAAAGGTTTGGTAAATAAATGACGATGTACAAGAAAAGAATTGTGCGATGTGTTTAAATTTTGACGAGCTTTCAAAATGATAACAGCAGCTGGATTTGATGTAAATGGAGAACTGCCCGGCTGTGTGTAAAATGTGTGTATGTGTGTGAACAGTGGAGAAAGCTCAGCCAGGCATCAGACATTGCTGTTTATGTGTAAGAATAATTGCTTTGAGCTGCAGGGAGATTTAAGAGTCCGGGCCCTGCTGTTGCACGACTTTATGGCAGGAGTGTGAAGTGTTATCATTAGTAATGTGATTAACACCTTCTCCACAGGGGCAGCGCTTTGTGTGAGTGTGTGTGTGTGTGTGTGTGTGTGTGTAAGACAGAAAAGAGACAATTATGTGGTGGGTTAGGAGGGGGATGTGTCTTTTGTCACTCTCACTCAAAGCCTGTAATATCTAAGAATGATGGTGTGTAGTATTTGTTGCAGCGGGGCCGCCTCCTCCACAGCGCTATAATTACCTTGTTAATATATTAGTGACCAGCATTGATTACCTGGCTAATCCGATCACAGAGCCTCCAATTGATCCTTCTGCAAGCAGCCCGGCAATAAGCACTTTGAGCAAAGAGACGCTCAATAGCACATCCACAATTGGCTCTCTCACAGCTTAATTGGCTAAAATAAACCAAACATGTTGGTTTCCCTCTCAACAGTCAGATCAATGGAGGGAATGAGTCCTGAATTCAGATGACTTTCTTAACCAACACAGCTGAGTTCTTCCCCCCTTCTCCACCTCCCACGCCTGTCCCTCATGTCCTTTTCTTATTCTTTTTTAATAGATTCGTTTTTGGGGCATTGGGGCAAAGAGAGACATGGATCAACTCAGTTGCCAAGAAAACTGTTGTATTGAACGTTTCTGCAAACCACGAACTGTTATGATGTGGTGTGTTCATGGACCCAAATGCAGACTCAGGACAGCAGAGTTCTATTTCAAAAACCAAGATTATTTATTTCTCTCAGTCAGGGGAAAAGAGATAAAGTCAATAGGAGGCGTCTCCACACGCTCCGCACGGGTCCAAGCCGGAAAGTGGCTAATCCTACTGAGCGGCAGACGAAGCTGACAGGGAAACTGTCACACGTCAACACGGAGGCGCGTCCTCGCGCTCCGCTCGGATCCTAGCCGGAAAGTGGCTAGTCCGCGTCCGCGGCTGGCAGGCAGGCTGGATCGACTGTGTGATACCCGGGGCTCGACACAGGATCGCCAAGACTTCAAGGTTGATCTCCGAGGAACGAACTGGAAGGCTTCTTCGTACAGGTGAAAACTCGAGGCTCGACACTGGACAGCAGGCAAGTTGAAAACAAAACGGATCTTCAGAGAGTGAACAAACGGACAACTCATGGGTCGGAATACCAGGTAGGTAAACGGACGGACTGACAACTGGGATGAGAGTGATCGGAGTATTTATGTGAGCTGGAGATGATCACCGGAGATGAGCATCAGCTGTGCCTACGGAGAGAGGTACGGCAGTGGGTGGGACTCGGAGGAGGACACTACTGAGGGAAATACACCAGAGTTAGACATAAATCCTCACAGTACCCCCCCCCCCCCCCCCCTCAACGGGAGCCTCCTGGCGAACCGCCAGGCTTATCAGGGTGCAGGCGATAGCATGTGTGGAGTAGCTCTGGATCCATAATCCGGGAGCGAGGAACCCAGCATCGTTCCTCCACACCATACCCCACCCAATCAACGAGGTATTGGTAACCCCTACCTCGTCGGCGGACATCCAGGAGACGGTCGACTGTGTAAACCGGACCGCCTTCGATGAGTCGGGGGGGTGGAGGGGGTTCAGCCGGAGGGTTAAGAGGACTGGAGTGTACGGGCTTGAGAAGAGACACATGGAAAACAGGATGGATTCTCATGGATTGCGGGAGCTTGAGCTTGACCGTGTTGATAACTGAGACGATGGGGAACGGACCAATGTATCTGGGGGAGAGTTTCTTGGATTCTGTGCGTAGGGGTATGTCCTTGGTGGAAAGCCAGACCTGTTGACCAGGAAGATAGGTGGGGGCGGGTGTGCGGCGGCGATCAGCCAGATGCTTGTTTCATTCGGAAGAACGAAGTAGGGCGGCACGACTCTCTCTACAGACTCTTCTGCATCGGCGAAGGTTGCCTTGGACAGACGGGACGGAAATCTCGACCTCTTGGCTGGGTAGAAGGGGAGGTTGATAGCCAATGGAGGCCTCGAAGGGGGAGAGACCCGTTGCCATGGAGGTATGGCTGTTGTGTGGGTACTCTATCCAGGCCAGGTGACGACTCCAGGAAGATGGATTTGCCTCCGCTACGCATCGGAGCATGGCTTCTAGCTCCTGATTAAGCCTCTCGGTCTGCCCATTGGTCTGGGGGTGAAAGCCGGAGGAGAGGCTTGCAGTGGTACCGAGGCTGCGGCAGAACGCCTTCCAAACTTGGGAGGAGAACTGAGGACCCCGATCAGAAACAATGTCCATAGGGATGCCGTGGAGTCTAAAGACATGTTGAACCAACAAGTCTGCGGTCTCGCGGGCCGACGGGAGCTTGGGAAGGGGAATAAAGTGAGCCGCCTTCGAAAACCGGTCCACGATGGTCAGGATGACCGTGTTGCTCTCGGAGGGGGGAAATCCGGTGACGAAATCCAATGCCATATGCGACCAAGGCATGTGGGGAACAGGCAGATGTCGTAATAGTCGGACAGGGGGTCTGTGTGCGGCCTTGTTGCGCGCACACCTCCTGGGTCTGGCTGGGTCTGCTGAGCCTCCCGCACTGCAGACTCTATCGCCCAGGTGAGAATCCCTAGGACACAGGCGGGTGGAACAATCGTGTCTAGAGCTGGGTCAACCTCGTCTGGGGAAAACTGACGAGAGAGGGCGTCGGGCTTGATGTTCTTACTTCCTGGGCGGTAGGTGATGGTGAAGTTGAAACGGGCAAAGAACAGAGCCCAAAGGGCTTGGCGGGAGTTCAGTCGCCGGGCAGAATGGATGTATTCGAGATTTCGGTGGTTGGTCCACACAATAAACGGGTGGACTGACCCCTCCAACCAATGTCTCCATTCCTCCAGAGCCAGCTTGACGGCCAGTAACTCCCGGTTGCCCACATCATAGTTCCACTCGGCTGGGGAAAGGGGGCGAGAGACAAAAGCACACGGGCGGAGCTTAGAGTCAGTGGTTGAGCGTTGTGATAATACTGCTCCTACTCCGGTGTCGGAGGCGTCCACCTCGACCACGAACTGAAGCTTTCATCCGGCTGTACTAGGATTGGGGCTGATGTGAATCGTTCCTTGAGGACGTTAAATGCCCGGTTGGCCTCGGGGGAACAGGAAAAATCCACTTTAGAGGAGGTGAGTCTGGTTAGGGGTGACGCCGTCTGACTGTAGTTCCGAATGAACCGGCGGTAGAAGTTTGCAAACCCTAGGAACTGCTGGAGCTTCTTCCGGTTAGAGGGGACCGGCCACTCGGTGACCACTTTAACCTTTTCTGGGTCCTTGCGAATCTGACCCTCCTCAATGATGAAACCATGAAACTGTACGGAGGTGACATGGAATTCACATTTCTCGGCTTTGATGAAGAGTTGGTTCTCCAGTAAGCGCTGAAGGACCTGACGGACATGGTGGCAATTTTCCTGTAGGTTCGAGGAGTAAATCAGAATGTCGACGATGTAGACAAACACAAACCGGTTGAGAAAATCCCTGAGCACGTCGTTCACCAAAGCCTGGAAAACAGCTGGTGCATTTGTAAGTCCGAATGGCATGACCAGGTACTCGAAATGTCCCAGGGGAGTGTTGAAAGCGGTCTTCCACTCGTCCCCCTCTCATATCCGAACCAAGTGATAAGCATTGCGGAGGTCTAGCTTGGTGAAAATCGTGGCACCGGGTAGGGATTCAAAAGCAGAGTTGAGTAGGGGTAGCGGGTACTTGTTCCGGGTGGTGATCTGGTTTAACCCTCGATAGTCGGGAGTCTGTGATATAGGTCTCCATCGCCTCGCGTTCTGGTCGGGAAAGGTTGTATAGTCGGCTGGAGGGCAGGGTGGCACCGGGGAATAGTTCTATGGCGCAATCGTAGGGTCGGTGGGGTGGCAGGGAAAGGGCTCGTTCTTTGTTGAATGCCTCGCTGAGATCAGCATACTCCAAGGAGACCGAGGTGAGATCAGTTCCGGCAGTAGGGGTGTGGAGAGAAGAGGTCTGCCGGGGAATGGCGGACTTGAGGCACCTCGAAAGACATCTAGGGCTCCAACCGATGATTCTGTTTCCTGCCCAGTCTATCTATGGGTTGTGGTCTCGGAGCCAGGGATGGCCCAGAACCAGAGGCCTCTGGGGCGTAGAGAAGATGAAAAAACGGATCTCATGTTGGTGGTTTCCTGACACGAGCAGGGTAATAGGGCAAGTCCGGTGCGTGATATTGGTCAAGGGACTTCCATCCAGAGCGTTCGCCTGAAGAGGGCATTCCAATTCCTCCAAGGGAATCCCATGATCGAAGGCCAACGAGGAGTCCAAAAAACTCTGTTCTGCTCCGGAGTCAATGAGGGCCAAGACTGGTAGAGCACCGGACAGCAGGCATAACTTAGCTGGCAGTGTGAGACGGGACTTGGGATGGGGAAGTCGGGTGGAGTCGCTCGCCAGTATTCCCACTCTTACTGGCGAGCCCTCTCTTTTGGTTGCACCGGGTAGACAGGGATACGGTGACCCGGCTCGCCGCAGTAGAGGCAGGCTCTGGAACAGATTCGTCGCTCCCTCTCTCCCTGAGACAGATGGAACTGTCCCAACTGCATGGGTTCATCCCGATCCTCGGGAGAAGGTGCCGGAGCGGGTGAGTGCTGGTGGCCTGGGCTGCGGCGGCGAGGTGGAACTGGGGACCGGCGACCGGAAGTGGTTACTGGCTGACGAACCGGTGCCGGGAACCTGTAGTTACGCTCTCTCCGACGTTCCTGCATCCGCGCATCCAGTCGGATGGTGAGAGCGATTAGGTCTTCCAGTGTCTTAGCCTCCTCCAGAACAGCAAGCTCGTCCTTTAATCCCTCCGACAGGCTGGTGAGAAAAAAACCCTTTAGCGCCCTCTCCTCCCAACCAGACTCTGCGGCCAGGATACGAAAGTCAATGGAATGTTCAGCGGCGCTAGCAGAGCCCTGACGGAGGCGGAGGAGGTTCTGAACAGCGTCCTGAGAGTATGTAGGGTGGTCGAAAGCTCTCTTAAAGGCCTCCAGGTGTTGTCCAAAAGAAACCGTATCCAACGGGTTCTGGGTGAACCAGGCCTGGGCCCAGTCGAGAGCACGGCCATGTAGCAACCCGGTCAGATAGGCAATCTTAGAACTGTCCGATGCATACGTGCGGGGCTGTTGGTTGAAAACAAACGTCGTCTGGAGCAGGAAACCTCCACATCCCCTCATGTCTCTGTGGAAGGGTTCAGGAGAAGGAACAAATGACTCATGGACCAGTTGCGCGTCCCCTGCCGTCGAATCTAGGGGGGAGGGATGGGGCTGTGCGAGTCCCTGCACCATGCTGCCGATCTCAGCCACCTGAGACCCGATGGCTTGCTGCGATCCCCGCATATCATGCAGCAGATGGTGTTCCTGTCCCAGAAGAATGCCTTGGTTTGAGATCGCCACCTGCAGGGGATCTGCAGGTGGAGATCCTGCTGCGGCTGCTCGGTCCATAGTTATGGTCAGTCCGTTCTGTTATGATGTGGTGTGTTCATGCACCCAAATGCAGACTCAGGACAGCAGAGTTCTATTTCAAAAACCAAGATTATTTATTTCTCTGTTAGGGGAAAAGACAGGAAATAGATAAAGTCAATAGGAGGCGTCTCCACGCGCTCCGCACGGGTCCAAGCCGGAAAGTGGCTAATCCTACTGAGCGCCAGACGAAGCCGACAGGGAAACTGTCACACGTCAACACGGAGGTGCGTCCTCGCGCTCCGCTCGGATCCTAGCCGGAAAGTGGCTAGTCCGCGGCTGGCAGGCAGGCTGGATCGACTGTGTGATACCCGGGGCTCGACACAGGATCGGCAAAACTTCACAGTTGATCTCCGAGGAACGAACTGGAACGCTTCTGCGTACAGGTGAAAACCCGAGGCTCGACACTGGACGGCAGGCAAGTTGAAAACAAAACGGATCATTAGTAGCAGATCTTCAGAGAGTGAACAAACGGACAACTCATGGGTCGGAATACCAGGTAGGTAAACGGACGGACTGACAACTGGGATGAGAGTGATCGGAGTATTTATGTGAGCTGGAGATGATCACCGGAGATGAGCATCAGCTGTGCCTACAGAGAGAGGCACGGCAGTGGGTGGGACTCGGAGGAGGACACTACTGAGGGAAATACACCAGAGTTAGACATAAATCCTCACACGAACATGTTAAATGTTGACGTTTTAGTATTCGGTCAGAGCAAGTGATGTAGTATGTCGACCAACTGTTTTTGAAAGTTAACTAGCATAATAACGGGTCTATTAAGTCTTCTAAGGGCATGTGGCAGGGGTGGAGTAAGGTCAAACAAACATATGACTTTCACCCAGGACACCGCTGTTTGTGTCCTGGGTGAAACCAAAAGTAAACGTTACCATTGCACTTGTTACGTAACGTGAGAAAGTTCTTAGGTTGGTTGTAATTTATTTACGATAGGTACATTATAACGGTTGTAACATTACGCTATTACGTTAGATGTTTTGTTGGCTAAACGTGGCAATGTGGTTTCTGCAATCGTGACACAAGGCTAATATAAAACGTATTCATCAAACATATTTTTGGTTCAGAAAAGTCAACATTCAACGGATCCTGGGGTTGGCAGAAACGTATAATGCCAATATTTCTTTCTGCCGATTGCGTTGGGAGAATAGAAGTGTACACCATAAGCTGATCAAATGTTGTGACATGGACAGAAACTCTGAAACACAGATGTTGTTTTGTGGATAAGTATGACTGCCCTCCACATATATGTATGTCACATGATCAAGCTTAATTAACTTAATTAGTAGGGTTTAGACAAGCAGAACAACTTTGGCTAGGATAAGATATGGTTCATGATTATGTTTTTTACTGCGTTTGACAACACGTTAAGCAACACAGTGATACAATAGGAAAAAGGTTCTCACTGAAATGAATAATGGACAAAATTATGACGATAAAACCTTGGAAGGAAAAAAACAAAGTTGGTGTATTGACTCTATATTGAGAAGTTCAAGTTCACTGAGATTGCTCTTCATTACAAGCAGATACGCAGTGTTTCCTGCGGATTTCCACCATATCGCCGCGCTGAGGAAAGCATGCAAACTCATGGACAAGAGGCTTGTGCTCGTGACAGCGAGAGATGGAAACATTGATGGCTTCCTCCTTGTCTCAACTGTAACCTTAGCTAGCTCAGTGGTGCTAGGTGAGCCAGCAGTATCGAGTATAGATGGAAGCTTTCTTCCACGCAGTGGATGTAGTTCAGAAGAAAGAAAATAGTTCCTGCATGGAACTGCTCACAACAAGGTCTGTGGATCATCTTGACTAACAGGGTCATTATTTCTGGAAAGAGACATTGCTGTTGAGTTACTAAAATGTATTTGAGCACCCAGTCCCATAATATTGGGGGGAAGGATTTCTATGGCCGATATCTCTACACAATGGATATTGACAAATAACCCTACAGGAAGAAGGAAACTATGTATTCTTATTTGGGGGTGAACTGTCGCTTCAATATCTTCTGTAGCTCCAGTGGGAGCCGTCTGAAATCTGATACTTGAGTCAGCGTCAGTTGGACCCGAAGACTGAGCTGTTGGCCGGTGGAGTTGCATTGTGGGTAATGTAGGTGCCAGTTTTGGATATTAAAAAATGTGTGGTTTCTGCTGCATCAATTTGGATCCTTTTGGGTTTTCTTTAATCGTCCACGACTGTCGATGTTTTGGAGTGCAGGAGGGATTGAGCTCCATTTAGAGATATTGTTTTTATGTTATGTTGTTGCTTGTGAACAGTCTGCCATGAACATTCCTAATTTCTTCCTTATTTTTGCTCTTTCTCTCTTTTCATATTGCACCTCTCTTACTCTCCTTGTCTCCGTCTGTCCGTGTGTCTGCCTGCTTCCCTCTGAGGCCCATCTAAAGGCCAGCTGGTGGCTGACAGCAGCTGAGGACCATAAATCACGCGTGGAGGCAGAATTCCTTACGCCGCGTTGGCATTCATTTTGTCAGCCATGAAATAAAGATGTAGCGGAGCAGGAGGTCAAAGCATACAGAACCCCCCCCCCCCCAAAGCAACAACAATCTAACATGGACCCTTCTAAAATCGTTATCCTTCCTTGGTGACTTTCTCTCCACAGGTAGCTGCTCTCATCACCTCTTCATTTGTGTGGTCTGCCTTGTCTGGACATAATTTACGACTGGCTCTGACTGTGACGGTTAATACCAGTATCTTTGGAAACCCAGTGAACGAGGTTATGAAGAAAAGTACCTTTGCAGGCACTTTAACTCATGATCGCTTTAATGGATATTTCATGCGCTCAATGATAACAATGTTATAGTAATGCTCACATTTATGTTTGGAAGGATCTGATTTTATCTCGTTATCACACATCAGTATTTCAAGATAACAAATTGTTTGCTGTTATGTGAAGGCCTACAATCTTTGTCCTTTTTCATAGTTGGTCTTTTCTTCTGCCAAGCTGTGTCCGTGAGTGAGTGAGCGAGTGAGGGTGCACCTTTGTGTCTGTCCACGGCTAATCTCTTATTCTGCTGCAGCAAACTTCATAATATTTTAGGTGGCCAATTATGGCTGCATGCTCAAGGACCTCTTGTGATTGCGGTGACTCACACTTTCTCAGAACACTTTTTATTACCTGTTTTATACTGCCTATACACTCACCATTCTAAACCCGCACTCGGCCGGAATAGGGGCAGCAAGTCATAACACAGCTGAGGGCATCACCGACCCCCAGAGACCCAGTGGGGAAAAACCATAGACTCTATGTCCATAGGGAAAACAGTTTGCCCACCTTCATTGTTTTAGACAGTGTGTTTAGCTAACAGCTAACAGCTAACTGAAGTAAACACACAGCTGGCTGCATCACCACCACTGCTCTGCAGTAAGAGACAGTTATTCCCTGCCTTTTTATTGTTCATCAACATCATGTTTACATGCGTATTGTCGACAAAATTCACAACGCCCAAATACAAGCTTAGTCAGTTAATGCGTCCTCGCATGAACGGATGACAAGACAGAGCTGCTGCACAGAGCCGGTGCAGACGTCTGCATAGACTGAAATGAGAGCGTTTCTGTTGTGTGAGACGTGCGAGTGTAAAAAAAACATGTGAGACCTACGTTTAATACATTGACCGGATTGTGCCCACATGCTGTCCACACCTCACTGACACCCCAACTCATTCTGAAAGAGGCCATCTTTGCATGTGGTCTGGCTGATCTGATCTCAGAGTGTACAGACATGACAGTTAATGTGTCCTTTCATGAATGGATGACGTGAAGTGTATGTGATATCGCCAGAACATTTTAGAATGTTTATCTTTAGACACATTACCTAAAAAATAAATACGAACACCATATGTTATAATACTAATTAATACTGTCACATGCATTTTTATATATATATATGTGAACATAAAGACAATTTCTTTTTATAGAAGGCACAACCTAAAAAGGCCGCACTAATCAATATTTTCACATTGACGATGGATCAAATGACTATGTGTAATGTGAATGGAGTAGCTCCACCACAATAGTTCCCCTCAGCTCTATTAGCTCATTGTGTTGGTCTTAAGGTTGCTACTTCCTTTGGTTCGGTGTCTCATCAACCTTGTTCCCAGAAGCAGCAGATGTTTTCGGTGACAAAGCTCTGATGAACTTACTCCACCAGAGTCATTGAGCTGGTGAACATAGAGGAAGACTTAGCAGCTAAGAATATTCCCTCTCGCTAAAAGAAAGTGAACATTGGACTTGACTCCAAATTAATTTGGTTTTATGTCTGCTGGATATGTAAATAGCCATCATTTTGCTATCGTTTTCACCATATCAACTATAAGTTGATAAAATGTCAATGTTGTGTTTATGCTTTGTTCTGCTGCGTCTAAGCAGACAAATACATTTTTTTAATACTACTTTGAATATAAAAAACTTTAAAAAAAATGAACATGCCAACACTCATGTACTGACACACACACACACAAATACACACACACTGCTTCCACTTGTACATTTGAAAGAGCTCATTGTTGCAGCACACCTGCCTAGTCTCCATCATGACCGAAGCAACATAATGGAATCCCATGAAGGGTTTTCACTTAATCCATGTCCTGCTTGTTCCTGCATTAGTCTGCGTGTCATGGTGACATGTAGCCCTGCTTCTGCCAGGCGGACTGTGTTCATGCGGTGTGTATGTCAACCAACGTATATAACACATGTACGGCATACATCCACCAGCAGGAATGAACAACTGAACGAGGGAGAGATAACATTGGTTAATGTGTTAGGATTCAGAGGCCAAAGGTCTAGTGTGTGCAATTACATTTATTCCGTGTTTACAGGCCCCTTCTGATACGTCTGGACTGCAGCTGATTGATATTCATAAGCACCGTAACACTATTCTTAAAAGTTGGCTTAAGAGAGACTTTTATCTACTAAGATGGAGAGTTTGTCTCGAGTCATCTATCCAGCCATTCACTGGACATACATTGACATAACCCGTAAGGACCCACAGTGACACACGGTTGTCACAGACACTTTAAATATCTTGGAAAGTTCCTTATACAGTTTTATCCTTGATTTGAACTCTTGAAGTCCCTAAGTGAGGTCATGTGACAGTGAGTTAATTTGGGCACCAATGACATCACTTCCAAAATGGCTGCCTGGCTGGTCAGCACATTTGGCAGAACTAGCTAATTTCAAAAAGCTTGTTTTTGTAGCTAAAGGTAAGTTTCAACACATTGAACGATTCTAATGCTTTGATAACATGTCCTACGTTGCATCTTAACTGGTCTAACCATGTTTCTCAAACTAATTTATATAAAACGTTGTGAAAATATCGTTCAGACCAATGTGATGTATTTGTCACAATAAGAAAAATAGTATTGAGGTGCTCAATCGATTTAGCTGATTCAGTTGTTTTTAGTTTAAATATGTTTAATCTAATAAATTATCAGTAACATGTATTTTGAAATAATTTTTTCAAAACACACAAACAAACTAGATTTAACTATCCTACTTTGGTCCTATTTCAAAGTAATTTAATTATTTGTTTTGCAGTATGGATTAGAAGGAACGATACAGTGTTCAGGATGCACTGAAGATCATCCAAGGAGAAGACATTTTGTGTCTTGTAAAACAAATCTGAAAAATGTTTTTTGGTTGAACCTAACCATAAAAGTTATAATTTGTGTTGTGGAAATGCAAATAAAAAGGCACAACTTTGTTGCTAAGCAAGAAAAGGCCAAGTTGATCGATTTTAAAATGAGGAAAACGTTTATACGTAAACGCCCAAAGTGACATATACAGTATGTAACATTTCAGATCTTCGGCTCTAGGGGGTAGTATTAAGAAAATATTTTCAGAAATGTGTTCCATGTGGTCCATTTAGTCTGTTTTAGATCTCCTATCATTTTCCTTTAAGGAAAAATGGGTTTGGGTTCTTATGAATCAAGATAATTTCAACTTTATATGGAACAATAAGTATGACTATATAAGGAGAAGTTATATTGTGAAGTCTGCTGAGGAAGGTAGTGGTAATGCAATAGACCTTGATGTATGATCAAAGTGAAACGGTTTCAGAATGTCGTTAGACAAGGCAAAGCTTTTTGGTTAGATTTAAATGAAGATGTGACTGTGATATTCCTAAGCATTACATTACATTACATTACATTACAGTCATTTAGCAGACGCTTTCATTCAAAGCGACTTACAATTCAGATTCTATCACATTTCTACACCGTCGGCACATCTACGGGAGCAATTAAGCAGTTAAAATGTCTGCTTTTCATCAACCAGTCCTTTACTGAAAACTGATATATAAGCATACCTTTACCCCACACACACCCCATATATGGAATAATAGAAGCATATTAATCAAAAGAAAATCTTCTTTTTTTTCTTTAAGAACGAAAAAAGGTATCTGTTATACATTTATTAGATAATCGTGTTCATTTCAGTAATTTCATATTTTAGATAATAACTATTTACCGCTCTTGTCCACTTCCACCTAAGGCTAAAGAAATTCATTTTAAAGTGATGAACAAGATTCAGCTTGTATTGACTTCTTACATCAAATGTTTAACTTCGATTTTAATATTTGTACTTTGTACTCAGACATTGAAACCCTAGAACTTCTTTTTTTCTCTTGCAGATTAAGGATATGTTGGGATGCTTTAAATATTCGATGACTTATAACATTCAAGTATTCTGATTCTAACATTTGAAAATATAAAGTTTTGGTCTCCAAAAACAGGACAGGAAAACAGTTTGGAAAATAATTCAATTATGTTGGCAAAATATTTTTGAGTTCACATTTTATTTCCTCTTTGCATGTTATTGTCTTTGCTTGCTTGGTTGTTTTATTGTTGTTTATTTATAACTCTATTCTCTTGAATATGATATATGCCTTTTTCAATAAAAAGAAAAGAAATAATACTAATAATAAGCACTAGTTTTGAACATCTTTAAAGTGTTGGATTTTCATACCATACCAGAAAGTAGAGTATAAGAGATTACAACTATTATGTTTTTCCATCATTTACTCTAATGGAATAGTGAAAACAAAACTACTGTGGATGTCACAATAGTAGTACTACTACTACTAATAAAAATCAATATTATACTAATAATATTATTAATAATAATGTTAGAACAATAATAACGTACACAAATAAGTCAACTTTAAAAATGTAGAATATTAGGTACTAGTATTTCTCGAAGCCAGACTTTTGCTTCCTCAGGGCCTTTAATTTAAGATCACAACATAATCACTACACCATCTGAATATGTTAACCAAATATTTGAATATAGAAAAGCAAATGACTGAAGAGGTTACCTTAATTAAATGTTTTTTTTTCTTTTTACTTAGAGTCCCAAAAAAGATCAGACACCAGTGAACCCTTTGATATTACAGGTCACATCATATAACCCGCTGAATATAAATATATATTGATGAGTGCAGCTTAAAGATTTAAATGAACATCAGGTGTAGTGTGTTATACTAGTAGAAGTGCAGTATGCTATCATAATGAAACATGTGTGTCTGCTTGTACGTGGATGTCTGCAGGTTATCTATCACATCCTGCATCCTGAGATCTTCCAATGTGTCGTTCCTGGTTGTAACAAGGTCCAGATTGTTCCTATAGACTTCGGAATGACCTGTCTGAGGAGATCAGGGCGGCAAACTCCGTCCAAACTTTGAAATCCCTTTTTTTACAATTACTTTAAAACATTTTTTTTCATGTTTTATGACAATTTAGTATGTGATACTGTGTGTTTACTTTTGGGCATTTAGTTCATTTGATCGTCTTTGTGTTGTGTAAAGCACTTTGTAACTGTGTTTTAAAAAGGTGCTTAATAAAGTGTATTGTTATTATAATTATAATTATTGTTATTATCATTGTTATTCTTGTTATTGTTGGTGTTTATTTGCATGTGTGATTTTTAAGTTTTACGTTTTTATTTACTCTAAATTCCATCCAAGTCACATTTCTTTTAATAAATATTTTGAACAGAGTGTAAATTAATCAAATAAACCAGTCTTTTTTTAAAGATAGTTTTCAGAGTAAGTACTTGTCTTTTGTTCCCACATTCAATGTATTTATATCACCATACCAATTCGCCCCAATAATTCCTTCTGTCCTCCTTCTATCCCTTTCTCTGTGTTGGTGTCAGTGGTCAGGGTTGAAGGCCGGGGGCAGGGTCAAAGGTTAAAAGCATAGGTCCATGTTTGTCTAGTTGTATTGTCATGGCCTTGGTCCGTCTGACCTCCAATGTGCTGCGTTCAGATAAGGGTGAAAATATCCCATATGCACGGGCATGTGTATGTGTGTGGCTGCATACATACGAATGGAGCCACATAACTGTCTGAGTTCTGTTAACACATCAAAGGCACAAGTAGAAAGAAAAGAAAAGAAAAACAAAAAAAAGTGAAACTGTTATCCGGCCATTGAGGGTCTTTAATGGACTGTGGATACTGGTCTCTGGTGAGGGGACTTGTCTGCTCTGTCGGAGGGGCTAACTCTGGTTGTAAAACCTGAGGTGGGTATTTCCTATTCAGAGATCCTTTGAAGAGGAACAAAGGGCTGAGCCTGTCATGGAGATTACCGTGTTAGGCCATGGCCGGCCTCGCCCACCCAGGATGGCTGCAGACTGGACCGAGCTGTGGTATCGGTGGCAACATCCACCCGTTGCTCGCCTGCAGACTGGGGAAAGATCCACATTAAGGGTGTTTACACAGCATCCCTGTCTGTGGCTTAGATCAACTTTGGATTGTTCATGTTCCATGTATCATGTTAAAAGAGGTAAAAAAATATAAGGAGATGTCCAAAGGCAAAAACCAAGAACACAAGACTCGATCTAGCAATGTTCATTACATCACACAATACTAAATGTGTTGGAAAGAACAAAGTATTTACTAATTGGACTGGAGATGAAAATTGAAATTCACCAAAAGAGGACAAGATTAACCAATTGGGAGCAAGAGCTTGCTGACTAACTTCCATGGCAATCTATCTGCGAGTTAGTTATTGAGACATTAATAAGCAACGATAACATTTCGACCTGATGGTGGCACTAAAGGAAAAGCAGGTGTCTCGGCTGGTGTGAGCTGGACGACAGGAATAGGACCCAAATGCAGACAATGCCGACACACTGATTCAGTTCAGGGATTTACCGTTAAAGTTGGAGGCACACACTGTAAGCTCAGTGAGGCAGACAAGGGTCGAAACCACAAATGCATGGGACTGAAGGGAATGAACAAATAGAAAACTGAGGCAGACGTGGTGACAGTCGGAGCATAACCAAAATAATATGATTCACCCTCTGGGGATTGAGTCAACGCAACTCAACAAAATAAAAAAAGGCATGAAACATGTTTTTTTCTTATCGGGTGGTTCTATCAGCTGGACAACATTGTCCGTCTGTATCTTACAAAAAATTATTCATATGACAATTTCCCATTTCATTGGTAAGGATTTGATTGGTTTAAGTGATAAACTTGGTTGAGAAAAGATCATGGTCATGGCTAAATTAATGTTAGTTGTTGGAAAGAAATAGAAAATATTGCCCATACTGAACAATTCTACATTTGTCGACTGAAGTGACGACAATGTCCAACTCCACCGTTCAGTGCCAAAGTGTGTGGTGGGCCTTTATGTAGCAAAGTGGAAAGTAAGGGTGTGGTGAATAGGTCTGTAGTGAGTCTGACTTTCATGCAGGAAACCAGAGTTCATGTCTGCAATCATTGTTCCGTAACCACGATCTTTCCCTAAGATGAACAATATTGTTGTTCGCTTGCACAGACATCATAGGAGGAATCATAAGAGGAATTTGAAAAATGCAGGGTTTTGTTTATATCGATGCTCTTGCAATAGGGGCAGACTACTTCCTGCGTTGTTCCTGAACGTTGCCATTGGATGTAAAATGTGAAGTGTAGAATCGTCCATGTCTAAGTCATATGCTTTGTTTTGACCCATCCATCCACCCTGTGGAAGAGGTCCACCATGGGAGGTTGTGTGGCGCTAATATGGAGCAAGTGTTTCCATGTCAGAGGAAACATGAACAGGGTTTAAAACATTTCCTTTTGAGGACGGTCTCAGTGTTGCTTAACGGAAGGTTCTGGTGGCATTACATCAAAGTTCAAATTCATATGAAATCATCTTCTGAGATAATGTCTTTTTTAACATATATGTTTTCAATTATTTTATTATAATTTCTATTTGCTCAGTCTTCCCTCTCTCTTCTGTCTCTTCCTTATCAGTTATAAATATACAAACACTCATACACACATAGGCTTTATAAAAGCTTATTATCATTATAATTAATATTATTATTATTATTCATGTTATTATTATTGTTGTTGTATTTTTTATAATTAATCTATCTGTTTATAATTCAAGTTTTATTATTAGTGTATTATGTTTTGTCTAGAGGAGTGAAATATGTGTGAGAGGATGTCCAGTATGCAAGTTGGCAAGATGAGAATGTGTCCATCTTGCTGCTCATCTCATGGAAATTTAAGATGTGTGGAAATGTCCTGAGTGGGGAATGCAGATGATAAAATGTCTGTGACAGTTTTATTGTGATCCAGGAGCATCCTTAGCCAAGACATCAGTCAGCCCAACTCGACAGGCCCTCACAGCTGCTGTTATTTAGACGACAATTCACGACCACCGCACCGCCGGGGACATTTGATATGACTGGCAGGGTTGCTGTGTGGGGGTTCAGATGAACATAAATAACTGAGCTTAATGAGGCCTACGATTTTAATATCTCCAGGCTTTAAACGTCACATCTGTGCAGCCATAGTGGGCCTGAAACAACACAGCCTGGTTTATCTGCAACATGCAGAACAGTACATGATCTGACCGAAGTTACAGCGGGCACCCTGTTGGACCACATTGAGAGGCTGGCTGAGGGTCAGACCCTGCTTAAGGTGTCAGTCTGTTTCCCTGCAACTTAGTCTTGTTGTTACCATGAATAAATCATTTCCAGATTATTCTGTCTGATACGGTGGTCAGTGATACTGGAGCCCCACAGGGAACTGTTCTGTCTCCCTTGCTGTTCACCTTGTACACCACTGACTTCCAGTACAACTCGGGGTCATGCCATCTGCAGAAGTTCTCTGATGACTCTGCAGTGGTCGGGTGTATAAGGGACAGACGGGAGGAGGAGTACAGGGCAGTAGTGGATGACTTTGTGGAGTGGGCCGGTAGAAATCACCTGCTTCTGAACGTGGCCAAGACCAGAGAGATGGTGGTCGACTTCAGGAGGAAGACGACGGCTCCACAACCGCTGAGAGTTCTGGGAGAGGATGTGGACATGGTGGAGGAGTACAAGTTCCTGGGTGTCTCCATCGACAAAAGACTGAACTGGAAGACCAACATCAACGCTGTGTACAAGAAGGGGATGAGTCGACTCTTTTTCTTGAGGAGACTTCGATCCTTCAACGTGTGCAGCAAGATGTTGGAGATGTTCTATCGGTCTGTTGTGGCCAGTGCACTGTACTTCTCTGTAGTCTGCTGGGGGAGCAGCATTGGAGCCGGAGACACCAACAGACTTAACAAACTAGTTAAGAAGGCCGGCTCCATCATTGGCTGCAAACAAAACAATGTGGAAAAGGTGGTGGAGAGGAGGACACTGAAGAATTATTATCCATATTGGATAACCTGGACCACCCTCTCCATCACCTACTGCAGGGACAGACTGATCCAGCTCCGCTGTCACAAGGACAGATACAGGAGAACATTCCTGCCCACTGCAATAACACTCTATAACAAATCACCTCTGGCCAGATCATCCTCCACATAACTACACACTGCTACACTGTTGTTGTTTGCTGTTGGTTGATTTTTGTACTACTGTTTTTTTACCTAGTTAGTTAATTTAACACTATTCTATTTCATTGTATATACTGTGCATCTTTGTTATTTTATCTTCTTATATTCTTATATTTAATATGTCCTACTCTGTTATTTTAGTGTATATATTGTGAATTTTTTAATACTTAATATTTGTATTTACTCTGTTACTTCGTTTGCAGAAGTATATCCTTGCTGCTGTAATGTACAAATTTCCCCCTGGCACTGGCCACAACAGACTGGTAGAACATCTCCAACATCTTGCTGCACACGTTGAAGGATCGAAGTCTCCTCAAGAAAAAGAGTCGACTCATCCCCTTCTTGTACACAGCGTTGATGTTGGTCTTTCAGTTCAATCTGTTGTCGATGGAGATACCCAGGAACTTGTACTCCTCCACCATGTCCACATCCTCTCCCAGAACTCTTAGCGGTTGTGGAGCCGTCGTCTTCCTCCTGAAGTCGACCACCATCTCTCTGGTCTTGGCCACGTTCAGAAGCAGGTGATTTCTACCGGCCCACTCTACAAAGTCATCCACTACTGCCCTGTACTCCTCCTCCCGTCCGTCCCTTATACACCCGACCATTGCAGAGTCATCAGAGAACTTCTGCAGATGGCATGACCCTGAGTTGTACTGGAAGTCAGTGGTGTACAAGGTGAACAGGAAGGGAGACAGAACAGTTCCCTGTGGGGCTCCAGTATCACTGACCACCGTATCAGACAGCACATGGCCCAGTCGGACAAACTGTGGTCTGCCTGTGAGGTAGTCAGTGATCCAGGAGACGGTGGATGCGTTAAACCCCACCATCCGCAGCTTCTCACTCAGTAGCAGTGGTTGGATGGTGTTAAATGCACTGGAGAAATCAAAGAAAGTGATTCTCACAGAGCCACCAGTTCATCCAGGTGCGACTGAGCTCGTTGCAGCAGGTAGATGATGGCGTCGTCCACCCCCACATGAGGCTGGTATGTAAATTGCGGAGGGTCCAGTGTTGATTTCACCTGGCCAGTCGTCACAGAGAGGGAGGAGGGGGTGATCATGGTGTCAGTGGTGGAAGAGCACTGAGCCCTCATGTTGAGGGCTCTGTGTCTATGCAGCTCACCAGGGGCTACAGAGGGGGGAGGGGGGGAGGCAGCCGAGGTGTTTGTGAGGTGTGGTGTGAGGAGGAGAAAGATGAGGGCTGTGAGCTAAACCTATTGAAGAAACAGTTTAGATCGTTTGCCCTCTCCAGGGAGCCCCCTGGTTGTCTCCCTCCAACCTTGAAGCCAGTAACCTGCTTCATCCCGGTCCACACCTGGCCTCCAGCTTCCTCCTGTAGGCGTCCTTGCACTCCCTGAGCTTCACCTTCAGGTCGCGCTGGACTCTCCTGAGCTCGTCCCTGTCCCCAGACCTGAAAGCTGCTTTCTTCTTATTAAGAAGATCTTTCAGGTCACTGGTGATCCATGGCTTGTTGTTGGGGTAGCAGTGTACAGTCCGGGATGGTATGGTGGTTTGTTACAGAATTTAATATATTCTGTGATGCAGTCCGTCATGCTGTTGATGTCCTCCCCATGTGGTCCACAAAGCACATCCCAATCTGTTGACTCAAAGCAGTCCTGCAGGGCGTCATTAGCCTCCTGAGACCACCTCCTCACAGTCCTGGTGGTCACAGGCAGCCTCTGCACCAGAGGAACAAACTTGGTTGTTAACAGGATCAGGTTGGGATCAGACCTGCCAAGGGGGGGAAGGGCAGTGGCACTGTATGCATCCTTTGCATTAGCGTAGGTCCAGAGTTTTATTGTTTCGTGTGGGGCAGTCAACATACTGTTGAAAAGTCGGCAGGGCTTTATCCAGAGTGGTGTGGTTAAAGTCTCCAGTAATAGCCAAAAATGCACCAGGATGTTGACTCAGCAGTCCAGACACAGTGGAGTGGATTGTGTCCACTGCTGTCTCAGCGTCAGCTGATGGGGGGACATACAGCCACAACAATGGCGGATGAGAACTCCCTCTGCAAATAATATTGGCGCATCCCCACGGCTAACAGTTCAATGTCTGGGCTACAGAAGCGTTCCTTCACACACACATGGTCGGGATTGCACCACGTCTCGTTCACAAACCACCTCTCTTCTTTCCGCTCTGTATAACGTCTCTGTCCGCCCGAACAGTCCTGAAGCCGGGCACCGACGCACTGTGGTCCGGGAAATCCGCGTGCAGCCAAGTCTCCGTGAAACACATGACGCTACACTCACGGGAAGTCCCTCTCAGTCTTTACCAGCGCGCCGAGCTCGTCCGTCTTATTTGCGAAAGACCTCACGTTCCCCATTAGTATCGCCGGTACCGAAGGCTTAGCGCCAGACCTGCATCCCCGACGTCTTCTCCGTAGTTCCTCCGGGATCTCAGGCCTGGCGCCGGGCAGAAGCCACGGCTCACTCGGCGCGACACACACAGGGAGCTGCTGCAACAGGCTGCCGCTGGCACGGCTCCATCTTACATGAATTTTCTGCATTTGACCCATCCCTATGTAGGTAACACTGGGTTGCCAATGACAGGCGCCCGGGGAGCAGTTGGGGGATTAGTATCTTGCTCAGGAATACTGTGGCACAGAACATGGAGTAGCCACGGATTGAACCCAAGGGCGTAGGTTTGCATAGGGTCCATAGGGACTAGTCACGACCAAAGTTTGGGAAAGACACAATTGTCCCCACAAATATTTTGTTAATTTTAATTGCCTGTTAGAAAAAATAATTTTGCACAATATATTTGCAAACTCATTCGTATTATTATTAGTGCTGGGCAAGTTAACGCGTTATTATCACATTAACGCATTAATTAATTAACGCCGACAATTATTTTATAGCGCATTTTTTAAATTTTGAAAGACTGTTGCTCACTGGCAGCGGTGGAGGAATGGAGACTACTGGACATCGCTGCGGTAAAGTCAGCAGACACTCAGATCTCCGTGGTCAACTCAGCAGACACTTACATGTTAGTGCACCTATATGCTGACATTCACGGTATACGCATTCAAACGGCACAGATCGGGAGCGAGCGAAGGACTTTGAAAGGTAGCGGAAAGATTAAGTGAGACAACATCCGGTTTCTTCAGACGAACATCCGGTTTTCAGAATAAGATGCTAACAAAGTATGAATTATATTCACATTAAGTATAAAACATGCTGCATCTCGTGAGTTAAAGGGAAAATACACCTACATTGTGCGTAAAGTCTCTTTATTCTTTGATCGCTGGGTAACCATCATTACCTCGGAGTTACAGCATTATATTGATGAACAGTAGAGCTGCATTCACATGCTCTGACTGTCATGAAGACACAAGTCAGACATTTTTGCTGAAACGTGCTGAAACATTTTATTCCTGTTGCACAGCAGTGGAACGTTTCACATACAGTCACACACTGAGCACAGATAGTGAAGAGATAGAACTGCTACTGTGTAAAGAGAATACTGCTGTTAAAAAGCACCTGATTTGTTTAAAGTGTTTGCAAACCAAATGTTATTGACCTTTTGTTCATATAGCAGTACTTTTAAAATAAAAGTGCGCAATACACTACTTTTGAATTCATAATTGAACTTTGCCATAACAATGAGATTAATCGCGATTAATCGCAAATAATTCATGCGATTAAAAATTGTAATCGTTGCCCAGCACTACTAATAATTGCATAAAGGAGGAAAGCACTTTATTTATAGCCTATTAAGTGCTGCAGAATAGATTTATTTTTAATTTTTTAATTTTTTTAGTCTTTTTTGGCTGCACAACTGGGAAACGTTTTTTATATATATTTTGGATATAGAATATACTGTTACTGTATATTGGCATTTTAGCATTTATGTAATTATTTATTATTATTATTTATTTGGTGTAGAATACTGTTTTGTATTTAAACTAAGGTTTTATTACTGTTATGTTTAAATCAGTTCCAAGTTACACAAACGTTAATATATTTCAATAAAGTTTGCCTGTTCAACATAATATCAACAAAGTTTTTTTTATATGGCGGGGGGGGGGGGGGGGGGCTGGCAGTGTCCCTACCAATGCTGAGACCAAACCTACACCCTTGATTGAACCGCCAACCTTGCGGACACCGGACGACCCTCTCTACCCCCATGAGCCATGGTCACCCCCCCTAATGTAAGTTAATGTCATCAGAAAAATCAAGCCACAAATGTTTGTAGTTGTGACTGAATTTTCAGCTCACCAAAGAAAGTCATCTTTACGTCATCAAAATGTATCTGTACCTTCATGCAACGGTATTAGTTGTAAAACCAAAATGAAAGCATGCGATGCTTCCTATGGCACAGTGATCATTTGAAAGATCATGACCTCTTATGAGTTTATCCAAAACAAGTTGCATTAAGAAGAGAATAGTCTGTGCATGTAAACACAGCACTGATACAATGACAGATGACTGTGAGTCTGACAGCGTAGGAGACATGCAATCTCAACAGGCCGAGAATAGACCCTCAGAGGCACTAAATTAGTGCCTCCTTCCTCCACCTGACCGTCCACACACCACATGTGTCAATCCCCTCACCCTCCGGCAACTCCTGCCCTCTGGTTACCAAAGGCCAGGGAGAAATAACCAGGCTCTAAGGTAAAATATCAGCTTACGTTTCCCACTCCAACAGGACAAATATGAAAACTGGACATGAAAATTTGCCTCACCAGAATGTCAATCAATCAGAAACCAAAGCTCAAAGCGGAGCTTCAGTTTCGTGAGAGAAAACTAAAACAGGCTGAGGTTGAGAAATGGTGAAAAGAATAATGTGTGCAAACGGCGGAGGGGCGTGATCAGTAGAGTTGACCCAGAGACTAAATTAGACTGATGTGTCTGGATTTTAGAGAACAAATAGCAAAGAGTGAAACTAATGTTCAGAGTTTGATTGATGTTTTATTTCTTGGCTGCAGATGCTTTTATTATGAAGTTGTTCAAGTGTCTCTGAATTTGCAAGGGGGCTGCCAGCTGGGTTCAGCTACTTAGGTCTTTTAGGTATCATGTACTGTATGATAGTTTAGGCAGTAACAAATTACATGGAATGGCATTATGTAATTAGGATACAAAGAAAAGATGTAATCAGATTACCAATACATTTGGTAAAAATGGGAAATACAATCAGGATTACAATTTTAAATGCATGCAAGTTTTCACAAAGCAGGATGTTTTGAACTTTCCACTTGAGTAAGATTATTCTTTCTGCCGAGAAGCATCCCATCGTAAAAGACACTTTGTAGGAAATTATTGTAGAGCTTATTAAAATGTCTGGCCCAGCAAACAGAATACAGGACGAACCGGAAAAATGTGTAGGGCTCTACTGAATACTTCGAAGCTTCATTCATAACATTGAAATTCAAATTATTATTGTTCGGAACTTACACAAAACATTGCGTTTTGCTAAATTTATTGAAGAAAAAGATATATGTTATCATTTCCAAAATTCACAACATGTTTTTATCTAATAAAATATTCTGAATCAGTCCATATTTATTGGGATTTAATCTTTCAAAACAGACATTATCACTGCGGTCAAAAACACAAAATGTGGCTAGCACCTGTATTAACAAGGCGGTCTAGCAGCGATCTAACATTAATTAACCATTAATTACTTTTATGTTACCACAATAACACAAAATAATATTGTTCCCATCTTTTAGGGTGATGACATCATGAAATATGACAACAGACATTCAAAGCTTCATGAAGCTTCAAAAAATGACACGGTACAGATCTAGAAATCGGCATAACAGAATCCATAAGTACTGCTGCCGCTCCAAATTAAAATCCGGGAACACTAATGTTGCAAATGATTTGAGTCCGTGGATGATGACAGCATTTTCATAGGTGCAAGACAGAACTTGCACTGTGATACACGTTTTTTGTTTCACATATGAAATAATGACAAATTGTCAGCATGTTTATTCTATCTCGTCATTATTTGCTTATTTTAGGTAATCCAAAAGTAATGAAAAGTAATCAGATTCCATTCCTTTTATATCATGATAATTGGATTAGGTTGCTGATTACATTTTTTAATAGGTAACTATTGTATCGGATTACATTTTAAAGTAACCTGCCAACCCCCTCTCAACATCTGTACATGTCAGTCGGTAGATATTTTTTCTTTTCTTTCTTTTTTTCATTATTTTACAATATTTATCTTTTGATCTGCAAGTTTTAGAGGGAGTGACAACAACAATACCAACAGTTCTGGTTGGAAGTTTCATGGTTATATTCACTTAGTCATTATTCACCCAGTCACACCCATTCATACACTGATGGCAGGGGCTACAATGCAAGGTGCCACCTGCCCATCAGAACTCTAACATTCATACACGGTAGGAACAGCCTGCAGGACCAATTTGGACTAGTGGAGCCAGGGATCGAACCACCGATCCTTTGATTGAAGGACGACCCTGTCTACCACTGAGCCACAGTGAATGTCTTCAAATGTAGGCTATGTCATTTTACTAAACTTTTCTTTAAAGTATTATATATATATATTTGTGTACCCTTTTCACCTGTAGTGATTGTTGTTTGCATGACATCATAGTCAGATATGTAAGGTGAAAAGGTAATTATACTATATTCACTTTCACTTTACAAATCTACTAAATCATCTTGTTACCGAAATACAAACCATTTCACAGCAGGGTTCATGTAGATCAGAGTCTACATTATGAAAAGCCACATGTTGATCTGTTCAAAAAGCAATTCTGCTTCATGTTTCTCCACATCACTGCCTGTAACACTCTGTAAGACATTCGCGCCCGACTCTCTGAGTGGCAAATAGACGAGAAATTGTCAGTGACAGTGGCAGCGTGGATGTCAAGCAGCTGAGGAGAGGCAGCTATGAGTGTGAGGACTGCAGTTGATTGTTGAAGGGCAGACGACGCCGTGGCAGCCCGTTCCGATACTCTGTGAGCGGTAGATAAGTGAGGTGTCAATGACAGAGTGATGGCTCTATCCACAGCCAAGAATTTGCCAAGTTCGTCACCCAAAAAAGGAGCAGCCAGCAGGGCCGGCCACTTCAGTGTCAGCCTCCACACACACTCACACTCACACACAGCTATGTAGTCCAAGCTAGCAGAGAGGGCAAAGACTAATGGAGTGTGTGAATTTTCTTTATTTACTCTGAAAGTTATCATGGTTTACATATTTCTTTCGCACCCAAACTGCATGCTTGCCATGCTTGTCCAGCGTTACCACATATTCATGTATGTGGATATGCTTGTTATTTTGAAATGCAACAGGTGTATAAGTGTACACTTGGACATTTGTGGGTCAATCCAAATGACTCCTGGCACCTAACCCCTCCACCGTCCCAGCAATGCAGACAGGCGGTCTAAAGGCGGCCCTCTGTCCCGTGTGAGAGGGCCAGCTCCCCACGATGACCTATTTAACACTTCCCGGACCCCAGCAAGCATCCCGCCAAAAGTCACTTTTTACAGCTTGCAGGAGCACGACCCCACTGAGCGATTCACAGAAGTAATCTCAAGCTCCCACATTTCTCTGCAATTACTAGATAGAGTGACACGACATTTAGAAAATGTGCATATAGTGTGAAATGTGTGTCGTATTGTAGCTGTATATTAACATAAGTAGTGTTTCAGCATTACTGTGAACATCATCACCACCACTCCATATGGACAGGTAGCCGCTGCTCCGTGGTGTGTTAGTTCATGTGTTGGTCAGGTGAAAAAGGAAGAGGAAGTCCTTTTAGATAACCAATGAATCATAAACATATTTTTGTTTCCATTTGCATTATGTGTTGATGATTAATAAAAGATCATAATATGAGAAATTCGATGTACTCTTAAAAGCATTTTTATAAAATAAGTTTTATTTTTGTTAGTGACAACAGAGACATAGACAGGAAATGCAGTGAGAGACAGGGACTTGACATCCAGCACAGGCCCCCAGTTAAAACTGAACTCAGGAGGTTGCAGGGACATGGTTGTGTCCCAATCACTCGGCCGTCGGAAGCGTCCCATGTAATTCGATTTTAATTGAATTATACAGTAGCCAAAAGAGCTCAAAACGCTGCTACTTATGAAAACACAAGTACGTAAGTAAGTAAGATTTATTTATAAAGCGCTTTTCACAGACATTAGTCACAAAGTGCTTAACGGGAGCAGAATTACAGGCATAAATAACACAAAGTGACCATATAAGGGCCAACAGTTTACATTTAAGAAGACACAAAAAACAGAAAGTACACAATTAAAACATGGCATAAAAGCATAGGACATGAGTTTTAAACAAACGGCAGTCTGAACAGGTGTCTTGAGCTGATTCTGGAAATAATTCACGGAATCAGCAAAACTTAAGGGTGCAGGCAGAGCATTCCACAGCCTTGGTGCCACTGCCTCAAAAGATCGGTCACCACAGGTCTTAAGGTGAGTGCGTGGGACAGACATAACCTGACACGTTTGATCTGAGAGCGCGGGCGGGTGAATATGGACGAAGTAGTTCTGTCACATATGTAGGAGTCTGACCGTGTAGTGCTCTGTAATTGAGAGTGAGAATTTTAAAGTGGATCCTAAATGCTACAGGGAGCCGGTGAAGAGATCGGAGTATGGAGGTGATGTGAGACCGTCTATTTGTCCTAGTGAGTAATCTGGCAGCAGCATTTTGGATTACCTGCAAACGGTTGAGAGCAGACATACTGAGTGAGAAAAGTGCGTTACAATAATCAACGCGAGAAGAGATAAAGACATGTATGATCATCTCTAAATCAGCTGTTGATACTACAGATCTCAGTTTACTGATATTTCTTAGGTGGAAGAAAAATGATCTAGACAGCTGCTTAACATGGGGCTCAAATGACATGGATCGGTAAAATATTACCCCTAATCAAACCCACAAATCAATTTAAATGAAGAAATAGAATGTGACTTGTACGAAACAAAGCAGAGGTCACTTTATTCATAAAGATCCATTACATATCCACTAATTATTCATAGATCATTTACAGATGTCTGAAAATGATCTGTTGATGATTAGTTATGCTGTGTTCACACCAAACGCAAAGCAACATTTTGCGTTGCGTTACTCGCGGGATCATTTGTGGTTTACTAAGCCATTTATTTCCTCCATCAACCATGAAAGAATTAACCAATATTTCAGCTTAGTACTTGTTATGGAAGTCCCACATATCCAAGAAACTAAACGCCGTCTTGTCTGGTTCATAACATCATCCGGAGGAGCTCCGTGTATTTCATGGAGCTGTATTCACTGTGTCTAGCAAGCCACACGTCGGCTGTTTACTACAGCTGTATGAACACAAAACAAACTGATTTTGCTGGGATTTAACTGCAATAAACGGACAAAAGGGACTCCGAAATAACTACGTAATGATGCAGATTTGTAAAAAGTCTGAATTCATCTTTAGTTAGTTCTCTCCGCAAGACGACAAGATAAATAACTTTTAAAATACTTGTTTTCTCAATGAAGCTCTGATCGATCGGTGCTATGCTATGCTAACATTGTAGCAGCTCCATCAACACTCAACATAACGTCATCTAGGCGTAAATACGGCAGCGTCTTTCCATTGTTTGTACCGTATGGTTTATACACACACATTTATACACATATTTCGTCCAGTCTCTACTAATATGAGGAATCGTAGAGCTCTGGGTGAACACAGACGGCTAAAATATTTTTTTCCTCATTCAACAACAGCAGGACGTCAGTGATGACAGGAGGAGCATCTCAATGCTGATAGGCTTTCACGACATTGCATCACGCGAATTTGGCGAATTTTGCGTTATTCACGTCGCTGCATTGACTTTGTATGTAATCTCACCCGGCGCGAATTCGCGTTTACTTGCATCTATTTGCGTCTTTGCATTGACTGTACGCAATCTACTCACGCAAATAATTTGGGCCGTGTTTGGTGTGAACACGGTATAAGTTGTCAACTATTAACTTGTATTATTGACCATCAACTTAAGAGTTACCAAAACATTTCTGCACAACAAACAAAGAATTACAACTGATGAAAAAGGAGGCAAGTATCCTGAGGAATTTACATCCAGTGTTCTTCATGTAGCGAGGTGGAGGATACGGAGGTCGGCTGGTGGAGGGTTGTTGTTAGATTTTAACACATGCTTTGCGTCCCATCTTTTGTTTTTTGCTTGTCAGTAAAAAAACAATCTTTTCGAACATCAACCAAGTGTTTTAGTTTCCCAACACTAACCATACCTTAACCTAGTTGACCCATCTAACCCAAACTTTAAAGGGAAAGTGGCAATTTTCAAAATGCATACGTTATTCCTATGGTCTAAGACAGTCCAAAAATACTATATGAACATGAACAACTCTCTCCCAAATCCAAAAAACTAGACTGCTCAAATGTGTGATGTCATCAAGTATAAAATGTGAACTGCTCCATAAACAATAAATTGGGAAAGTTGATATACACGACACTGAGAACACTTCAACAGAATAAAGCTGATTGGGTGTAAAAAAAAAGAGGAAAATCAGTCATTCTTTGAAGAACGTAGAACGTCATTCAGCAGGATTCACAGAATCATCCAATGCCAACATAAATTTGTTGGGTAAATCCTAAAACACACAGAACTGAAAAATGACCACCCAGGTACAGTTGTGTAACTTAGTTAGTAGTGGACAACGGATGCAACTAAATCTAGCAGCAACATCTCTACTTTTCCCTTCAGACAGTGATCCTGCAGACTCTGTGATAGTTTACGACAGAAAAACATCTGTTTTACTGGATTTTTTGGTTTCTACGAACATGCAACATTTGCACTGTGAACTGAGTGTAGGTGGGTTCACCTTTCTCTGAACGTTGACTTTTTGGGTGCATGAAGATATATAAACCTCAAACATGCAAGGGTCTTCAAGGTAAAAGAAGAAAAAAAACTAGTACCTTTCCAACCTGTGGCCATGCAGCAGTGTGTGTGTGTGTGTGTGTGTGTGTGTGTGTGTGTGTGTGTGTGTGTGTGTGTGTGTGTGTGTGTGTGTGTGTGTGTGACATGCCCCCCTGTGGTGTGTGGTTTCAGAGTGCTGCAGGTCGTGGAGAGGCTGTGTCCAGGGAGCTGCTGCAGGTCTTGTTAGCACAATGAGCAGCAGTCAGGGACAGTGTTTGTGCAGGTGGAAGCCCCTGCTGTCAGAGCACACATAAATCTGCCAGGGGTGGGAGTCCATGTGTAACCTGCACCTCAGCCAGGACAGACATGTTTACTGCCACAGAATTGCACTGCTACTGACCACACTACACTGTGCATGAGCCTGATTAACTTATTACATTCTCAACTAATTAACTAGTCACCAGATTATTCCCTCTCCTTCATGTACTATGCCATTAGAGCTTACGTCTCTTACATTAGAATTAAACTATCAAACATTGGTACATTTATAATTAGAAGTTTTCTCTTGATGGAGAGATTTCAAATAAAAGTACCCGGGAGGACTTTAGCAACCTTTCTATCATTACGTTACCATCTATCAATCAGGCGGCAACCTCTGGTTCTGAAAAGTGAAGCCAATGCTTTATGTCTTAAACATGCATTCTCTCTAGTGTCCACCAGGGGGTGACTCCTCTGGTTGTATAGAAGTCTATGAGAAAATGACTCTACTTCTCTCTTGATTTATTACCTGAGTAAACATTGTAAACATGGGTTTATGGTCTCAATCTCTAGTTTCAAGTCTTCTTCAATACAGCATGATGTTCATTTAGTACATTATCGTCCATTTAGAGTCAAACAGACCATAAAGCAGGGGATGCTTTAGGGCGGGGCTACTTTGGCATTGTCCAGTCTGGGAGTTTTCGTTTTCGTTTTAGGTCGTGCTTAACACTTGTCTTTTAAATGCAACTTTTGTTATCTGGTCATGCCAGGAAGCATTAACCGTGAAGTCTGTAATCTACGAGATCGGATCTTGCTCGCATTTGGATCCACATGACGAGGTGGCCTGACTCACATTGAGGGTGGATCTCAGTGAGGTGTGGACAACAAGAGGGCTCCATCATCTTCCTGTTAACTTACTGCTGATGAAATCATTTCATGATTTTGCAGCTTTAAAATAAGAAGCTTTTAAATAACAAATATACTGGGACTTTTATTTCGAAGAATTTATGGGGAAATGTTTTTTTCACTGAATCACCAAAGCATTGTTAGCGGCTATTCTTCAATAAGACAAGTCTACTAATTCTGCAGGAAGAATGAGTACATGCTGTAAAAATAATGGGGGACTTTTATTGTGAAGAATTTAGAGAAAATGAAATGTGTTTACTAGGGGTGGGGGAGGGAAATCGATACAGCATAGTATCACGATATTTTGCGTGGCGATATTGTATCGATACACGGACGCCAAGAATCGATCTTTTATTATTTTTATTATATAAACTATAAACTTTTTGTTACTAGAAAAATCAAATCAATTGCTTTTTCAGTCCACTAGATGGTGCTGAGTTGTTTTCTAGTGAGGTCAGCAGAGGTGCCGGGTCAGCGTGATTAGTAGGAAGTTGGTCAAAACAAAGATAGAGACATCGGAGAAAGAAATCAGAAATGCACCGTCCGTCTGGACTTATTTGGGATTTTTTTAACAAGGAAGGGAGGAAGGACATGGATATGACTCATTGATATGACACATGGATATGATTCCGTCGCGGCGTTTTTTCACCGACACAGCCGTGCCCAAGCCCTACAGAGAAGTGAAGCTTAAAGTTGAGAAATCTTTGAGTACAGCAGAAAGAGTTGCATTAACTTGCGATGCGTGGAGGTCAAGCGCAGTGGATTCCTATGTGACTATAACAGCACAATATCTCAGGGGACTGGCGACTGCTGTCTCTCGTTCTCCAAACTAGAGCAGTACACGTAAGTCACACCGGGGCAAACATTACAGACCTCCTGCTAAATGTAGCACAAGCATTGGGGATTGCCGAGAAAAACCTGGTGGTTGTAACAACGCTTCTAACGTGGCCGTTGCCGTTCAGTTAGCGGGATTCCTGCATGTAAAGTGTTTCGCTCACACGCTCAATCTGGCCTCACAACGGGGTTAAATCTGCCAACAGTAGCCAGGCTCATGGGGAGAGTGCAGCGCATAACTGGCTCTCTGCCCTTGACGTCCACGCATCGCAAGTTATACTGAGTTATATAGCTCTTATATCCTACTTATAGAAGTTATAGACACGTTTGCATTCAGTTAAGTTGGGCTATGTAGGAATACAAACAGTTCAGTTTGTCAGGTGCAACATTTATGACATTGTTGGTCATTCTGTCTGCTTGACAATCCTATTTTGCTGCAATAAAAATGATTGAAGTGAGATGAACAGACTGAAAACTTTATATTATTAGATAAAACATGTTGACACATTTTTCCTTTGGGGACATAATTTGAAGTTTGAAAAAAGTAATAAATCGCAATATATGTTATCGCAATACTCAGAATATCGCAGTATCATGATAATATCGTATCGTGACTTAAGTATCGTGATAATATCGTATCGCGGGACCTCTGGTGATTCCCACCCCTAGTGTTTACCCAGCATTTTACAACTGCTCATTTGACAGCGAAATATATCCGATAAGGCAGGTTGCATTGAAGTATCAAGTGTGGACACACATGAGTTCCTGGCGCATCCGATCACATAAGTCGCATTAAAAAGACAAGTGTAACCAAGGCCTAACCCTTTCACAGTGTGTTTTAAGGTCATTAATTGTAACATTGTGGTCGCCATAAAATTCAGAGTACAGTTGTTCTTAGCGCCACTCTCTCACATCACTTCTGGTTGCAAAAATCAAGATGGGGCCGACCAAAAAACAAATACGGCGTAGGCCAAAATGCCGAACTCGCTTAAAAACCGGTCCATAAATCAATGGGTGACATTAACGTAACTGCATCTACTTCTTATATTCAACTTTCTTTTTTTTTTTCAAGCTTACAATTATTTTTTATTGATATATATATACAGTATATATATATATATATATATATATATATATATATATATATATATATATATATATATATATATATATATATATATATATCATTTTTCAAACAAGAAAATTACTGTTAGATTCCCAATATGTGTTATCCAAAAATGCCTATCACATAATAGTTTTTTCGTAATTGCTCGGTGGTAGAGCGGGGTCACCCTTCAATCAGAGGATCGCGGTTCGATCTCCGGCTCCGTTAGACCATGACCATGTCCGTAGCTGTGCCTACGGTGTGTGAATGTTGTATGAATGTTAGTTAAGCCTGATGGCAGTGGTGGGCCGCCAGCTAAGCCTTCTCTGCTGGCCTAAACAGAATCAAAGTTATAGTTATTTCATAATTTTATAATTTTTCACAAATATACTACATGTATTATAATTATTTTTCCCATTAGCTTATTTTCTCATTGCACAGCTCCTGTCTTCCTCTGTTGCTCTGCTTCCAGCACAACTTGTTTTAAGGAGAGCTTTTATCCAATCAGATTCAGCCCCTATGTCTCTATGTAAGGAGAGAGGCCCGAGGCCCTCTAGGTAGACTTTGCAGATTAAAGTAAATGAGGACGTTATTGTTGATTGTCATAGTCTTCAACCAATCAGATCTTTAGTTTGACATGTTGGGCGTATTCTTTGACGTGCCAGTGGCACCGAGGTAGCCTCCTAATGCCGTGTTCACACCAAACGCGGCGCGAATTAAACGCGCCGCATATTCGCGTCCATCGCGCCGCCGGTCAAAACGCTGGGGACCAAGTGTTCATTCGCGTGAATCGCGCTGGACGCGCCGGGGCTTATCGCCCTGAAAGCCGTTCAAGCCGTTCAACTTAACCATGAAAAAAATAACCTCTATTTCTGCTTAGTATGTGTTGTGGAAGTCACAGATATCCCGGGAAACTAAACGCCGTCATTTCTGGGTTCATAATATTGTCCAGAGGAGCTCTGTGGATTTTATCGAAGTGTATTCACTGTGTCTAGCAAGCCACACATCGCTGTTTACTACAGCTGTATGAACACAAAATAAACTGATTTGGCTGTGATTTAACGGCAATAAACCAACAAAAAGGGACTCCGAAATAACTACGTAATGATGCCGATTTGTACTTGTCTTCTCCGACAAAAAGGGACTCCGAAATAACTACGTAATGATGCCGATTTGTAGGCTACTTGTCTTCTCAATGGAGCTCGGATGGATCGGTGCTAGGCTAAGCTAACATTGTAGCAGCTCCACCAACACTCAGACTAACGTCATGTAGACGTAAATACGGCAGCGTCTATTCATTGTTTGTACCATATGGTTTGGTGTGAACGCGGCTTAAGTACGTCTGCATTACGTGTGCCGTGATTGGTCAGTGGGCCAGCGTGACTTTTGTCAAACACAAAGCTAGCTAGCATTTGTTATGACATTTTTAGTGTTTTGTTTGGTGTAGATTCTTTTTTTTTTTTTTACCTGGCTATGTTTTTTAACACTCAATGGCTGAAGGAGGAGAAACGGATTTCTCAAGACCAGAAAAACTGGACATCGTATCAAAGGGTTGCTCAACCCCACAGCTAGCATGGAAAAGGATTTGTACGAACGGTATTTCTGGCTGACAGCGGCGGAGAAGCGATGCACATTTTATGGCTAAGAATGAAACTTTTGCTGAGACCCGAGTGAACTTACAACTCAACGTACACGTTCGCAGGAGGTCCTCTAACTGGAACTGAACTGAACCGATGTTCTGTACAACTGCGTCATTAAACTCTTTGTTAACAAAGAAAGGAGGATGGACTTTGTCTTTAAGTGAACAGCAGCTTTGGTAAGTGAAGTGCTTTTGTGTTTTTACATCTGCAGTAGCGTTACTACTGTTAGATTTTCTATCTTGTCTTTTTTATGATATGGTTAATATTGTTCCCTCTGATGTGAATAATATTTGAATGGCTCATGCTCTTCAGTGTGCGGTGGAATATGCGTGTTAGCGCTGCAGGTTTGCTGGATTGATTTGTTGCTTTGTTGTCATATAAATATATGTGACTGGTTCATGTGAGTTTGTTCTTGTTATTGTGTTCATTACATTGAATCTGACTTGTCCGTTAATGACGAAGCATCCCGTCATCGCGGGGTTTGCCGCGGTTATTTTCCCGTTAAGCTAGTTTAGCATAGCCTGAGCTGTTTTTTGTTTTGATTTTTTTTGTTCCGGGTTCAAAGGTCACAAAGCCTGTCGTCTCCTACGTGAGTGCAGTCCACCGAAAACATTATATTTCCCACAATTTAAGCTTCTGCATTTTCCAAATGCACTAGTATTATTCAAACGTATTGTTCGGTTCGTAAGCCTCGTACCGAACGCTTTAATGCGAATACGTGTATTATTAAACTCCTAGAACCAAATAATAACCGTAGCTGTGGCTCACAATTAGGTTATTCAACTGTAGTAGGACAGCACAGAAGGCCCAGGTATAAAATGCACGGCCCGCCACTGCCTGATGGGCAGGTGGCACCTTTGCATGGTAGCCCCTGTCATCAGTGCATGAATAGGTGTGAATGGGTGAATGATGACATGTAGTGTTAAAGAGCTTTGAGTGTTCGGAAAAATAGAAAAGTGCTATACAAGTACAGTCCATTTACAGGTCCACACTGCATGTTTTAACATGGGCCATTAAAAAATGTATAAATTTAGAGTAAATCAAGAACCACCAATCTGGCCATAGCTAGATAGCTAGCCAACCAGCTAGCTATCTACTTAATCCAAGTACTATGGATTAAGTACTTGAATCACATTATACTTTGAAATATATTTATTCAGCTTTAACCTGACAAGGACATAATGCAGGTAGAAGGAGCTGAAAATGAAACACAGAAAAAGAAATCAAACATATTAGGCATTTGTTACTCATAGACCAACGGCTGCAACCTCATATTCCGTTTTAGTAAAGACGATTTGGGTGATTTACAGTTGAAAAGGCATCGAGGTTAAAAGATGTTTTCTACATTATATTTCAAATTGTAGTAAATATAAACATATATTCACTCCATTATATGCAAAAATACACTTTTAAACTACATTTAGTCAAATTGTAATAATCTCTAATAAGATATGATTACAATAATCAAACGTTTCAACAATCAGGACAAATATGAGGGGATTTGTCATTGATTAGTGTCTTATGTGTTTGGGTCAGCGCATGGGTCAGTTTCAGCCGAGTCAGTAGATTTTATTAATAAATGAAGATACATGCGGATGCAACACACCTGCTGCAGTTTGTTGGCTACAGGTATTAAACCGATTGAATGTAAAGAACTTTATACATTCTTAAAACAGCTATTAATACAACAAATTAGCACCCAGTTTCCTGTAAGCTGTAGTGTAATGTAGTCAGCCTGGATTCCTTTAAATTGGAGTTTGTACAGCAGTGGTTTGTACAGCAGTGGTCAGTGTTAATGTCCACAGAACGTTGTTGTTGACAGAACAACGTGCAGAGTAATTACTGAGACACACATTCAAGCTGTGTTTTAAAACCTATTAACACATTTCTGTTCACAAAAATGCTTAACTGACCACTCAAACATCTACTAATGATTGTGTTGATTGGTGGCTTCTGGGAACAGTTTAACATTTAACTGTTTGTGTGTCACTGTTGTGCTTTATTGAGGGTAAGGTTTCGTGAGTGTTCCATTATTTAACACTAAGCCTTAGGGGGATAACTTCAGAGGGTTTGTTTGTGTGTGTTCTAGCGTTTCTGTTCTTGTGGGAACTGGATTCCGTTTGACACTCACAGTGCAAAAAGTTTTGGATGATCCACAAAACTGTCAGGGTCAAATTTTTCTTTAAGCCTTAATGGCTTTAAGGTTGTGGAAACTAACACTGTGCACCTGTTTTTTTGGAAGATTATCTTGTTGTTTGACTTTTCCATCAGGTGATGAGAACATCATCTTTATCACTATCTTTAGTAAGCTCCCCTTTCAGTGGAGAAAACAAAATAAAGTGCCCTCTAGGGTGCTCTTTAGGATAAGAAAACATGATGTAGTGCCTTCCACGGTGCCCTTCTTGTAGAGAAAATGTGATAAGGTACCCCCTAGGGTTTCCTTCCGGTGGAGAAAATGTAAAGAAACTGCCCTCAAGGGTTCCCTTCTAGTCTAGTTCTAGAGAAAATGTAATATAGTGTCCTGCAGTGCACTAAAATGAAGGAAACGTGATGCAGTGCCATATAGGGTGCCCTACACAATAGAAATTTTTCAGCACGCTGGTGCAAAATGCTAATCTCTTGATGGCACAAGATGAAAAGTCTCGGTATCATCAAAATCATTAGTAGTCATCCTCTTGGGAACCTAAATATGTACACAAACTTTCATAGTAATCAATACGGCATTTGTTGAGATACTTTTCAGCTTAAAAGAAAGTGGTGGATTGACCAACTGACATTTGCCATAAAATGCTGTACATGTAACCTGTTTTCTCAAATGCTAGGATGGTAAACAGACTGTACTTGTATAGTGCTTTTCTAGTCTTCCAACCACTCAAAGCGCTTTAACACCATATGTCATCATTCACCCATTGATGACAGGGGCTAACATGCAAGATGCCACCTGCCCATCAGGACTATCTAACATTCATACCCATTCATACACTGCAGGAACAGCCTGCGGGGGCAATTTTAAGTGTCTTGCCCAAGGACACATTGACATTGACTAGCGGAGCCAGGGATCGAAGCGCCGATCCTCTGATTGAAAGACCTGAGCTACAGTCGCCCCTGTGCACACTTATATGCCTTCAGCATAAACAATACAATGGGCTCACTCTCTAGTTGGAGCCCATTGTAGTTAAATTGGTGAACCCAGAGATGTATTGTGAACAGAAGGAACGACCTGACCACAATATATGAAGCAAACTTAGTTCTGGTTGTACCATAGTCTGGATTGGAGTATATGATAGTTTGGTCTGCAATAATTCAGTCTTTAATAATCAGAGTCTTTGTATGATTACTAGTTTTCATCATCTAATGTAAAGCAACGGTAACTCTGTCCCTTAAATACTTTCCAGTTATTTCTCATTTTTTTCAATGATGCTTCCAACCAATGATTGATGTCTATGACAAAATATAAGAGAGATGGATTTGCTTTTTCAGTTGTTTTTTTACCAAATGTCTATCTTCTGGAGGTTCTAAAATGTTTATTCTGCTTTTTTACATAAAGAAACATCAAGAAGTGTGTGGATAAAATAGACAGCTGTAATCTTATCTAGATTTAATGAGCAGGACCTAGAGGAGAAGGTCTGGATTACTGACATGTTCACATTACTAAGACTTGTTGCTCACAGATGTTACTACAAGCATCTATTCCTGGTTAGCGTTGTATGCGTGCTGATTGTGTATGGTGGAGTGGCTGCTTGGCTTGTCCCCATGAGAACCACCTGCTTCAGAGGATGTTAAAGAGTAATCCAGCCTGCCTCTCCACAGCCTCACAAAGAAGGCAGTGTGGAGTAATCTTCAATGCCTAATCTCTAACCTTAATCACTGGGACATTGTGGAGAAAAAAAAGGCCACAGTCTTTTTGAACAAGCACCGCCAAATGGTGCGTGCAATTAATCTCCAATTCAGCGACACAAAACAGCCAATTTGTATGTTAAAGAAGAGTCTGGGAGGAGGTAGAAAGGGCCAGTTGTAGTTGGGCATTAAGGTCGGGACGTTTGTGGTCTCCTTCAGCAGCAATCTGCCGCCCAGTGAATAGTGGTGTTTTGATGGTGTGCCATGTGGTGGGACATAGAAGGGATATACGGCATTTTTGGAGTGTTTTGGTAGAGACACAGGGGCAGACAGAGCAGGGGGGAGGCTGAGGGTGTGGGGTGGGTACATGTAGAGGTCAGAGTAAGGCATGAGGCATGATGGTTTCCCCTTTGTTCCCCATTATCTCCTGAAACACACAACACACTGCTGTTACACACTCTGCCATGGTGGTCCAGACAGATGGCCAAGAGTCCTTAATGTGGTTCAATCACATAGTATACGTAAAGTTAATCACCAGACTTACTGCTTGATTGTAGAACAAACTGTCAATTTGAAGAAATGCTGGCCCCCAGAATAAACAACAGTGCTACATTTTGATTTGGCCTTCTGCTTGATATCTAAATAGCTGTTGAATAGAATGTTTCTCGTTTTGTTATAGTAGATATTTAGAACAAACTCCATAACTGGTATTAATGCATATTTAGATAAGACATTAATATTGATATGCATTGAAGATCAGCAGTGGATCAGTGGTGGTACGTAACTAAATACATTTGTTCAAGTAATGTGCAATTTTAAGATACTTCTACTTGACTTAGTATTTCCATTGTATACAACTGTATCATTCTATTTCACTACATTTCAAACCTTTGTGGCTTGTGACCTCGTACAAAAAGCAGTGTCTGGATGTTTTAGATTTTTGGAAGTTGTTAGCGTTTCCACCAAAGACACATTTCCTCTCTAAACCTCTCACTGGCTCAAATCATCCAATGTTTCACAAAAAACCAGAGAAAAAAGAAGAGAAAAAAAAACTGTGTATGACACACAGTCCTCTTATCACTCCCATTCATCATCTTACAACTCCTCATGTTGTGAACATTTGGAGGGGCCCAACACCTGGGTTGAGAACCACTGGAATTAACACCTCATTCTATAAATTGTCAGTAAATTTCATGCCCATTGATTTAAAAAAAAAAAAAAATCATATTTGACCATCAGACAAACCTTTTGTGCACACTATGTTTCATTTAGCTTGAAATTGACATGATGTTTTTTAAATCTTTGAAGTTTTTCCATTTTAAATTCTGTGGGTCTTGGCCTCAAAATAATGATTACAAATATTACAGTTAGCATTATCTATTTATTACTATTCTAAATACTTTAGATGTTTCACATTTAAATAAAATACATATCTCATATCTCTGTATTTATGTCCGCAAAGGTTCTGTCAAACTAAATAGTAGTATGGGTATTGGAACGCATAGAGGATATCAGTTCTTTCAGTGGCAGCCATTTTGAATATATTCTGATTAGTGTCCTCATTTAAAAAGAATATTCATCTGCAATAGTGCATTGTCAAGGAATACATTAATTGACCATCAATGCTGTGTGCGTCGATATGTTTGAATTCAAGTATATGTTGAAATTGAAGGTTAGCCTGATAAAGAGAAGGACATTTTGTTAGCCATGCTAGGCTTACCATTGAAATTAGGGGCTAAAATAGGGAAACTGCCTACTATGTTACCTGTCATCTAAGTTACCCAGAGTAAGGCAAACTCATGAGTGACATGTTGATCTGATAATATTGGGAAATGATGTAGTTCAATTTTAAGATTTGCAATGGTGGATATTACACTGAGGGAATCCTTGATTTTTTTTTTTGAGAAAGTACATTACATTTGTACGTGAATGGTACCTCATATATAGAATAAAAAATTTGTACTTTTACTTCGATACTGTCAGTACATTTTCCTGAAAATAGCTGCAGGACTTTATTGTTGTTGATTTGCTGCTTTTTCGTGTTCTACCCTGTCCAATGACACTTTGACAGGAAGCATCCTGCCTTGACTACGTTCCAGTTAAGGAAGTGCTACGTTTTTAACCTCTTGCAGTCTGCAAGGAAGAGGTTGAGCATTTAACCCATTGTAAGCATTAGGAGCAGTCAGCTGCTGTGAAGCACCGGGGAGCAACTTCGTAGGGTTCAGTGTCTCTCTTAAGGACACTTAGACATGCGGACAGTAGGAGTCACGAATCTTACTGCCAACTTGTGATTGAAGGACGATCCACTGCGCCACAGCGGGGGCAACTGCTGATACTTTCTTTAAAACATCTCCTATGCTGTGAAAGAAAAAAATGCAATCCAGGCAGCACTGCATTCCTCAACAAAATGTATTTGCTGTTGCAGATTAGTAGCACATAAACATAATTTCTTGGAGACAGGGTTTCTTTAGCTTTTGTAACATACTGTAACTGAACATGTTTTATTCGTCAAACAGGCAGCTTGAAAATGGTCTCTCGGTCTTTGTGAAACTGAGATAGGCATTTTCAATATTTTCTGACAATTTATGGACCTATCAGCAGATGAAGTGGTAATGAAAATAATCATTAGTTGCAACCCCAATGCTGTACATGCAGTGATTCCCAGACGTTGGTTTATTTGTGGCAGCCTCAATATTAATGTTGATATTGTGGCGGGCACATATTGATATTATATATCTTTTGTATTTTGTTACTGCTAGTGCAGACCTTGTTTGGAAAGCGTGGCCTTTTGGAACACGCTGTTTGCTCGGGCCCTGGAAGTGCTGCTTGCAGCGTTATCAAGAACCGCTCATCACCTGATGATCAAAAGTGAACTACTCTTAGGAATGTCATGAGGTCCAATACTTCAGTACCAAATAAATGCCAAAGTTCTGAAAACGTGACAGGAACGTTTCTCCTTTTTCTACAGTATTGCAGGTACAGTAAGTAACATTACTGTTAGGGCTCAAGACAAAAGGCTTCCAGTTGTCTTGGGGACGATAGTAAATGTATTTGGGACGCAGTAAACTTAACAAAAGGTGCCATTGATTTACATTGTGATGCGTTCAGGCTGTATTCAGTAAAAATGAGTATGATAAATTCTAACGTGTTCAAATGTAATCATGTAAAATGTAGTTCATGCCAATAAACTTGAATAAATACACTTATTTGAAGATGTTTTCACAATAATACAAAATCAATAATAGAGGGAATTATGAGCCGTTTAATTCCCAAACAAAAACCTGTGTGCAAATGGTAATAAAGGAGTGTATGTTGAAGTACATGGGATTTATTGTTGTATTTTGTTTTTTTACCGTGGTATCGAATTGGTTACCACGATTGAATTCCACCATTGAATTCTGTGTTTTACGATTTAAGATCATAAGGTGGATTCATAAAATGTCAACAATTCAGTAAAGAAAACACGCAATGACACTCTTTTCAGATTTCAAATTACTATTTCTCACCAGCAAATTAGTTTACTGTTGTATTTTCATTTCTAACAGCAGATATCTAAATCAATACATTTGATGGCGAGGATGAGAACCATCACACAGTTATGAGAAAGAGCTTTTGTTCTTTAGTGGAGAACACAAACTGGTGCACCCACCTTGGCATCAGCATGCATGAATGCTGCTCAGCGAGGCACTTAGCAGACAGAAAACAATCACAGCAGCCATCTCCACACTGGATGAGTTGTGGAACGTGTTGTTTCCCAGTAATTGCCCAGCGATAGCAGAGCAGTATGAGCCTGATACTGAAGACCACCACAACATAGAAATATGAATGGAAATGAACAGAGTCACAAATATGTGCCATTTCGTCTCATGATTAGCTTTGGAAATGTTTTGAATTGATGAATCTTTTCTTAGTTTCATGGCTTTTGTTTGACTGAGGTGAGATAGAGATGGAGAGGTTGTGTCTCTTTTTTCATCACCTATGGTGTTTCAGTCACTTCAACATAAAAGAACGTCACATGTTTGGTATTGTCAAGCAGTCAATGTATTTCAGAATCAGAATCATTTATTGTCAAGGTATGTTGCACATACAAAGAATTTGACATGACATTTGTAATGTATTATGTTGGTCATTGTGTACAGGCCACCTCTTGCACGTCTCTTCTTCCACAGAGTTGCTCCTTCTGAAGTTTCCTCCATTTTTTCCTTATAAAGTTTTATTGGGTGAATTTTTTCTTTATCCAAAACAAGGTCTTAGGACACAGGGTGTCAAATTCTAAAAATCCCATAAGGGGAAATTTGTGAAAATAAAAAATATTATTTGATTAATTCATTTCTACAAATGGTTTATTGAACATTATAATTATTAGTGTGTGAAGATATAATTTTGCTGTCATTGAAACACATTTTCAAAAAGCAGTGGAGCAGTATATATTGGAATAATTGATTATGTTAGGAAATATGCTTATTAACTCTCATGTGCATCAAAGCATAACCAGGCTGAAAGACCCCTCTATTTCACCTCTGACCATACAGACACTCTTTAGGCAGGCATCTGGAGTCTCGAGGCTATTACCCAAGCTCAGCAATACGAAGCAGCTAGCCAGGCTCTGCTTAGAGTCAAAAGGTATCTCTAACAACACCTCTAAAGCTCAATCCGTACACAAATAGAACTGTATGAATGACAGTATACATGTAGTTTTAGGGGGAGTTAAGTGCTATAACTACTTCACAACCAGATGCAGTGACTTAGACTAAGTAACTCCTTCTAAAACCACAAATTCACACATTACAGTATTACATTTCTGTATGTTTGCAAATTTACCAACTGCGATACAACATGTTACTTGTCATTTGTATAGTTTTAGAGGTGTTAATGATTTTGAACTGTCGAAACAGCGAGATGTTTCCCCCAGCTTCCAGTGGATACCGGTTTGGCCATTTCTTCTATTGGTAACAGTAACATGTTTCAGCAGTTAAATAGCTGAGATCTGGCAACATAGTTAGAGCTTCAAAGACATTCACTTTTAGTTTGACCTCCAAATAACGGAGCATTGTATTCGTTCAGGTAGAGCACTAAAGTTGTGCTTGCCTTCACTAACTGGCATCAGCTGCTTGAGTCATGCTTCACAAACACTGGCTCATAGAACAGCTGCTATCAGCTGACTAGTAATGTCCAATCATATTATTACAGGTACATGGCGGCCATTATGCCACAGCTCCTAACCTCCTCCTGTGCTAAACTTTCTGTAACATCATTCTTAGCTCAATCAACAGATTGAGCTAAGAATGATGTTACTAGATGTGTTTGCTGAGGGTATCAATGCCAGTAGAATCTTCACAGCTGCTTTCTCAAAGAGTCTTTTTCTGATGAATCTAATTGTGTAATCGTTTGATATAAAAGCTCAATTCCTTGGTAGAAGTGTATCAAACCAAAATGTAATTAAGATAATCTGGCTAAACTATCATTTTGTTAAAAGCCTGACGTATTATCTGACTACTCATGTTTCTTGTTTTTATTATGTCGGTGCATCAGTGACATTATTCAGGTTACAGTAAGTGATATGATTGGCTGTTGCAACACCTGGGGTAATGGCATTGAAGTAACTGTGCGCATATTGTTAGGGGAGACATCTTTTATTTCGTTTTATTTCAACTTTTTGTATTCGGGTGCGTTTCACTTTGAGCAATGCTCTCTTTTTCAGGAACGCCCAGATCAAGTTTATACAGTTACTCATTCACATGTGGAAGCTGCCCAGTACAACCACAGTCTGATCTAAGGGTTAAAGGCCTTGCTCTAGGGCACCTCAGTGGTGGTACCACCCAGATTGTCTGCCGGTCAGATTGAACCGACGACCTTGTGGTCACAAGCTTGCTGCTCTAACCTTTAGGACACCACTGCCCAGATCAGATCAAATTGTGACTGAGTGTTTGATGATCGGCTGTGTGTCATTCTAACAGATCTACCGTCTGGTCCCTCTTCCAGGGTAAACATACTTCCTCTGGGTCTGATGACCACCGGAACACTGTGGAGCCGGACACTAGCACGTCCTGAGCACACTGCCGGCCTCGCCGCCGCGTCTCGTAAAGATGCAGCCCACAGTCCAGGGGGGGCTTTTCATACCTCTTAACGCTTTGATGAGGGGAGATAAAGCTGTCTTTGCCCGGCGAAAACAGAGACACACATGCAGCAGGGAGGAGGAGAAGGGAAGGTGTTCTGTTTCAGGATTCACAGGAATTAGTGGTGAAAGATTGTGAAAATAACACCGAGGCCCAAGCTGTGCGTGAAATTGGGAACAGAGGGATTAATGGGACTGTAAAAAGAGCATTAAAGCCCCCCCCAAACCACTTCACAAAGGCTTGTCTAAGTGTAGGACAACACATTGCTCTACGTGAGTAACATGGATAGAAATACAGACCATTGCACCTTTCTATATATTAATGAGAAAAAGAAAAACATGATCAAAATAAAAAAACAACCTTTAACCAGTTCCTGAAAGCTACTATGTGTGGTGGTCTGTTTAGTGTCAGATAGAAAATATCCTCTGTTAGATTGTTTGGAATACTATTATTACTATTTTTAGACAGCAAAAAAGGAGAAAACATTAAGATATGAGAAATCTACAGGTTTGTCCATTTTAATAGAGTCAAGTTGACATTGTTAAAGTTAAATCATTATCTCATGACAACGCAGCTGTGATTCCACTTCTCAAGATTTGAGAGCGAGCTGCTTAAGTTTTTTATTCATGAGCTCGGTTGTCCAGTCCAAAAGACTTACAATAAGTTATGATATTATGAAAGTTACTGTGCCATTTGGGACATTTCTTGCATTACAAATGTTGTTTGTCAGTGACTGAATCTGAAATGATACTGAGCAGCCGTTGAACACACGAACCAGGCGACTCAACACAGTCACTGCTTCCAGCTGCATTAGAACTCATTGCCACAGCTCCACTAGTATGCTGTGCATAATCTACAGCCGAGAGCGTGTCGTTGATAGTGATATAAAGGACAGTAGTTGATCTGTGCTGGCGACTGTGGCTAAGTGGATAGCAGGGCCGTCCTTGGATCGGCGGTTCGATCCCCGGCTCTGCTAGTCGCATGTCGATGTGTCCTTGAGCAAGACACTTAACCCCAAAATTGCTCCCGTAGCTGTGCCTACGGTGTAGAAATGTGATAGAATCTGAATTGTAAGTCGCTTTGGATAAAAGTGTCTGCTAAATGACTGTAATGTAATGATCCTTACGTATCTTGCACATGTGTACAGCGGATTTAGTTCACAGTGCAAAATAAAGTTTTACTGCAGATATTCAGTAAAAATATGCGAGCAGGAGATCGGCATTAATGCTTTCTTGTATTCCACTGAGTCAAACGTAAATTATACGTTATCATGTGTTTGAATGTAATTTTAAAAAATTAAAAATTAAATTTTTGAAGATAAACTTCAATAAATCCTGCTTTTTGAAGATGTTTCCAGCAATATGAAATAGATTATAGAGAGGGAACTATGACCTGTTTAACTTCCAAACAATAACTCTAAGCATCGTATCATACCTCAGTAAAACTACTAATGACAAGATTCTTTATCAATACAAATATTATTTTCTATTTCCTAATAATTTGAATAGATGACTCCAGTATAGATGACTATAACCAAGTAAAAGGATAACATCTTGAATATTTAATGGTTTACACTGACTTTGAAAGCAGTTGAAATTATGTTTTGGGACGGTTGTGAAAAGAAAATGAACCTGAACCTATAACAAAACAACAAAAACGATCTGTATAATAAATGATCCACAAATGGTATCGGCTGCAAAATAAAAATGTATTAGGTCCCCTTTTTTTTGCTTAGTCGATCCATGACTCCAAACTGGGACAAAGTTGTTTTTTAAAAATAATAATAGGATTGAAGACTCATAAACAGGATAAACACAATAATCTTTGTATTCCTGCACTTAAATCTCCTACTGTACCTCCAGATCCAGTGTGTGTTCTGCATCCTCTGAGGGACTGCAGTCTGGTCAACAATGCAGTGTTTGTGTTGTTTTGATTGCTGTGACATTTTCTGACATTTGAGCATATGGACACACGTCTCCAATGGGATGGGAATACCTAGTGTGGTGCGAGAATCAGGATAATCCCAAAAACTAACACTGAAGTCTGCTGTCTGCTTGCCAGGGATCAATAGCACAGACGCGCTGCTCTTTCCCCAGCTGAGCTCCAGGTATAGACACAAAGGTTTCAATGCTGACAAAACAGCAACGCAGAAATCTCATGGCCTTTTCCTCCATCATGTAGTGTGACTGTGGTCAAAGCTTTGTGTTTATCAAATTAAATGTGCCTCATAAATATTTAGATATTGCTACTTTATAATATTATGTGAATAATTAAGTATCTATATATCCCTCTATCTATCTTTCTTGGAGTCATAGTAATGTGGATGTTGTTACATTAAAATATTTGCAGGGCATTATAAATTCTGTATGGTCCTTTCCAATGTTGGTAAGTGTTGTTAATATATATGGATGTAAATATAATTTATTGTGAAATTTGTACATGCTTGTAAATATTTTACAAACTGTATGTTACCGTCACGAATTTCACTTCCTCTTTTTGTGGTTAAGTTTTTTACGTGTCTTAAAAAAGGCGGTTTCTAACAAGAGTGTAAATGAGACGACTAGAAGTCCTCACTAGAACTCTAGTCCTCCGTCAGCTTAGTGTTGAAGACCTGAAGTCACGTGACCGCAGTGGAGTTCCTTTATAAACTAATGTGAAGTCACGTGACCGCGGTGGAGTTCCCTTATAGACTAACGTGAAGTCATGTGACCGCGGTGGAGTTCCTTTATAGACTAACGTGAAGTCACGTGACCGCGGTGGAGTTCCTTTATAACCTAAGGTGAAGTCACGTGACTTTAGTCTATAAAGTGGAGTTCCTTTATAGACTATCGTGAAGTCACGTGACCGTGGTGGAGTTCCCTTATAGACTAACGTGAAGTCATGTGACCGCGGTGGAGTTCCTTTATAGACTAACGTGAAGTCACGTGACCGCGGTGGAGTTCCTTTATAACCTAAGGTGAAGTCACGTGACTTTAGTCTATAAAGTGGAGTTCCTTTATAGACTATCGTGAAGTCACGTGACCGTGGTGGAGTTCCTTTATAGCCTAACGTGAAGTCACGTGACCGCGGTGGAGTTCCTTTATAGACTAAGGTGAAGTCAAGTGACTGCGGTGGAGTTCCTTTATAGACTAACGTGAAGTCAAGTGACCACGGTTGAGTTCCTTTATAGACTAAGGTGAAGTCACGTGACTGGACTGGACTGAACACCGTGGTCACATGACTTCACGTTAGTCTATAAAGGAACTCCACCAAAAGGATCTCCATAACCTAAAGCTTATTTTTAAATGCCTACATGGTCATGGTCCTTCCCTGCTTAATTAATTTGTTACAAGACACCAGCACACCAGTAGAGTGAACACACGGGCCTCAGTAAACGGGAACTGTCGCATTGCATTACGCAAAACCTCATTTGGACAATCAGTCTTCTCTGTTAAAGGAGCAAAACTATGGAACTGTCTATCAACTGAGTTGAAAATGCAACACAATTTTAATGTTTTTAATAGAGGTATTAAATCATGGCTAAAAGAGAAACAACATTGTTCTCACACCTAACACCCTTGTAAACACACTTGTACTTGGTGTATGTATCTGTGTATGTATTTGTAGATATGTTTTCTTTCTTTTTTTCCTATTTTAACTTCGTTATTTTCTATTTTAACTTCTTTTTTTTTTTTAAAAGCCTCCTGTGGACAGGTATTGTAAATTAGCTTTTTGCTACAAACACTTAACACAGTGCATCTGGGCTTTGTGCATAAATGTATGTTACAATTCTAATGCTACTGTGATGTCCATATCAAATAAAATAAACATAACATAACATATCCTCAGCAGAAGCAATGCAGAAGACTTTTGTGTTTAATCCGGTGATTTTAGAACTAGATTAATGTCCACGATTTGATCATCTTTTTTAGGCATTTTTCATATTTCCCACTTAAACATGAATTAATGAAGATTGTTTTTGAAGAGACTGGCTGTAGATATTGATAAAATATTTAACAAAACAGTATTTTGTGTAAGCTTTTAAGACAGAAGGAGAGTGTGGGATAATGCGTGTTTGTGAACATCTTACCAGAACATTCTTTTAACCAACAGCAGGCCCTTCACCTGTCTGTGCTCGGCTACAATGACGAGCTCAGGTTTCCTCATTGGGCATGCTCCAAAACTCGGTCGTTAACAGTACAGGATTAGCAACCTGCATTTGTGCTTCCTGTTGTTTCTGTAGGAGCTGACTTCCAAAATGTCAAACTTCTGTTTGCTGTTCGTGTTGCTCTCAACAACTGCAGAATCTAAAGCTGATAACGTTTCAGGCAGGATGTAGTCTAGTAATATAGTTACAGTATGTAAGAATATAAATGCAGTTATTAGAGGGGAATTCATTGGTGGACGTCGTTAAGAATTTAAAATGAACCTAAGAAAAACCACCACCTCCTCTGTAGGTCAGAATTTGTTAATAATATTCACTCAAGTTTTTGATCCTTAATCCCAATTTAAGTGATTCATTATTAATAATCTGATTACCTGATTGATGGCATGATGTATCAGATATCTAACTGTCACGCTTAAAGGTGTATAGTAGTGGACGGACCCAAATGCAGGGATGAAGAAAATGTTCAACACAAAACCCAAAAAGTCGAAAAATGAGCATCAAAATGTCCAAGAAAACAAAACAGAAAACACGGCCGAGGAGAGCAGAGATGAAACAGGGAACATACCACAGAATATCAGCAGAGCAGCTGACACGACGGACCAGGATACGCCACAGACGAACCGACAATGAGACACGGGACACACAGGGTTTAAATCAGTGGCGTGCATTTTATACCTGGGCCTTCACTGCTGTCCTGCAGCTGAAATACCACCTTATAACCTCATGATGGCGCCACAGCTACGGTTATTATTCGTTTCTAGGGCTGTAACAATATACGTATTCGTATTAAACCGTTCGGTACGAGGCTTATGAACCGAACAATACGTTTGAATAATACTAGTGCATTTGGAAAATGCAGAAGCCTAAATTGTAGGAAATATTATGTTTTCTGCGCTCATTTAGGAGACAACGGTCTGTGTGACCTTTGAACCGGAACAAAAAACAACAACAAAAAAACAGCTGGAGCTCCGCAAGTTTCTGGGAGGCTACGCTAACTAGCTTAACGGGAAAACAACAGCAGCAACACGCATTCTGCTACACACTCAAGGGCCATTCAGATATTAGATGTAAAAAAACAAACCAGTTGACTTACCAAATGCTGATCACTTAAAGACAAACTCCATCCTCCTTTCTTTGTTGACCAAGAGTTTAATCCCACGGTTAAATCCCAACTCACAAATCAGTTTCTCCTCCTTCAGCCATTGAGTGTTAAAAAAACAAAGCTAGGTAAAAAAACAAAAAATCTACACCAAGCAAAATGCAAAAAATGTCATAATTTCTTCCATATCTTTCAATTCGAACTCTCACTACTCCGACTAAGCCTCTGCTGTTAAGTTTCGTTTCACGATAGTCACGTGCTCGCCCACTGACCAATCACAGCACACACTGCACCTCACTGCAGAGCTGCACCTGGAAACTGAGCCGCATGTAATGCTGACATACTTGTAGACCAGCTAGCAGGCTCTGGCACGTCAAAGAATACGCCCAACATGTCAAACTAAAGATCTGATTGGTTGAACACTATGACTTTTGTGGAGAATTTCAGTATTAAACGCATTATTAGTAGGATTTAATAACACCCCTAGTGGTGAGTAGAAGTGTTACAATAATAAATATGTTAGTCACAATATGTTTCCATATGGAATGTATTATAGGTTTACAATATTCTTACTTATAGAGGATATTATATGTTACAGTATATTAACTCATTGAATATTGTTTTAGCTCATTCTTCTGATGCGCGTGCGCAGTAAGAAGCTCGCAGCAGAAGAGTACCTGCGGCCTGCAGGCTCCTTCATCCTTTGTTCTTAAAAACCTAACAAAATGGTGACCCCGACGTGATAATTGCTGGAAAACGGACTGGACGAGGAGCTGACTAAGATACCTTCTGGCGCCAAAGACAAACGGGTAAACAGAACCTTTTTGATAAAATCTGTATAGGTAGTATAGGAAAACTTAGAGACGGTATCTTGGTCAACCCCTCCGAAAGCCGAACAAAGGAGCAGGCCGCAGCAAGCCGGTAAAGTATATTGATTTGAAATTTAAAGTAGCAGGATTACTGTATGGAGCACACTTGCAAACTGGATTAGGAACACGTGTATTTTGCCTACACGCTGTTCTTTTTTGCTAAATCCTACCGGTAAGGTCCGTCGAGGAACGGTACGTCTTCTACGTTGGCCCTAATCAAGCTATGCAGAGCTAAGCGCTCAAAAGCTTAAGCAGCTTCGAGAGTCTGGGGAACCAGGCTAACTGAATCTGGAGGCGGGGTAGCGTGGGGTAAAGGCGACGGCCCCCCCCGGGTCCTGTTTAGCAGGTTTGGATCTGGCGAACCAATGACTCTTAACGGGAGGGAATAAATTTAATACGAGCTTAGGAAGCCAACAGAACTAGTTACGCTATCGAGAGTCGAGCTATCTGCTGGCACAGAGACTGGCTGCTATGAAGCGCAGGATTTAACTTGAGTTCAAGGGAATATAATCCGGGGTGGGTAATAGGTAATGAGTGGGTATTCATACATTGTAATCACGGTGTATTTTGGTATGAATGATGGATGCAGTGATGACAATAGCGTTGTGAGAGATCGTTTTGTTGTAGTAAGGAGTGGATGCTAGCTGAGCCGGAGCTTGCTTTGTGCTCACCTAGATAACTAGATAAAAGGATTATAAAATAACCGGTGCATATGGAGAAGCCAAGCACGGTCTAGCATAAAGTGTGTGAATGCGGCATGGTATACGAGTTAAAACTACGGTGCTTTGTCTGTGTGCTGAAGACACGGTTTCGCCGGTTAGTTTAGCTTGTAGCGATAGCCGTTAATAGTATTAGTATTAGCCCATTGTCCGTTTTCGCGTTTTGTTTTTGGAAAAAAACCACCATAGAAGAAGAAGAGACAACTTCGCCACCTATCGGTTGGAGGAGTAATTGCTTGATAATTACAGAAAACTCCATTACCCAGAAAACTTAGAGGTGAAATTGTCTTAGAATTACAAGATACTCAGTCATCCGTGGATTAGAAGATACATTACAATACTTTGAGTTCTGGTGATAAACTTGTAATATTCCTTGTTTTTGACTCTAAGCTTTTGACTTGTATTTTGACTTTGATTGTTTATCTTAGTTTTAATTTAGCATTTTATACTACTGTTGATTATATTAATTGTACTTCTTTCATTGGTGATTTTAGTTTGATTCAGTAATTCAACTTTCATTGATGGTTTTAATTGTGATTTAACATTTCAATTGGCAGTGTTGGTTTAATATCAATAGGGTTTTTAACTTGCATTGATAGTTGTTGATAGTTTCTTTAAATTTGATACTCGTTTGTAATTCAACATTTCAACTTCAGTTGGTGAATTTAGTTTTAATCCAATATTCTAACTCCGTTTCAATTCAATTTTTATCCTAAAATTGTTAATTTTGATTCAATATTTTAGCTTGCATAGTTGATTTTGTATCTGACATTTGTAATTTTTTTAATTGAATTCAGAATTTTAATTAAATATTGATTTTAATTCAGAATTTAATTTCCATAATTTTTAATTTTGCAATTTTAATTGTGATAAAAAACAAATTTTTCAGATTAGAGCCTAGTAGGATAGACAGAGTTGAGAGTTCATTGAACACTCCTAGGCTGCATAATGTTTACATCAACTTCGGCAGCATGGGTGTTGGAAGGACAAAGACAGGTGGAGAACACAGGCATCCGCAGACAGGAGAAAGCAGTCTCCTATTGTATCACCAGGTAGCTGACTGTGAATGAGGTCCAAAGGTGTAAGTGGTGCTGACCAACAAGGTGGACCATGGGAGGTTCATTTTGATGGCCAAGTTTACATAGATGCCATAGGAGTACCAAGGGGGGTGCTTACTTAATTAATTTAGTGCCAGAAATCAGAATTTTCTGTATTTTCAATAATTTTCAATAAAATGTCGATTGGATTAATTGCATATATTATAACCAACAGCGTTTTGTAAACTTCACTCATGATGCCAAAGCAGGACTTCACGAGCAGCTCCTGATCATCTTCGCTGGGATGCTGAAGGACCTGATTGAGTCCAGATGGACTTCTGAAAACATCCGGTGAGATACTGACAATTTGGAAAATTGACTCTGAGAGATTGTTTTGTTTGTTTGTTTTTTGTTTTATAGGGTCAATTTGGGATTTAGAGGTGCATTGTATTAGGAAATATAATTTTTGTCAAGAGTAAAAGGAGCAGACAAGGCTTCTCAGAATTCTTCTCTATCCCTCATTTCGCAGGATGGATCCAGAACTCGACGCAGGACCTCCACCACCTGGTCCTCTGCGTTCGCTGCTGCATCCCTTGCATTAGTGAACTTCTACAAGCATAGGGCAATCAGTTAGGTGTAGATGATGTTTATGAACTTGAACTGTTAGCTACTGTTTAGTTGAGGAAATTCATCCTCGGCCCATAAAGGACCTTTAGAGAGGGATTGTTTTTCCTGGAAATTTATGAACACACTATGAATAGTGTGTTAGGGGGGTTTTGTGGAGAATTTCAGTATTAAACGCATTATTAGTAGGATTTAATAACACCCCTAGTGGTGAGTAGAAGTGTTACAATAATAAATATGTTAGTCACAATATGTTTCCATATGGAATGTATTATAGGTTTACAATATTCTTACTTATAGAGGATATTATATGTTACAGTATATTAACTCATTGAATGTATTAAATCATAGAAGTATAGTCACTGTAGGTATTAAAACACTAAGAATAGTCTTGAGGGTCAGATAGGGATTCTGAGTGAGGTGTCAGACATGCAGCAGCAAATGGAGGCGACCTCATCGATGGAGGATGGGGCCAGTGGGACGGTCAAATGCCAAGCTGACCAGCAGGACAGAGAGGAGGAGTTCAAGATGTTTTGCGAGGAGCCAAGATGTTTTGCTAAGGGATCGATAATGGGAGGGGGCAGAATTCAAATGAAGCCAATCACTAATCGCCACGGAGGGTCATTCACACGTTTTATGACAGTATCGGACACTTTCCGACTCTCAGGGGATACAAAAGACAATGTTTGAGGGAGTTTACCTCAGATCACTGCAGCTCTCATTTTCAGCTAACTGGCCGCGCCGGACTGTGAGGAGATGCGTGTATGTGGTCTCTGCTCTCGAGAACATTACTATTGATAGTTAATTCAGTTTGTAAGTGAACTTTGTGAAGTACATTAAATATTGTTTTAATTTTGGACCGGGTCCAGCTCATTCTTCTGATGCGCGTGCGCAGTAAGAAGCTCGCAGCAGAAGAGTACCTGCGGCCTGCAGGCTCCTTCATCCTTTGTTCTTAAAAACCTAACACAATCAACAATATCGTCCCCATTCACTTAAACTGCACATGGATTCACTTGTGAGTCTGCAGGCCTCTGCCTCTGTTCTTACCTAGAGACACAGAGGTGAGATCTGATTGGATAAAAGCTCTACTTAAAACAAGCTGCACTGGAAGCAGAGCAACTGAGGAAGACAGTAGCTGTGCAATGAGGAAATAAGATAATGGGGAAATATTTGTATAAATTATAATACATGTAGTGTATTTAAGAAAAAATATTAAATTATAAAATAGCTATAACTTTGTGATTCTGTTTAGGCCAGCAGAGAAGGCCTTGAAGGCCCACCACTGGTTTAAATACACTGGGAAGGTGCAGGTGATTAGACACAGCAGGGTTCAATCAAGGGCGGGGCAGACAATCACAAAGGTGGGAAACAGACAAGGGCATGGGACCATGTTTTTGGAAAAAAATATTTATAATAGTCAATACCGAGAGACAAATACTTTTTTGATCCTGTTTAAATTGTGCCATGAATTACAGTTTGTCAATTTAAAAGATAATTTTGTATTTTACATTTTGTCACATAATTGTTGAATCATAAGACGTAAATACAAAGACTACACACCCAAAAGTTGCGTAGTTTTCGTACTAGGATGACCTCACATGAACAACCGGTCTCGCTCCTTCTTTTGCTTCCTGTCTGATAAAGAGTCTCTGGATAAAACATGAGGTAAGAATGTTACATTTGTTCATTGAATATTGCTAAGTTTGCTAGCCAGCCAAGGTAAAGGCCACATTGGTGACGAACATTGTGCGAGACGAGAAATGTAGTTCACTGAGCAGATTCACATAGAACTAAATGGTACTACGACTACAAACTGCAACTTTCTTGACTTGAAAAATGATCTTGCAAACGGGCACTTCACTAGTTAATCTAACTTTTCAGCTGTCCAGTGTACACTGAGACCTATATTAGCAAATACAAAAGCTACATTTATTGAAATGTAATAAGTCAGTGTTGTGTTTTCACCTCAACAGTGACATAAGTTGTCATGGCAAACATGCACATAATGAGCCGAAGAATTTCACAAATGAATGCATTTTTACATGCTCAGCTTTTGATTGTGTATACTGTGACTGTGACATTTGTTGGTTGGTTGTTTAGTGAGTAAAAATGAATATCATTACAAATCTATTTTTATATATTTTGAAAATTATTTTATTATTATTCAGAAATCCCACTGCTAAGTGACATTCACTCTTCCATGCGAAACTGTTGGGGACCAGATGTAAGTGAGTACTTGCAATATAGTGGCTAAGTGCTAGCTGGCGAGCTATCCGTTAGCTCAGTCACAATAGCTTCCAGAGCTTCTCTTCTGTTGTGTCAGCTTCCCTCTCAGTTCACCACAAATGTACACGTTCATTACTTTTAATATGTTAGCACCGAACTTTGCCATTTTTGTCATTTTAAGAGCAATATTTAAAATGGTGAACGTTAATATAGTAAAGATATAGTGGAGTAAAGTCTTCCCAAGCAGAGAATGAAGTCGCTGCCCTTATGTATGAGTTGTCGTATGAGCTTCTCCTTAATTAATTAATATATTAATCAATTTCCTGCATTTCTGCATTTTACTACTGTATTTTATTTCTTACACTGTTTTTATTGTTTCAATGAATGTTCTTAATTGTTTTTAAATCTCCTTTTCTTTTGCCTTATGTTTTGATGCTTTTAATGGTTTTATGTGAAGCACTTTGAATTACCTTGTTGCTGAAATGTGCTATATAAATAAACTTGCCTTGCCTTATTTTGTTGAGCCAGGCTGGCTGCGGTTGCTTTTAGTGCATGTTAATGCATTTTAGAGTGAGTGTGCCCCACTGGTTATCTCATGGCCACCACTCTGCTCTGCTCTTATACGGCGGTTACAGCTGATAATGCCGTCCTAACCAACAGTGTCGTTCGGAAGGCCTCTGGTTTCCCCCGCAGATAAACGCAGTTAGCTCTGTTAGCACTGTTACCTATGATCCACCGGCTCGCTATTAACATGTTGACAGCCTTTGAGAGGCTATGGAAATGTTCTCTTGGATCTTGCACCTTTAAGAATTAATTGTAAATTCCCAGTTAAAGCTATGAACTAATCATTACTTAATGATTTAATAACATGGTGTCTCGAAGTCTGTTCTTTGGTAACTCATCATTATCTACCACATAATCCTCCAATGAGAGTTATTCAGGAACAACTTATTAGTCATCCATCAATAATCAGGATGTTACGGAAGATTTCCTCAGCATTATTTGTACCACACTGTTAGGTGTTACCAGAATTCAATACCTACTAAAACATGCTTTTTTGACCTATATGTGATATAATTTAGATAGAAGAAACAGGAGAACAATTAACTCAGGCATGCAAGATTAGAACTTGGATGTTTTTTCCACTTTAAATTTGGATATGTAAAGTACTGCACTAATGTTTGAGTTGCGGTTTAAACATAAGTTCAATTGGTTTGAGTCGTGGTTAAATGAGAATAACTGTTTGTTAAAAAAGATTACTCAAACTGCTCTGAGGTGGGGGTTGAACTCAGGTCACCGGAGCTCAAAGCAGAAGTATCTGTCCATCACCCCTACAGACCTCCACACTCTTCTTTCCACCGTGTTATTTGGAAGTCAAACTCTATCTAATCTAGTCCTGCTGGGAAAGACATTTCACACAGGGTTTGTGTTTTAAGACATCATGCTCATTTCACAAAGTTCGCTGGGCCCAGGCTGCCATTACATGCTTGTTAGGTGGATGTGTTGAGCTGAAAAGCATCTGTAAATCATTTGTCAGTGAGATGTCCTGGATGTATGGACATGAATGGGCAGCCAGGGAAAAAGGCCTGCAAAACAAATGAGTGCAGAAGTTAACCTCACGGAGCCACCATTAGACATGCACTGCTACCTCCAACTGCAGAGAGGCTGGAGGGGGTGTGGGGAACCAGGGGTGTGGGGGGGAGTCTATCTGGAAACACTCAAACAAGTTAATCCAATTAGAACAACCAAGCGTTGTTACTAAAGAGAGCAACAGCCCTCAGGCTCAAGTGTTTCTGTTCTTCAGAGTCAGAGATCAGTTGTTTATTGTGTTACTGAAGGCCTTACATGACAGGGTCAGCTTTGTAAAGAGTTTCTACTTGTACAGATATCGGCCTTTGAGATTACGGCGTTTTTTTTTACTGGTATGCAGGTTGCACGGTGAAGAGCGCCAAGCGGGGGGGTTCCTAGGGGGTTCCGTGGGCACGCCCCTCTGATTTTTCTTTAATGTTGCAAGTTGGAGCATTCTGGCCATGGTTTTTATGACTGGCAAAGGTGCCAATTTATGCTGGAAAAGTGTAGAAATAAACATTTTACTTTCAAAAGATATTCTGTTTCTGTCCTTCCTGAACAAAAACGTGTTGGCCTACTTTGACTATAGACAGACACAGTCCTGCTGGTGACTGACATAACAGTTTGCCAACTGCCAACTTTAGAAAACAATTTGCAATATGAAAATAAGGAACAAACTGTAGATGTAAACCAAATATAGCAATTTTTAAATCCTTAGGGTTGAAACATTTTTCTCTTCATGTGCCTAGATCAGGGGTCACTAATAGATCAGGGGTCACTAATAGATCAGGGGTCACTAATAGATCAGGAGTCACTAATAGATCAGGAGTCACTAATAGATCAGGGGTCACTAATAGATCAGGAGTCACTAATAGATCAGGGGTCACTAATAGATCAGGAGTCACTAATAGATCAGGGGTCACTAATAGATCAGGAGTCACTAATAGATCAGGAGTCGCTAATAGATCAGGGGTCACTAATAGATCAGGGGGCACTAATATATCAGGGGTCACTAATAGATCAGGGGGCACTAATAGATCAGGAGTCACTAATAGATCAGGGGGCACTAATAGATCAGGAGTCACTAATAGATCAGGTGTCACTAATAGATCAGGGGTCACTAATAGATCAGGAGTCGCTAATAGATCAGGGGTCACTAATAGATCAGGGGGCACTAATAGATCAGGGGTCACTAATAGATCAGCAGTCGATAATAGATCAGGGGTCACTAATAGATCAGGGGGCACTAATAGATCAGGAGTCACTAATAGATCAGGAGTCGCTAATAGATCAGGGGTCACTAATAGATCAGGGGGCACTAATAGATCAGGGGGCACTAATAGATCAGGGGGCACTAATAGATCAGGAGTCACTAATAGATCAGGAGTCGCTAATAGATCAGGGGTCGCTAATAGATCAGGGGGCACTAATAGATCAGGAGTCGCTAATAGATCAGGGGTCACTAATAGATCAGGGGTCACTAATAGATCAGGGGGCACTAATAGATCAGGGGGCACTAATAGATCATGAGTCTCTAATAGATCAGGAGTCACTAATAGATCAGGAGTCCCTAATAGATCAGGAGTCGCTAATAGATCAGGGGTCACTAATAGATCAGGAGTCGCTAATAGATCAGGAGTCACTAATAGATCAGGGGTCACTAATAGATCAGGGGGCACTAATAGATCAGGGGGCACTAATAGATCAGGAGTCACTAATAGATCAGGAGTCACTCATAGATCAGGGGTCACTAATAGATCAGGGGGCACTAATAGATCAGGAGTCGCTAATAGATCAGGGGTCACTAATAGATCAGGGGTCACTAATAGATCAGGGGTCACTAATAGATCAGGAGTCACTAATAGATCAGGAGTCACAAATAGATCAGGAGTCACTAATAGATCAGGGGGCACTAATAGATCAGGAGTCGCTAATAGATCAGGGGTCGCTAATAGATCAGGAGTCACTAATAGATCAGGGGTCACTAATAGATCAGGAGTCGCTAATAGATCAGGGGTCACTAATAGATCAGGGGTCACTAATAGATCAGGGGGCACTAATAGATCAGGGGGCACTAATAGATCAGGGGTCACTAATAGATCAGGAGTCACTAATAGATCAGGAGTCACTAATAGATCAGGTGTCACTAATAGATCAGGGGTCACTAATAGATCAGGAGTCACTAATAGATCAGGGGGCACTAATAGATCAGGGGGCACTAATAGATCAGGAGTCGCTAATAGATCAGGAGTCGCTAATAGATCAGGAGTCACTAATAGATCAGGGGGCACTAATAGATCAGGAGTCACTAATAGATCAGGGGTCACTAATAGATCAGGGGGCACTAATAGATCAGGGGGCACTAATAGATCAGGAGTCGCTAATAGATCAGGAGTCACTAATACATCAGGAGTCGCTAATAGATCAGGAGTCACTAATAGATCAGGAGTCGCTAATAGATCAGGGGTCACTAATAGATCAGGGGTCACTAATAGATCAGGGGTCACTAATAGATCAGGAGTCACTAATAGATCAGGAGTCACTAATAGATCAGGGGGCACTAATAGATCAGGGGGCACTAATAGATCAGGAGTCGCTAATAGATCAGGGGTCGCTAATAGATCAGGAGTCACTAATAGATCAGGGGTCACTAATAGATCAGGAGTCGCTAATAGATCAGGGGTCACTAATAGATCAGGGGTCACTAATAGATCAGGGGTCACTAATAGATCAGGAGTCACTAATAGATCAGGGGGCACTAATAGATCAGGGGGCACTAATAGATCAGGAGTCGCTAATAGATCAGGGGTCACTAATAGATCAGGGGTCACTAATAGATCAGGGGTCACTAATAGATCAGGAGTCACTAATAGATCAGGGGGCACTAATAGATCAGGGGGCACTAATAGATCAGGAGTCACTAATAGATCAGGAGTCACTAATACATCAGGAGTCGCTAATAGATCAGGAGTCACTAATAGATCAGGGGTCACTAATAGATCAGGGGTCACTAATAGATCAGGGGTCACTAATAGATCAGGAGTCACTAATAGATCAGGGGGCACTAATAGATCAGGGGGCACTAATAGATCAGGAGTCACTAATAGATCAGGAGTCACTAATAGATCAGGGGGCACTAATAGATCAGGAGTCACTAATAGATCAGGAGTCACTAATAAGCAGACCGCGGTCCGGATCTGGACCCAGACGCTGTTGTATCTGGACCTACAACCGATAGTTAACCGATAGTTAAGAATGATTACATTTTGACGGAGAGCTTCTATTTCAACCTTCACGGCACTCGTTCAGCGATGCAGGAAACACAACGACCAATTACATGCGTTGTAAATCACATCATGTGATACTGCTCAGCCAATCAAATATGTGTATTCTGATAAACTTCCCAGAGAAGTTATTTCACATGAAGTTCTCCAAAAAGAGAAGAGGGGTCAGAGAGACCAGAGTCTTTAACCAAGAATGGACAGACTGCTATAGGTTCATTCTCCCCACTGGCAGTTTAAAACCAGGATGTCTCACATGTTCAGAGACCGTGATGATTATTAAAAGCAGTAATGTGAAGCGCCACTAAAGAGACAAAAGAACTTTTTTGAGCAAACGTACCCACTCACATCTGAAATGAAGTCACAGATAATAAACAACCTAAGAGCCCAATATGATCAGAATCCTAACGCATCAATTCACTGACCAACAATGATGTTACCAGAGAGAATAGAGCTGAAACAAGTGGTTTAAAAACCACAGACACACGTTTCTCTTTTTAGAAGATGAGGGTAATATAATATCATGTTTTCTTGATTGACATCACTTCACACCTTATTAAACTGAATCTAACGCTGCAGGGCAATTCAGTGAAATACATTTCTTTCTAAAATTCAGTTCTTTATTTTAACTTTCACATTTTTCAAAAGTTTTCTTTTATGCAATTTATTCTTAAATGCAGCCCTTATGTTCTCGACCTTTGCATGCGGAAACTCTCTAAATGGAGCTCATTGAATTGAATTAAATACCCCTGGCCTATATGATTGAGCTACTATGATTTTACAAAATTCTTATTCCATTTAATGGTATATTTTCTGTTGGATTGCTTATCTTTCAATTGTATTGCTTACCGTTTCATTTATGTTCATTGTATTATCTTTTAATCATATTCTATATGTAGATGTTCCTATTTTCACACTGAACTGCGACTGTACGCAATGTGCTACAAAAATTAAGTTTAAAAATGACGTCTGTAATTGTTTTATTCCATTGTGCCTCTGCTTTTGAAGGCTGCTTGAAAGCAGCGGGGATAAGGAGTTGGGATTCAGTTCGATTTTCTTTGTCCCGGTGATCGACACATCTGGGTGATGCCTTCAATTTGAATGTGCGTTAGCATGTTGAATGTGTTTCCATTCACAGCACCTACAATGCTAGAGCAACGCCGACACACCGTCTCTCAACTCTCTCTCCACTGCTCTTGTAGCTGACCAGGTCTCCCAGCTCCACCGTTATATTTGCATAGTGTGACTGGACTTGCACGCCAATCAGCTTGTTGTTCTAACACCAGCAGTCATTGCTAACGACGTACGGCTAAAAGCTTCCAGTGCATGAACACTATGGTTCCGCATTACCCGTAAAATCTTCTTTTTGTGTTAGTGGTAAGAATCAAACGGACTATGACAGCAGAAATACTTTAGCATTTTTGCCTGGAAAAAAATAAGACCTGAAGCTGAAGTTTGAGGGGATCAACAGCATGAGGACCGGTTGGGACAGTGAGAAGAGGAAACAAGAGCTTACAGAGGATACTGGGCAGGAAGTCAACAGGTTGGAGAGAGCTCTGAATTCAAACAGAAGGAGGATGACACCCAGCTCAAGGAGTGCAAGGAGAGAAGAGAGAAGAGGAAGTCAAAGTCTCCTTTTCCAGCTGGAGGAGACAGGGAGCGTTCGAGCAGGAAGAAAACTAAAGGGCAGAAGTTGGCTGGAAGGAGGAGAGTGAAAAGATCAAATACTGCCTTTGAGAAGAGCTGGAAGGCCCTGGACTCAGAGCTTGAGAAAAGCTACCGAGCTGAAGGAGAAGTGTGAGGAGCTAGAACTGGTGATCAGAAAAAAGGACAAAGTGATCAGCAGATGTGGGACAGAAAGGACGTCTCTTAAAGCTTTTACTGGAACAATACATACTCTCAACAAACCATGTGATATTCTTGGACTGGATCAGAGCCTCTCTTGAATTTCCATCCCACAGCATGTAGGAACATTACACTGTACAATATGACACTGTAACCAAAGTATGCATCTTCTTCACAGATTCTTCTTTACATTCACACATCACAGAAAAATGAAGTTTAAGTAGTTATATTTTTGTACATTTTAGGTGTGAATGACAGAGGCAGCATTTCCATAATAACAGTCTGATATCTGCACCACATCATACCGGCCTATCCCTGGAGCCCTTCAGCCTGCCGTGCTGTTGACATTGCTCCTTGCTGGTTTCTTAGCAACAGCATTTGTACCTAATGGGCAGAGTTAAATCAGCCTGGTTAACAGTGAGTGAAAAAGCTGTTGGAGAGGACAGAAGCTGCTAAAATAAGCGCTAAAGTGAGGAATAACTACCAGGATGAAAGGCTTTTAGTATGGAGGTAAAAGGAGGGGCGGAGGCCTGGAGTCCAGCAGCAGAGCAGACTGAGATGACTAAAGCAAACAGTGAAGAGCCATCAGACCCCCATCTCTGACCTCCACACGCCCACCAGTGGTAGGCCGTCAGGGCCTGCAAGGCCTTCTCTGCTGGCCTAGACAGAATCACAAAGTTATAGCTATTTTATAATTTAATATTTTTTCTTAAATACACTACATGTATTATAATTTATACAAATATTTCCCCCATTATCTTATGTTCTCATTGCACAGCTACTGTCTTCCTCAGTTGCTCTGCTTCCAGTGCAGCTTGTTTTAAGTAGAGCTTTTATCCAATCAGATTTCACCTCTGTGTCTCTAGGTAAGAACTGAGGCCCGAGGCCTGTAGACTCACAAGTGAATCCCTTTGCACTTTAAGTGAATGGGGACGATATTGTTGATTGTCATAGTCTTCAACCAATCAGATCTTTAGTTTGACATGTTGGGCGTATTCTTTGACGTGTCAGAGCCTGCTAGCTGGTCTACAAGTACGTGATTGGTCAGTGAGCTAGCCTGACATGTTGGGCGGTGACAATCCCAATATCTGCTGCCTCTGTGGAGCGGACATTTTCAGCCTCAAACACATTAAAACGTATTCAAGAAATACAACTGGGGAGGCTCGACTGTCTTCACTGGCGTCCATGAATCCAGAAGGACTTCTTACTGGAACTAAAACACACGGATGTACTGAACAACCGTGAGATTAAACTCTTTGTTAACAAAGAAAGGAGGATGCACTTTGTCTTTAAATAGTGAACAGCAGCTCTGGTAAGTTAAATGCTTTTGTTTTTACATCTGCAGTAGCTTTAATATGCTTGTTTATATATTATTATTTGTACAACTTGTTTTTATGAAGATGGATTTTTGTTTGGTTTTATATGTGATAGGAACTATTGTTACGTCCTATGTTGCTCTGGGGACATATTTAGTCGGTGCACAGTAACAAGAAGACACGTGAAGCGGCAGAAGTCGATATACTCCACACAAAGTGTTAAAGTTAAAGTGTTAAAGTTAAAGTGTTTAAGTTAAAGTGTTAAAGTTAAATTATTAAAGTTAAAGTGTTAAAGTTAAAGTGTTTAAGTTAAAGTGTTTAAGTTAAAGTGTTTAAGTTAAAGTATTAAAGTTAAAGTGTTAAAGTTAAAATGTTAAAGTTAAAGTGTTTAAGTGATCGTCTTTGAAGATTCATGTGTTTTTAAGTGGACTCATTTTCCCTCTCGGTGTTGACAGACGAATAAATCCGTCACGAACAAGAGCTCAGGTGTTGTGTATTTCCTGGAGGGAGTGATAGCGTTACTACTGTGTTTATGTGTCTATGGTGTCGTTTTTATGATACGGTTAATATTGTTCCCTCTGATGTGAATAATATTTGAATGGCCCGTGCTCTTCAGTGTGCGGTGGAATACGTGTTTTAGTTCCGCAGTTTTTTCAATGCATTGTCCGTTAATGACGCAGCATCCCGTGCGCGTATTCATGTATCTACACTCTGCAGTTAGTGTATTATTTATAGGTATTGAGCTTAATTTGTAGACAAAACAAATAACTGTTGCAGGACAGCAGTGAAGGCCCAGGTATAAAATGCACGGCCCGCCACTGACGGCCACTAATCTGCTGCCTTAAAGGAACATTCTGCCATATCGCTCTCCATCAAGTCTTTATTTGCCAGAGCAGCTACACGTAACCTGTGCAAATTTTAAGATAGATAGATAGATAGATATAAACTTTATTTATTAGTTAACGGATGAGTTCTATAAAGATCCAAATGGAGATATTAGCTACAGAGACCAAAGCCGTGTTTTGTTTCAGGCTGTAAGGTGGCCATTTTAACGGGGGTCTCTGGGTTTAGCGGCCATGAAATCAAATGGCACTTCAACGTTGGCTTCATTTGGTATCAACAGCCATGTCTGTTGTTAAAGACTTGCATAAAGAAAAGCATGACCGATCTCTGCAAAAGGATTTTATTTTGGTTTCAGTCAAAAACACACTCAATATACAAGCAGACTGGATTTGATTGCAGCTATATTTCAAAAGTCATAAAGAAACATTTAGTTAATAAATACATTTTGCCCATGTCCATAAATGTGGTGGTGTGATTTTCTTTTCTCATCATATTTACAGAACACCATAAATAACTTCACGAGATGGAGCACATTTTAGGCTTTGACAAAAGGAAAATAAGTAAATCCAAACTTATATGTATAAATATAGGTTCATCTGAGGCGGACACGAAGAGAAAACTTGAATCCTGTTGTTCAAACACGCCCACGTAACAATAATGACCAGTGGCTTCAGGAGTCATAGTGAACACAATCAAGCTGCCTCACCGGCCACTCCAATGGGTTACATTGCATATGGTCTGTTGGTCTTCCTGCAGTCACTCAGATATGATCATGGAAACAATAGAACATGTCCTCAGATGATACTCAGGTTATGGTAGAAAATCAAAATGCTGCAGAATGTACATCAGGTGGTTCTATCGTCTTGCCAATCAAATACTGTATCAGATATCAAAGCAGCAGACTTCCCGTGTCCCCCATTAAATATGTCCAACGGTATCATGCTTCTCACTGTACAATCATATTCATCATGTAGCAGTCATCAATGGGCCTCTTTCTTTACTGCAAGATACCAAACGTGAGAGAAAAGACACATCTAGAGAATGGCTTTGCATATTAGTAACATTAACAGGACTTTATTTCAGGGCCAAGCTGTGCTCCGCATTGTGAACCATACCCAACCCTGTCGTCTCTCCTCCAACAAGGAGACCTCTTCACAAAATCTCCATCTCTCATAGTGCAAAAGGTTACACACACTGGGAGGATGTGAGAGCTGTTTCCCATCGTACTCATTCTTTCCCCCTTTTAACAGACAGCCCATTAGAGCTGAATCGACGTTGTGTTGCTGTAGTTTAGCTCTATAATGAAGCATCTATTTGAAGAAAGAGATCGGTCTGATGGAGAAACGGGCCAACAGGATCCACAATAAGGCTTAGTAGTAGTGTAACCAGCTCTGTGTGACTGCGTGTGTCAGATGAGTGTTAGCTGCCGTTGCTGATAATGACAGAGGTGCCTTTATGTCCCGGGGTCTGCTCTGCCGGGATGCGGAGGTGAGGGCTCACGTCGTAGTGGGTGGGGCCCGTGCTGGTGGAGGTGCAGTAGCCCCGGAGGCTCTCTGGGTCATAGAGGTTCTCCAGAGCGTAGCCCGTCAGGGAGTAGGCTTTATGCTTGTCCAAGTAGGGCCGCGGGTGGGTGTGGGGGGGGTAGAGGGCCGAGGCGGGGGAAGCCGAGCACGGACCCGGCCGACCAAACGGGTGGTGCAATGGCAGAGAAAGGGGGGATGGGTCCGTCTGGAGGTAGTCTTTGGGCTTATGGTGGTGCTCAGGACCTGGACTGCTGAGTCTGGACAGGGGGGCGGGACTAGGAGCAGGGCTGATCACCTGACTCAAGCCTCGACACACAACGGTCTGCAGAGGCTCCTGCGTATACTCAGGAGTGAAGCATGGTCCGGGGCCCTTGGGCAGCCCGTTGGCCGGCCCCAGCGGGCCCTTGCGCAGCTGAAATCGACTTTCTTCTTCCTTGATCATCTGCTGAGTGGCCCGGATTAGAGTCTCGATCTTGCTGGGTTCCTGCGGGCTACACCGGTATTGGTCAGCCTGGTACCGATCCCCCGAGTCACTGGCTGATCCTCCATCTGGAGAGCTGACCACGCTGTCCTCGTCCCAGTAGCCCTGGCCTGCAGGAGGACACGATGCCAACAGTCAGCAAAAGATTCCTTACTTAAACGCTGTTTCAACATAAACATTATATACTGGGGTTTCAAGTCCTGTTCAACTTTTCACCAATTTGTTGCTGCTTTTAAAAGGTTTACACTTGAATTGTAATTCCTGTTTTCAAGATTCTTTACCAAGTTGGTGGTGTACAATTTATTATTTTAGTACTAAATAACACTTCAGTAAATTTATATCTATTTGCTTATTTGTTACATGTTGTAGATAACAGAAGGATCCCAGTTATCGGATCAGTACTAGGTATCAGTACTGAAAAAGTCGGATCAATGTGTCCCTAGTCACTATAGACTGTAACTGATTAAGATGGAATACATTCATCTTCAACAAATTGTATATAAGAGGTGACGAGTGCCTCCTTAAATAAGTGTTGTGAGGGGACCACTGAGCCTCAGAGCTGTTAACCTCTGACGGTTCTGTGGATGAGAGAGACCGGGTTGTGGTCCGACGGACCAAGAGGAGCTGGCGGAATAGCACAGAGTCATTGGGCGAGCGTTTTGTCACCTCTCGTGGCAGTGAAGACTTGCTCCGTGTTAACTCAGAGGTACTTTTCTTCAGCTTACATGGTTAACACAAATACATAAATTACAGTCTGGGTTTGAGCCTTCTGTGTGCGTGATGTGGGTCAGAAGCCGTGGCCCCAATCTCATTGAAAACATTAACAGCTGTCGAGATAAATGATTGCAACTGCACTTTGTGTCATCAGCCCTTCTACCGTATGTCCTGGGCTCATAGGTGCGGAAGCTGGAAGTAACTGGACGTGTTGAGCAACTCAGTCTTGAGGTCTTGCATAATGGATCAAATCTCTAGAAGATCCAGACTTCCATATTCAAAGGAAAAACACATGCTCTCAATTAAAGGAGTAGAAAAGATAGAGAGGAACACCGTGTCGCTTCAGGACTTTTCTGGTATTAACATATGAGGACATGACATGAAACAACAGCAGCACAGAATGCATTCAGAGTGTTTACTGTATTGAGACGACAGACTTTACAGGAAGCACCTTTAATCTATCTCTCAGGGGCCCTGGATTAAAGACTATCAGCACAGAGTACTGGTTGCTGGCAGTTTCAGTCTCAAAGGGTCAAGGCGTTAACCGTCCATACAGTTGGGTCTCTACAGGGGACACTGCCCAGGTCTTAGTCCTCACCATTGTAGCTGTGGACGGCTGTGATGTGCGGTGCACTGCTGTCACATCCCTCGTGGTTCTCCGAGGAGCTTTTGCCCAGCGGCAGGATGGACCGGGCGGTGCCCCACCACGTGTCCTTGCCAGGGGGAGGAGCTCCTAGAAAATAGCGCCCCGCCTCACATCGGCCCCACTCACAGCTCTGACCTTGACCGTGTGCATGGAGCTGTGCGTAGCCGTCGCTGGCACTGTGATGATGCTCTTCGGACAAGCTGTAGCAGAGCGTGCGGGGGTCAGGGACCTGCCTGTACACACAGGAGGCCTCCAGGCCCTCGCTCTGCTCCAGCAGCTGAGGGGAGGCGGAGTCTGTGAGTGGGCTGCTGCCCCACGGACTGTCCTGGTCCGACTCTGAGCGCTCCGTCTGGAAACTAGGATACTGCACAGAGAAAAGTGTGGAGGGAGACAATAATATCTATTATAGAAAGTCTCTATGAGCCACATTGGAGATGCTCAATACTTCTGGATGTTTGACACCTTATCAACCTGAGTTGTAAACAAACCAAGCAGCTGTTTAGGAACAAACAAGCTATTTAATAATCTGAGCACCTTCTCATCATTCATATAATGAATGTATTCATTAAAGTATTATTAGGCTTCTTGTTTTAATGTTAGCATTGTTTCTACTTCCACTGGTTCCCTAGACAGAGCTAGTCATCCTACAACATCTTCCATACCTACCGGTTCGCTCTGTATACTTATTGGCTATCAAACGTTCCCAGGACAAGGCCAGACTGTGTCAAATTTGGGATAGTGTCCACAGTTGAGATAGCGGGTCACATGACACACAGAAAAACGTTTTTCCCACACATATCCATCACAAAAGAAACTGACTGAGCATCCCAAACAAATCAAATTTGTATTCCAGACAGTCACAGGTGTGAAGTAAACAGTCTGACAGGTTGTAGTCAAACTCATCTGGAAGAGGAAAGATGACTAAGTCAAATGATCACCCACAATCCATTATAGATTACAGATTCCTCTCCGGGTCTACTTTGGTGCACTAGTTGCACTAGTTTCCCTGTGAAATGAGGGTTTATTGCCAACATCACGAGTGCTCTCTACTGTGGTGCATTCATGGTTGCTGTGGCAACAGGATCAGTAAGCTAGACGTCCCTCTTCAGAGCTACATCCTCCAGTTCTTAGAACCGGAGGTGTTTCCAGGCTGTACAGGATAAAAAAACAAGCTCCAGAACCACCTCGACTGACTCTTTCACTGTTGGAAGAGCACACAGCCTCATGTGGAGGAACCTCATGTGGGCTGCATTCTTTCAGTCATTACACAAATGAAGTGCTTTAGATAATCTGGCTAACCTGTCATACTTGTTCCCAGATCTCATCAATGTTATCATAACCGATAGAAATGACAGACAAAACTACAAAAACTACAGCCAAGTCTGTCATACAGGTACCTCACCTGAGGAACTTCAAATTGCCAAAACAAGGCATCACACCTGAATGAGTAAGCGCTACAACAGGAGATGCTACCAAAATATGTAGTGCGTCATCGTGCGTGTGTCTTGAGGCTTAATGACAGTCCAGTAAGACATTCAATCCTCACCTGAGTGTATGGCGAGAGCCTAGCTTTGGCCTTGGGCCGGGAGACTCTGCTCTTGGGAGTTCTGCAGTTCTCTGTAAGGCTGGCGGTGCTGCTGCTGTAGGGGAAGGAGGCCTTGGACGTGGCCTGGTCCAGAGAAAGCTGCAGGCCTTTATACTCCGTCTCCCTAAAGACAAAAGCATAAGTCCAAGCGGTGCATTCACAGTACTATTATTTATGTTTTTCATTTGCATGTCATAGATTTAATACGCTCTATAATTACACCAGGAGGGATCCCAGCCGCCTGGAAAGGCTGTTTATTAAAGAACACAAACAGCCCATGTGTACCTGCATGTTTGGGTTTTCTCTTGGCGCAGAAATGCATTAACATCTGTTTAGCAATTAGAGCCTCATCATGGTGCTGAGAGGGCAGTGGGTTTGTGTTCCTGTGTGTGTGGGAGTGGTGGGGGTGTGCTGAGGGGGCTGGAACGGCTGTTGGGATGCTTGTTTTACCAGAAGGATTGCAGCAAGGCCTTCAACAAACACTCTACAGCGGGAGAGCTGTCCAATCAAATACACGGGGAGATTAAAGGCTATGTCTGGCTAAATCAGGCCCAGAGGAGAAGCTGGGTTGTCTCACTCCGGGGAAATGGGAATTGATTTCCTGCTAAGGTATTCTACAGATCTCACCACGTACGACCAGTTGATCTTGAGAACAGGAAACCTGGACAGGGTTTAGTTGAGACAAACAGTGACAAATGTTAGACCTTAGTGCTGCGTTCGACACCATTGACCATCACATCCTGTTACAGAGACTAGAACATTTGATTGGCATCAAAGGAACCGCACTAAGCTGGTTCAAGTCCTATTTCTCAGACCGATCTCAGTTTGTAAACGATGAAACATCGATGAACACCAACGTTAGTCATGGAGTTTCACAAGGTTCTGTGCTTGGACCAATTTGATTCACCTTATATATCATAGATCATATAGATCAAGCCAGATGAAACCAACCAGCTCGCTAAACTTCAAGCATGTCTTAAGGACATAAAAACCTGGATGACCTGCAACTTCCTGATGTTACACTCAGACAAAACTCAAGTTATTCTACTAGGCCCAGAACACCTCCGACATCAGTTATCTAATGATATAGTTTCTCTAGATGGCATTGCGCTGGCATCCAGCAGCACCGTAAAGAATCTTGGAGTTACCTTTGATCAGGATTTGTCTTTTAACTCCCAGATAAAACTAATTTCTAGGACTGCCTTTTTTCACCTACGTGACATTACAAAAATCAGGCACATCCTGTCTCAAAGCAATGCAGAAAAATGAGTTCATGCATTTGTTACCTCTAGACTAGATTACTGCGATTCCTTATTTTCAGGCTGCTCTAATAAGTCTCTTAAATCTCTCCAGTTGATTCAGAATGCTGCAGCTCGTGTACTAACAAGAACTAAGAACTAAAGAGATCATATTACTCCTGTATTAGCTTCTCTGCACTGGCTCCCTGTAAAATCTAGAGTATAATTTTAAATCCTTCTCCTCACCTACAAAGCCCTAATTGGTCAGGCACCATCATATCTTAAAGACCTTATAGTACAATATTACCCTACTAGAGAGCTGCGCTCCCTAAATGCAGGATTACTTGTGGTTCCTAGAGTCTTAAAAAGTAGGATGGGAGCCAGATATAGTTCGGACTGGCTCAGGTTTATAGTTAGGGCTGGTTCAGGTTTATAGTTAGGGCTGGTTCAGGTTTATAGTTAGGGCTGGATCAGGTTTATAGTTAGGGCTGGTTCAGGTTCATAGTTAGGGCTGGTTCAGGTTTATAGTTAGGGCTGGATCAGGTTTATAGTTAGGGCTGGTTCAGGTTTATAGTTAGGGCTGGTTCAGGTTTATAGTTAGGGCTGGTTCAGGTTTATAGTTAGGGCTGGATCAGGTTTATAGTTAGGGCTGGTTCAGGTTTATAGTTAGGGCTGGTTCAGGTTCATAGTTAGGGCTGGTTCAGGTTTATAGTTAGGGCTGGATCAGGTTTATAGTTAGGGCTGGTTCAGGTTTATAGTTAGGGCTGGTTCAGGTTCATAGTTAGGGCTGGCTCAGGTTTATAGTTAGGGCTGGTTCAGGTTTATAGTTAGGGCTGGTTCAGGTTTATAGTTAGGGCTGGTTCAGGTTTATAGTTAGGGCTGACTCAGGTTTATAGTTAGGGCTGACTCAGGTTTATGGTTAGGGCTCGCTCAGGTTTGCCTTGGAAATATCATAATTTCCCAGAGCACCAGTTCTTCAAAATGCATGTTTAGTCCAACGACCAGTCCATTACCACATCTTCAGTCCACCATCATACAGGACAGAGAAAAGCTGATAATCCTCACAGTGCACAAGCTTAAGTCAGACAATGTTCTGCATATCTGTTTGAAAAATTCCAATTGATTGTTTATTTGTTTCAGCTGTAGCCTATTATGTATATATACAAGTGCCCATTGGTTAATGCAAACATTGATTCAGAACCACACAGTGATGATACTGTGTGAGTGGATTCCATTGCTTTAATAGAAAGAAATGGTTGCAATGTAAAGCATTGGTCCCCAACGTTTTTTATCATACACCCCTTGAAATGAAACTTTTAGAGGCCTGATGAGATGAAATGTCCAAGTATATCACAAGAAAAACAGATAAGAGAGAAGTTAAATGGTCTGTCTTATCCTGTTAATTATTTTGCGATTTCTTCTGTGACACGTTGAGGAGTCCCACCTCCGAGGCTGAGCACTAGTGCTCTACATGAATTGATAGATAGATAGATAGATAGATAGATAGATAGATAGATAGATGTATACTTTATTCATCCCCAGGGGGAAAAGCAACACGTAGAGCCCTATTCTCTCTTTCTTTGCATATACATGGATTGTTGAACGCACTAAATATGACATAATGAAAGTGTTTGTATTGGGTACTGATGCTGAACAAAGAGGGTCGGAGTGTGTGCGTTAGACAGCAGAGTGAAGAGTTAGTGCTGAACACAATAGGAGACAGCACTGATTAAACACACAGCGTAACTGTAAAAGGTGGGTATGTGCTTTTTGCTGCAGACATGCCTCTATTGCTAAATCACTGTCAGGATGTGGTGGTGGTAGCAGGGACAGGAGGTGCACAGGTTATCTGAGCTGAACACACAGTGGGAGTTCACATGCTGGTGAAGAGGCCTTATCACCGCTCTTATCCAAGCCTGCAAACACTAAAGCTACAGGAGGTTAGACGCACCCAACACTCCACAAAAGAGTTTGCTCCTGTCCACTTCCCACTGTCTGTCCTTCGTCCCACGTATCACGCAAAACAGAAAAGGAAGCATGCTGGCTCATTCCGTACAGTAGGGCTGCACAGTTGATCAAATGTTCATCGTAATTTTGGCTTCCTACAATAAAATGATCATGGTCGAGTGTTGTGTTTAAAATGCTCCTCTCAGAGAAAACTCTGCTGCATATCAAATCAAGCGCTTCCTAAACTAACAGCCAGGGGACAGGGGACAATGGAGATGTTTGGGCTTCACTGTTGGGGAGCTGTGATGCTGCTGTGTGTGCACCCTGCAGCAGAAGTCCAGAGTAGAAGACTCTGTCTATGGCCAAAGGAAAATGCACTGAATTCAGGTGAAGAAGAACTTTATTTGAAGTCTTATTTTGATGCAAATATGTGTCAATTAGCAGGAATGTAGCGGGACGTGAAAGTGAAAGCAGTGCTGTTTATTTCATTTTGGGTTAAAGGTTTTGATGAAAGATCATTTTATTTTGCTTCTGGAAGATTCTTATTTTGATGCAAAGGGCTGCATAGCATGGAAGTCAATGCAGTGCTCTGCTGATTTAAATGTGAAATGAATAATCTCGATACATGATCGTGATCTCAATATCGACCAAAAGAATCGTGATTATCACCCTCACCTACAGCACCAGAACGAGGAGGGCAATACAGCTTGATGCCCCGAGCAGCAAACTGGAGCCCATGAACGCTCATCAAGTTCACATCCCATCAAATAAAAGGCCATGAACACAGAGCTGCTGTGGATGTGATGTAGGAGGGAGCTGCTCTTTATGGGCCGATTCATTCACACGCTCACTTGTACATCTGTGAAATATGCACATCAGGGGTAATAGAAAAATGAGATAATGGGCAGTAAACGGTATCCCTCACTTATTAATAAGAGCGTAATGATTACAGTTTGATTTTATTGGAAGGGATTGAAAAGTAGCAGCTTGTGATGAAGATTTTAGAGGCGACCCAGTGCTGTCGGACTGTTTGCGATAAGCTTCAGCGCCTGCTTCTGTTTATATATATATTCTGCCAGTCTTAGATAAACTCCACCAGAGAGGCCTACACAGGTAACAGCCAGCACATGAGCACACAGACACCGAGACACAAGAGAGCAGACACCGTGATAGAGCAATGTCAGCCTCCATCAAAAGAAAGAGCGGGAGAGTTCTGCTTCTCCTCAAATAAATCATCATCACGCTTCCTTTGTTTCAAACTCACAACAATAAAGAGTAAAAAACTGAATATGACTTCAAAACTTTCTTCATTGTCAGATTTTGCAAACATATATCACATATTTCCAATTAACCTCCCGTTAATTGCTTCACAGCAACTGTTTGCTTAAATCTCTAGGACCAACACTCATTAGCTTCTCAACGCTCACACTGACAGTATAAGAGAGAACTGAGCTCACAGACTGTCCTCTGATCCACGTGTGCGTAGGACTCCCTAACATTCTCAGCTATTCTAGTGATAAACAACAGACATTCAACCGATAGTGAGTTTGTGTCAAAGACTTTTACATGTTTCCAGTTCCAACACTCACACTTGACATAACTGGGATGTGTCTATGCGCTGCTGTTGGGTCAAAAGGGCTGGATGGTCAGCAGTGGGCGTCTTCCATGCATCCATCACTTCTCTTTAATTATATCAAAAGGGGTCACACCCTGGACATGTTTCAGCCTTCACATCCATGCTGCTGCTGACGTGCTGCCTTCACTGTACGGCCAAAGAAGACAACGTAAAACAACAAACTCTCAATACGTTCTGACTTCTCTACACTGTCGGTGACGTTCCAACCCAAGCCTGTTGGCTCCTCCTGAAGACTCTCATCTTAAAAAAGGACCCAGATATAATCTTTCTTTATTCTATAAGCTCACTCATTTCCTAACACAGAGGACACTAGTTTAAAACGAATGTTACTCAGACAGGAGGCCAGAGTACATTTGTTGGGCACATTTGGTGCTCTGTCAAAATAAGAGCATTACTATGGGAGAAGTAACAGTGGCTCAGCTCATCAATGGAGATGGAGATTTGTTGGATTTGTTTGTATTGAATGATTTGACTAGAACATGTCATTAGTCATTCTTACAATCTGTAAAGGGGGAGGGAGAACCTCGAAAGTAAATACCTAAAATAATAACAGCTGTGTTCACATCCGCTCAGCCACTGGGCTTAGAAAACGAGAAGACCCCCTCGGCTCTGATTGGTTGATTTTCTTCAGGTGCCATGAGGAGCAGTAAAAGGAGTCAGAGGAACATGATGTTTCCTCAGACTATCTCTCTCATGTTCTTCTGTCAGTGGATACAGGGACAGTTTGAACAAATGGGACAAGTTATTCGTATTAAAGTTACCAACTGTAGCTGTAGCTCACTAGATCGCCAACCGTATGTGAATATATCACTGCAAAGAGTAGATACAGCTCCTTGTCTCACACACTCTCAGTTAGTGACCATGACGGTCAAGTTGTCAGACACAGAGACAGATACTCACGTGAGAACATAGTTGACGCTGACGATGCAGTGAGGTCGAGATGAGCGGCTGTTGTGTACAATGGTTGCATAACTCTGAACCCAGACCCAGCCGCCTGGCTTGGCCAAGAAACGGTAGTACTTAGTAGTGACCTGACCTTTGACCAGTACTAGAACAAGAGGGGCAAGGAATTACAGCAGAGGATTACTGGGGGCAAAACAAATATATATCATAGCATTTACTAAATGACACATGTGAATGATTGAAATGTTGCTGTCAATAAAACAGCTTCATATGAATGTATGTAATGAATGTATGTATCTATTGCCTAATGGTTTAAAGAACAATATAAGGTAATGTTGCATAAGAACATCACATGACCTGGCCTAACACAAGATAACATCATATCACACAACTAGAAAATATGAAGTAACATCATATAACGACATAACATACAAAACACAATACACTATCGAGTGCTGCAGGAATGAATCCTAAAACCAGGAAACGAGTCAGCATGTCTGCCCTTCGTCTCAAACTCAACAGGCTGTTCTTAATAGGTTCAATAAGGTCTGTGACCTGAACAGGTGGGAAATGTTTACAATTCAAATGATAATCCTCCAACAGGTCCTCTTCCTATTTCAGACAATTCCAATTCCTGCAGTAAAATGGAACCAGGAACCATGCTAACTTCTGGGTTGGCCTGAAACAAACCGTGTCATCCGTGTAGCACATTGTATAACCAGGTGAGCTGTGTCTGTTCTGGAACAGTGTGTGTGTGTAGAGAGAGATTTTGTAGTACGGTAAAACAAACCTAACTCACACAAGTGATGAGCACATCGCAGATGGAAGGAGTCACAGCTGTGGACGTGATGATAGAGAGTCTTCTCAATGAGATCCTGAGGCTCGTAGCCCGTCAGCTCTGCAACCCTGAGCAACACACACACACATACACACACACACACGATCACATTCACAGGGTTCACTAAGCCTTCCCACTTTTACACACACTAACCACACCCACAACATATGTAACATACAAACAAGCAGAAGAAATCACAGCCAGAACACAGACCACTGTCACACAGAACGTACCGTGAGTCCAGGAAGATGAGCTTCATGTCCAGGCTGGCTCTGAACATGAACATGTTGCTGTGCAGTTTGATCTCCGTGACAGCGCTGGGCGGCAGCGAGTGGCCGACAGCCACCAGCCCCACGTTCTGATAGCAGCCGTCAAACGGAGACATGTCCAGGCTGTACTGACGGATCTTCAGGTAGCCACTACAGTGGATCACCTGGACCAGGAGTTGACAGACGGATCAATCCATACAGGTTTACTGTTGCCCTTTAGAGTTTGATCTGCCACTATTTGTAATTCATCAATGAACATGAATGATTACCAAGTTCTGTTTCTGTTCTTCCTTTTTAAAAAGACATTCTCAGCCTTAGTTTTACTCCAGTAGGAAATAAGTTACGGGTTCTTTGTGTGAAGTATGTCACTCTGAACCAAACATACAACACATACGCAACGTTGTGTACCCAGGTACTACTCTGCATCTTGTGTTCTGCTTCCCTGTGATGCTAGTTTGTGCCCTGGAGTGGAGAGGCCCATCTGTGTTTCAAAGGTTGTCATATAGAATAAAGAGGGACTAGATAAGTGTGTGGACATTTTGTTGTCTTTTTGAAAAAGGGAAATGGAAAATTGAACATGGCTTCAGAGTTCGATACATTTTTCTGCTATAGTAACTCTAGGACCACTTCCCTGCATGTGAGCTTTAAACTATATCACACAGTCTGTATCAGCAGACAAACGGTTCAACCTTGAGGCCAACGTGGAGAATTCCTGCTCACATAAATGAAAAAAGTTTGAACATCTACAGTTCCATGACAAGTGAGAAAACTCCATCTGCTGCTGAGGATCATGTGAAACCATCAGAGGCTCTGGATCCAAGAAGAAGAAGAATCATCTCCTATAGTGTCCATGAGCCTTGTCAACATGCTATGGATATTATGTCTCCAGAGGATGAACCCTCATGATGTTGGTGACTTAACCTTTCAACTTGTCAACGCCATTAGGTAAAAGATTCCACTTTTATAGAAATAAACAGGCTTGTTGCTCTGAAATTGACTTGTCACATTCATGCTCCCTAGAGGGTGATCCCTCTGCAGTCTGGAGACACTACTAGCACCACCTCCAGGACAAAATGTGACCGTTGCACACAAGAAAGCATGTAATCTTATAAGAAAATCAACCTTGTTGAGCAGAATCCTGTTTGCTGAGGATGAACCCTTTGTATTTTGGTAAATGGAATGTACTTGTTTAGCTCTCTTCTAGTCTTCTGACCACTGAAATCACAAGACAGGTGCACAGCCCTCCTACCTTGTAGCCTCCACAGGTGAGACCAGCATTTCTTTTAGCAAGGACACATTTCATTCTCAGAAAGAAGGAGCGTTCCATCTCATACTCTGCAGAGTTAAAAGACACGTATGTTATTACGCTGCATGATGGGTCCTTGTCATATACAGAGCAACACGCCTGGGGGTCGCTTACCGTGGACGAAGTGTGAGTGGTAAGGCTGGTGTGCTGTGAGGACGGCTGTCATTTCATCATGGTCTGCTGGATGGATGTATTCATAAATGCTGTTTCCAGTCAGCTCTACCTGTTGAAATGAACATTCACCTCAGAACTGTGACTCGCCAACACACCAGAGGACATCACACACAGTTCGTCAAACCAACCTGCGACAGGCCCAGGTGGACCGATGCTGTTTCTGAAATGTACATTATTTTACCATCCGGAGCAACCACGAAGATGAAGCCATCTAATGTCTGAAAGGAACAGCAACAACAGATATGAATACATATTTAATATCAACAAAGGGCAGAAAATAATTATCCTTTAATAAAATCAATGTTATTGTGTTAACGTGTATAAACTATACTGTCTAATTATTATGATTACATCATTAAACTCTGTCACAGCAGACTGATTGTTGTAACAACATCATGAAAAAAGTTTGAAGACATGAAATGAACAAAAATAACAATGTAGCTCTAAAGGAACAGCTGAACTACACAGTTCATACCCGTTGATACGGTCAGCTCACACTAATGCTGCCTGGTACTACAGCCCTGCAGTACAGCCCTCGTTCCTCCACCTTAGCTAGGTGTAGCCTACCTAAAATACTAGCAGGTCAGAGGAAGACTATACTATTATCAGCATTTGTAATATTAACTGATAAATAGAGTCTCTGGAGAAATGAAGCGCTGATTTAACCAGCAGCGTGTTTCCCTCGCTGCTAGCTTGTAGCTCTAGCCCCCTCTTGTAGCCACCATGGATGTATAAAGAGAACTGGATGCAGTCATTGTGCATGAAGCAAAATACAAATCTTCAGCGTCCATGGGCCCATAGAGCTGCTCTAGTGGTTCCTTTCACCGCGCTTCCAAACCCTGGCTCCAGCCTCGGTCTCATTCACAGGAACACAGGAAGGAAAACAACTCTGGATTCAGCTTTTAGAACCCAGTGATTTAAATAAGGGCTGTTCAAGTGTTCGTACTGGGAAGTTGACTCTCTTGAATGAAAATGGTCCACTAAGTTACAGACGTCTCTTTTCAATGTAAGTCTATGGGGGAAAGTCTTTCTGCGCTGGCGTCATGTGACGGACCTGGGACTTGTAATTCCACCGTTTGGCCACTGTGTAAAATCTGCTTCAAAGCCCGGTGCTCTTCCTGGGGCATTGGTAGCCACTTGTCCTTACTCTGTAGTGGTCTTTGGACAGCACACAGTCCTATTTGTCAAACCAGCTGACCTACAGCCCTAGATGACTATCCTGTAGACCTGTTTGAAAGCATGTAGCCTCGTGGTTTGGAACGTTTGACAGTCCTGTAGACCTGATGGCTTACATGTAGCTCAGTTTGGCTCCCTTCTATGTCTGTGTGACCAGAGCTAGCCAACCTGTGGTCTCCGTGGCCAGCAACCTGTGGTCTCCGTGGCCAGCCTGCAGCCCTGTAGGCCTGAAGTCTTGTAGTCATGTAGCTTTGTAGGCCTGTAGACTTGTAGACCTGTAGCCTTGTAGACCTGTAGCCTAGACCTGTAGACCTGTAGACCTGCAGCCCTGTAGGCTTGTAGGCCTGTAGACCTGCAGCCCCGCAGCCCTGTAGCCCCGCAGCCCTGTAGGCTTGTAGGCCTGTAGACCTGCAGCCCTGTAGCCCTGCAGCCCTGTAGGCTTGTAGCCCTGCAGCCCTGTAGGCTTGTAGCCCCGCAGCCCTGTAGGCTTGTAGCCCTGCAGCCCTGTAGGCTTGTAGCCCCGCAGCCCTGTAGGCTTGTAGCCCCGCAGCCCTGTAGGCTTGTAGCCCTGCAGCCCTGTAGGCTTGTAGCCCTGCAGCCCTGTAGGCTTGTAGCCCCGCAGCCCTGTAGGCTTGTAGCCCAGCTACACTGCGTTGCTGCTGATGTTAGAGGGGCTTTAGGACAGACTGAGGCTCTGTGCGTGACCAGGAATGTGTTCAGCTCATTTCACTCTTAAAGCACAAGAATGACGGCAGCAGGAGGCAGACGACACCAAACCACACTCACACACACACACACACACACACACACTCACTCAACACACACACACACACACACACACACACACACACACACACACACACACACTGTCTACCTATAATAATAATAAAAACATACATTTCTTGTCAGGGTAAATGTTACAAAGGGCTCAGCTTTAAATATGTTCTAATGCTTCTTCTACTGAACATTTCAGGGCCTTGTAAGTGACCAAAGCCCAGAGCCCACATCTATTCTTCCAGTTGTTTTGAAAGTGCAGAGCTGAGAACAAGCAGTGTTCACCTGTAAGAGATGGGCGCCCAGTTCCTGGTTGACTCCATCCACAGAGCTGCGGCTCACATGACCCCAGGACTCCCCGAGGCCTGCAAACAAATCACACGCACGGGGAAGACAAGAAACGAAATGTCAGAGTTTACAATGAAAGCTGAGGGGAAACAATAAAGAGAGGGTTTAGCCTGTACGTCTGCTATTAATAACAGAAGTAGATTCATGATTAGTCCTTTTATTGTAGGGGCACTATCACTACAACAGATGAGGCTTTAATTACAGAAAAACAAATACTGGTAAGAAACTGATTTTACACACTAAGGCCTTTTTCATTTATTATTTAGCACACAATTATTGAATATAATTTTTACACAGTTAACTGCATCATATGATCAAAAAGAGAAACATTGGATCAATAACAAGAATAAAAGATTAACACAGTTTTTGTGTCAATTTAATACATAAATCCTACAAGCTGTATCTCCTGTATAATGTAAATAAATAATAAATATGCATATATATATGCATATCCATATGCTGTACATATTTACACATTAAATATATTTCTTTGCACTATATATATTGTTTGCAACTTACAAAAACATATTTTGTATTTTTGTTAATGTTACTGGTCATTGGTGGTGTTTCTCTCTCTATATATAAATATGTATATATATATATATATGTATCCTGCCTTTATTTGTCCAGATTCGTTGCCCTTGTTATTTGTATTAAATAATAAAGCTCTTGTCCCATGTGGCTAGCAGCTTATTATAAATACCGTGTTTCACAGATGTGTACAGACAGCACCAGTGTAAAGTCAGCCCGCTGTGTTGATGGGCAGCTCTAGAAATTAATCGAGTTATTGTAAATGTAGCATGAAAATATATGAGGTGAAAATAAGCCGTGAGACGGCGCGAGGTACGGAGCCACGCAGACAGAGCGCACCGGACCCGTTCACGTGCACATCCCGCCGCCTCGCGCTTCATACGGAGCTCATATGGACTTCACGTCGGTATAAAGCGACTCGATGAAATGAGCCCACCAAACAGCCACATGGAGGAACATGATGGCTCATAAGCCGGGCCTACATATAAAGACAGGGCCTAATAACGAGTGTACTATGATGTCACCAGCTGGCTCTCACGCGCCCGCAATGCTTCAATTAGGCCTCCATAATAATTATAATAGACTAAATCATTATAATAATTATTAGTTATTATTGAAAAAGTGCTGTGATTGTGAAAAAAACGAGTCAATGAATTCCCAACCGGAAGAAAAGAAAACATACAATAAATACAAATGCCGTTCATATCCAGCTTATATTGGATTGGTTAAAAAAACTCAAACGACAGAAAACGAAAAGCATGTTGCTGCAAATAACCAGCGACACAAAGAGACAGCGGCACGCGGCACATACAGCTATGTCTGGAGCACGTGCTTCACAGCAGCGCTGTTGTAAAGAATAGTGAGGCTACAGTGATATATATCTATATCTATACATCTATGATGTCCACATACATTCATTATTACAGACAGGAGGGTTCTGCTGCAGCAACGAACGGTCATCTTGAACATAAACCCAATAAAACGCGCGTGTGTTGATGACGTGAGGGACTTTTATTGTGAAGTTGGTGTGCAGGCTGCAGGAGTCAGCAGTCTGCACATATTCCTCTATTAATATAGATTTACATCCACGCAACGTGTTACTCACTAATCATTTTCATTACGCCATTATCTCCATTATGTCATTTACCAACAAGCCTACCTCGAATGCTTATTATTATGTTTGAATCATTATTATTGTTGTCATTATTTCATCGTTATTAGAAGTGTCCGCGTGTTAACCCTTAAGAAGTCTACAGTGAGGCGGGTACATTCAGAAGGAAAACGTTCAATTAAACACATTCTTTTTCATATATACATCTATATCTATATAGATATAGATGTCTATATAGATATAGACATCTATATCTATATAGATATAGATGTGAAAAAGAATAGAATATATAGATATATATATAGACATACACATACGGAATTCATTTGGAAGAAACGTGTTCAAATAACTAAATTATATTAATACATTATAAATACATTTTGTAAATCGATCACAATTGGAGAGCATAAATAATTTGCACAATTAATTCAACATTGAAAAATCCGTTCAGGTCACACAGCGGCATAGAATTATAATCATCAAAGTTAACACATTGTAAAACATAATTCAAATGTAATGATAATAATTATATTGATCAGAATTAAAGCATTTGTGTTTATTGAAAAGAAGTCTTAAGAGTAACAGTGAGGTGAGGTTCTGACGTGTTGAGAACATGACGCAAACAAAAAGCTCCGCGTGGACTAAGTCCCGTCATAGAACAGCAGCCACGCAGTCCCGTTCAAAAGGAGGAACCGTGAGCTGGATTTATGATTTTAGTTTTTATATCACCATAAAAAGATGTAAATGACTGTAATACACAGTACAAGCTCTCTGAAGGATCCAGGTATGTGTGTGTGGGGCGTCATGTAATTTAACCCAGGATGGACAACATGGCTGAGGTCAAAAATCACACTAGTGACCACTCTGAGTGTCATACCCCCCCCCCCCCCTTCCTGCTTTAAACCAGCAGCAGGGTTCAACACAACCTGCTGCCTGTGAGCTACATGCTCCTTCAATAATTCAGAGAGCTTGTTGCCACGTGTGAAACAGCAGACATCTTCCTGTGAAGCTCTGCAGAGAACACATTCATGCAGACACATGTCTCTGTACTGAGCATGGATCTCGCTCTGCAGTACAGTGTGTAGGAGAGAAGAAGACCCCAGACCCCCAGAACCCAGACCCCATCCATCAGTCCAATTCATCCGGATTCTACACCAAATATTTACAGCTCATGTTGCTGCTGTTTTTGGAATCCTGCTGTGGTCCAATCATAAGACGTCTCTTTTAAGAAGCCTACATGGTGTTGTGTGCGTTACAAGTAGAACCTGCAGTATTTCTATCTCACTTTCTCTCTTCCACCCAGCCATGTACATAATAATACTTTGATTTCAAGCTGATTGGATATGATCAAATAACTGGATCCACCTGCCTCGTGTTGTGTATATTTGCAGTAATATCTGGTTATATTTTTATAGTGGAGATATAAAAGACATTGTCAGTAATATAGAAGTATAATACAACTATCCAGCTGATCCTTCTTCCCTGTTTGTTACCTCTACGTTGACAGTGACTGGTAATATAATGGTAATAATGAATAATGTGCTCAGTGGTCATCACAGATTTAGAGTAAGAACACAGATGCTTGTCATGCGTCCTGTTTCCTTTGTCCTGCTCTACTGTTACAAGGAGCTCCATATGTGGAGGATCACACGTGCACGCACTAATATCCGCGGCTCTGCAGCAGTCACGCAGGATGGAGCCTCAGCTCAGCTAATCTGCAAGCAGGGGCCGTCATGGGCCCCGGACAGACGGACGGAGGGACACAGGAGACTTCTGCTGCTGACTCCATAAATGAATTGACTCATGTATATATAATAGATACTGTATTATGAGACAGATACTACTGGCACTCCAGGGAGAGATGTTTTAATACCACGCGATCAGGACAGATGTAATAAAAAAAGGCATTATTCAAAATGTTTCTATTTCCTTTAGAATAAGGCTATTTCAGGGATTAAGAGCAGCATCCCGACGGCTCTTATTCATGTACAGACTATTGTACCGCGGCTGTGTTTAATAGGTCAGTCACATTTAAACTGAGGAGAAACTGCTTTTTCATTTATTTAAACTGATGAAAAAACTGTTAAGTTACAAATTACCAGCTAAGAAATTACTTTTAGCCACTTATTAAAAAGGACAACGGAAAATAAAAATATTTAGTGTTCAAACCGTATTATTTAAAAGAAAGAAAATACTGAAGAAGAATCACGCAGATGCTACTACTATTATATAGCCTGTGTTAATACAATATCAACCCTATTTATAGGAATAAGATCAGCAGCTTATTTTCACATCTATTCATATAATTGTATCTATAATTATATATACAATATGACACCGTAGTAATTATTATGTTCTTGTTTATAACAGTATGCTCTTGTACTTGTATTTTGATGAAGGCCAAAGGTTCTTCTTTTTGTTGCCTTGTTAATAATGCCCATGAGTTATTCTCTCTATATAATAATCTTCATAATAATCTCACCTTCAGGAAACACCACTCTCATCTTCAGGTAGCTCGTGGTCAGCCGGATGATGGACGCTTTGTCCAGCTGGGAGGTGATGGCGGACGGAAGCGGCAACAGTTTGGCCAGTTCATAAAACTCACTGTTCTCCTTCTCCCGCCGGGTCCGCGCGGCGTTCTTCGACTTCTCCTTCATGGTGTCGCCTCTGCTCGTCCACTGTTGGTCCCGCTGCGGTCACTCAGTGTCCAGGTGTCTCATAGCCGTCTCCAAGCATAGAACTAGATGTGTCCCTCTGGTCCACCTAAAATCCACAGCTGTCGGCGCGTGAACACACTCCCATATTTCCAGGTGTTCCAGTGGTTTGCGACGAGCTAATTCCTGGCTTTCCGAGGGTTCTTGTGGCGCTCTGGTCAGCCCATTGGGGGCCTCACCGCACACTTGAATCCATCACACCTGGTGTTGAGAGCCGCTGGGGTCATTGGGCCCTGGAGGAGGACACATGTGGGATAGAGACATTATCTGGGTGAGCCATCACTTGGTCCGTCTATAAAACACGATACTAAGTCACTACGTACAACTACCAAGGACACTTGTTTGAATCCCTCTACACAGTGTAGTGGCGCTACTTTTAAAATTCACATTTGACGACATGCTTGTTCGCTTACCTCCGCGCAGAAGGCCGACAGTTAGCTAAACTGACGCCCGTTGGGCTTCAGTGTCCGGCAGAATGTCTCCATCCTGTGCGCTTCTCTGGACAGCAGAGCATCCAGAGCCTTCTCAGTGCTGCGGGCTCGAAGACCCGCCCACTGCAGGCAACACTTCCCCTATTGGACGATTGGATAACCTATTGCCCTATCTATTGGCTAGTCCGTATAATGACGCCCTTCAGAAGGAACGGGGATTGGCTGGTGAAAACATTCACCTCTGGCACAAACTGGAATGAAAAATCCCCCAGAGTCCGTTCACTCTGCGTAGATCTCCTCAAAAAATATGTATTTTAAAAGATTTAAAGGCTATCAAAAAAAGTACATATTTAGTAAAGATTGCTTTAAAGCCATTTAACAATCTGTGGGGATTCTCTTTCACTTGGCACACATTGGCCTGACTAGAATTATATATTTTCATTTTCACAATGTGTCCAATATTATTACCGCTTCTCACATCCAACACAACGTTTACAATTGTTAACGGTGGCAAGCAGTGTATTTTAATATGTAGTACAGAAAAGTCAATTTTACCAGCAGATTGAAACAATTTTCCAAAAGAAAGTCTCGACCTATATTGTGTGGATGATGTGCCACATTTGAATGGAGTTATGATTATTATATTCCTGTGGAGAGAGAGGCGTCCTAAACCGGCAGAAGATCCAGAACATGCGCAGTTCAGCGGTGCCGCTGGTGCTGATGTGTTATTTCTTCAGTATGTGTTTATGGCTACAGCACGTGCTCTAGGCCTAAAATCAAAGTGGAAATTGTTTTCCACTTTTTTGATGTTAAACTTATTGTCTAAGACGTTGTTCATCTTAGCAGTTGGAGTTGGAAAATGATACATAATATATATATATATATGTATATATAAATATATATTTCTATATATCTATATATCCATATGTATAAATATATATATATATATATATATATATATATATATATATATACAGTATATATATATATGAAATTGATATATATATGATGACTATGATGATGACTACGATGATATGATGATGATGGCAGAGCGGGCACACGTCGGCAGGACTCTCCCTCTCTCTCCCTCTCTCTCCCTCTCTCTCTCCCGGTTGTGTCAGGACCGGAGCGGCCGGTCGGTAATGGGATCCAGCCTGCGGTGAGGAAATCATCCGGGGTGCTGTAGGCGCACGGAATGGTTTAACCTCTGCTTCAACTCCACATGTAGGACTGGTGATTAGACTGCGACTGTGGAAAATATGACGGTCCAAAATAGTCGTGACTCCTGATGATGAAGGACCGAGCCTAGTCCAGATCACAACACGCGGTTCAACGTGGGCTTCAGCGCTATTCTCTCAATCTGATCGAAGCACTACAGAACCCGTACCCCGATAAAGATCCAATACACATATGATAGACACTGTGACAGTGTAGCCGGTGGGGATAATTATTGTGAATTAAAATACTTGACATTCACTTTTGGACCGCAGCACAATATCTGATGAGATTACACCAGGAATGATAATTATTGTTTTCTATTCTTACAGGTTCTCAGATGTGTGAATTTGACACTTTTCTTGATCGATAAAACATTTTGGGATTTTGGACTTTGGATTGGAAGAAATACATTTAATGACGTCATATTGTAGGATATTCTGATGGGCTTTTTTCAGATTTTTGTATAGACCGATATTAATAGACGAGGGGGGGTCAGACACAGTTTTAAACAACATCAGGGTGAAAAAGTGTGGTTTGTTTAGATCTGTCTAACTAACAGAAATTACATTTTAGAAATACCAAGTTCATAAATTCAGATGGTCCTCCTTAGATTCAACCCACAGATAAATCTTTGACCACTGAATGAAAACTTTCTGGGAATAAAAAAAACACAAAAAAAACATGACTTTTCACAATTCATTATATTCGTTATGTTGTTTGTAAATGTTATCTCCAAAGCTCCTGGTTAACATGCAGTTTGAAATCCTTCTCCATACTGCCACAGAAGGCTGTGAGGATCCCTTCATTATAATGCCGCGGTTGGCTTTAAACGGTCAAACTTTAAACATATTTGGTCGCGCATAACACAGAAGTTCCCCTAAAAATCCAACATTTGTACCATATGTTTGTGATCACAGAATATCAACTCCTCCTCAGCTCAATAAACCTCCCAAACTTCATGAGTCGTAACAGCGGACCTCCTGTCCTAAATGCTGCTATCTGCTGCTATCAGACTTGGATGGATCTTTGGAATCTTCTGTTCCTTGTTCCAGCTCTCCTCGGCTATCATTGCTGTGCTGTTTAAGCCCAGTGAAGACAGTGACTCAGCCTTCCTCTGTAGTTTAATACTGGTTATTGTGACGGCAACACAGGATCCTGGATTAGAGCCCACATTTTAAAGCAGATGTCAATGCGGTTCTTTCTTAGAGTTGAATCCCTGTAACACTGTCATGGCTTACTGGGACACTTGAATAGAGCAAAGTCATTGTTAATGTTGTTGGTAATACCTGTGCTTTCCCTATTATGACAAGACAAAATGTCTGCTGTGAAAACATATGAAGTAATGTGAACTTTCTGTAATGTGGTCATATAATGCAATAAGTGGCGGGCCGTGCATTTTATACCTGGGCCTTCACTGCTGTCCTGCAGCTGAAATACCACCTTATAACCACATGATGGCGCCACAGCTATTATTCGTTTTTAAGGCTGTAACTATGTACATCTTCGTATTAAACCGTTCGGTACAAGAATTACAATACGTTTGAATAATGCTCGAGCATTTGGATAATGTAGAAGCTTAAATTCAGGAAAACATAATGATTTCTGCTCTCATGTAGGACAGTGGTTCTCAGCTGGTCTGGCTGTGGGACCCACCATCATTCCTTAATGACAAGCCGCAACCCACAGAGATCGTTTTAGGATTTTACTTTCACAACTTGAACATTGTAGGTACTGCTCTGCAATGTCTTTCCTCGTCTCAGCCCCCTGTGTCATGGTGTGTGGTACATCTCACTCGAGTCAGAATGCCCATATTTGATTGGCTGAGCTGCATCACGTGATGTGATTCACTACCCGACTAAGCCTCTGCTGTTAAATTTCGTTTCACGATAGTCACGTGCTCGCCCACTGACCAATCACAGCACACTGACTCAAGAGACATCACCTGAGGACATGTTTCAAACTTCCCACAGCTCCCTCTGGAGACACCAAAGGCTTTATAGTACTTTTCTGTAAACACGCTTTGATGTTGAACATTTGTGAAGTTTTCCTTTAACCATACCGATGCAGCCATGCGTGGTTATTGTCAAAATAAATACATCAAATGTTGAACATAATCCAAGTTATTACAGAATGGATGAACATGATCTGCTCCAGTGTTAACATGGTCGTGATCGATATTTTGATACTAACAATGTATAAAATGACAACGTGAAAATTCAGCTAAACCAATGTACACTATCTGCTCAGCAGCAAACAGCAGACAGACACAGCTGGTGAGCAGAGAGGAGCATTTAGAAGCTAAAGGGACAGATATTCTTATCAGGAGTTGGTGGATACCAAAACTAGAGCTAAAAAAGAGATAGGTGATGATCTGCTCTGCATCAAGGCTTCTATCTGCACCTTCCCTGCTGGCCTGCACACGTTAACATGTTGCTATCATTTCTACCATGGATTTAGTCCAGTTTGATCCGTCCGTCTGCTGCTGAAGCGAGGGCAGCAAAGCTACTGTGTGTTGTCATCTGTTAGCATAACCCTTTCCATCTCGTCCCATACTGATGCTTGGTCAGGACCCTTGGCCTCACTTTCTAAAGCATTGGGTGTCCCAGCGCCTCAAACTACGGTCCCAGTGAACACCTGCATAACCCTGTGAACTCAAACAAATACACGAAGGAAAAGATCATGGATTGGGTTAAAATAACTACATTTGTAAAGTGAAAGTGAAACTTAATGTTGCCAACACTACGACAGCGTCTCCTACAGACGCTAAAGGGTGACTTGTGCGTTGGTTCTGAGGGGCGGGACAAAGCGTTTCAGGCAGTGAGACCGGGCTGGAACAGGCTCTCAAAGAGCCAGTGCTCCTTTCTTCACCGTGGTATATAAATGAAACTGATTTGACTTGATTTTGTTAAGCTGCTCTGCTCTGCTGTGTGTGTAAGAACAGATACAGTCCTTGTATCTGTTCACATGCTTGGTGAAAACAGCTGATTCTGATAGAGGACACACTTGTATTCAGTACAGTACCTACAGTATGATGTCACAGTGAAGTCATCGCTTCATCCTTTCATCCTAGTAGACATTTCTGTCAAATGTTTGTCATAATTAGCGAATGAATTCTTGAGTTATGGCCACAAACGCGTTTTGTGAGCTCAGTGACCTTCGACCTATAAACTTGGATCACCAAATTCAAATCAGTTCATCCTCGAGTCCAAGAGGATGTTTGAGCCAAATTTGAAGAGAGTCCCTCAAGGCGCTCCTGAGAATGGACAGATGGACGGACGTGTAGACGCGTGGAGGAATAAAAACCACGGAACATCTGAGGTGTGCACCCACAAGAAGGATGGGGATCTGAACTGTTATTGAGAAACTGATGTGCACATTCAGCAGTAGACTAACTCACTGATACACACTTTCAAAATTCAACCATTTCTGTTCTCAGCCTGAAATTCCTCAAAAAGCTGAAGAACTACAGAGCTGTTTCAGGGTTAGGAAGACGCAGTCGGGTTTAGCGTCTCGTCACATTTCTCTACTACCTCAGTGTCCGATCACAGGTCTTCAGCTGAGGACACTTCTGAGTAACACGGTGCAACTTCTAGGGAGGAGGAGATTTATTTGACAACACAGATGTGCCAGTTTAGTGATGCTGAGTGAAGCCCTGTAGTGGGAAGAAGCACGTTTCATACACCTGCACTGAAATCCACTGCGGCAGAAAAGGTCAGATGTGTCCTGTTAACATGCTGAAGCCACACTCTCCCTTCTGCTAAACCAACATGCTGGAGGTTTGATCTTTGGATCAATGTCTCAATGAAGAGTTTCAAACTAACTTCTGATTTTAAATCAGTTCAACGCTCCAAACCCACCAGAACCCCTAACCCTACAGGCTGCTTGCAGCTTTCAACCCAAACCTCAACCCTAGCACCAAACCTACCACTACGACATGGTGCTATGCATTTACTGCGCACCGTCTCATCTATAGACAAGCCGTACTATTTTCACAGCCTGGTCTCACTCCCAGGGCAGCAAGTAGCGATGTTTGGTCATGATACCGATGCAAAAGACATTTTCTAGTGTCTTCTAGTGTTAAAGCGATGGACATGGTATATACGGCGAGACGTCTTCTGAGGGTGGGTGGGACAAACCAACAGCACTTTCACTCAGCAGACCGGCGTTCGTGTCCCATTTGAAACCAAAAACAATGAGTGATTCTCACTGGTGTTACCATGTGTCCCATGATGTTACATCCGTGGCTTATGTTACATTACAAGCGTACTCATCTCAAGTCAAAACATGTTTTTCTAACCCTAACTAAGTGGTTTTGTTGCATAACCCTAACCGCCACCATTTAATGTTAACCGTTTCACAACGTTAACCAAAGTGAACCTTCAGTGTCAGGACACTGAGCAAACAGCTGCCCAAGTGTCAAAATATGACGAGCAGGTATGAGATCACGTTGGTTTTCCCATCAGTGGTTGTTATCAAGTGGTGTAGTTAATTTCAGGGTATTCTCTTTTTTGTCCAGGGTGTTTTAAAACCCCAGTGGAAGCACAGATCTGAATGCACAGTGGAAACTCTGAATGAATATGATGTTA
>NW_027466482.1:105000-257500 GCF_050575085.1 Anarhichas minor | reverse complement strand
CGTGATGGTGAAAAATACCTGCTGTGTGGCCGAAAGTCTGTGTTAAATTAGGTTAAATCAATAACATGAAAACATAAAACTTTTTTCCTTTAAAGAATCACAAGATATTCTTCTAGAGCATCCATTTCCCACTGATGTTACATGATCAGAGAAAGCCATCGTAGGAGAGACATGAATCATTTGTTTTGACAACAGTAGCTTTAATTGATCAGAATGCAATACAGAAAGTAAGAGTCACTGTCAATGTTAACCATGACTAACTGAAGCACACGTAGATGAGAGTGCTCCACCGATCAGTGACACAGGATGAGGAGGTTTAGTGTCGGGACCGGTCAGTCACTGAGTCGGACACCTCTGTGTTGACCTGAGCCGTGATGCTGGCCGGTGTTACATTCAGGTGGATGTCATACTGCTGGTCCAGACCCAGATAGCTGTCACTCATCAGGTACAGTGTGTAGATACACCTGGAAGCACAAGGCACATGGATCGGTAGTTAGAACATAAGCGTGGATACACAGGCTGGCAACCTGCACTTTCTGTTTGGTTCCATGTGAAACGTTCTTTCTCTCTGTTCGGTTTGAAGATGAGTCTCTGTGTGATACTCTGTATTCTATATGAATCCCACTGGACTCAATCCTGCTGGTCCAAATACTCACTAAAGCACCAACGAGGGATGTTTGTTAAAGCTACAGGGGCCAGCTGTTTTAGGAAATGACAGAATTTGAAAGTATACATTTGTGAGCCCTTTATAAAGATGTAGATCTTTAGTAGGAACCACTGGGCTGAGAGCCACAGACAGGTTAGAGAAAGTACTGAGAGATGGACTAACACAGTGTCTCAGTCTTTTCATGGGATTTGGTCACTTCACACAGACTAGTTTCTATTTTAATGGAAGCAACCTTCTATATCACACGTGTCAAACTCAAGGCCCCCGTCATTTTATGTGGCCCGCGAATCCACCAGCAAAAAAAAAAAGAAAAAAAAGAAAAGTTTTTCTTTCTTTTTTTAATTTTGGAAAACAAATTAAAAGTTAGACTTGAAAATAAAAATATCCCCATGGTCGAAATTATGAGATAGAAAGTTGAAATTATGAGATAGCATGTTGTGAAGTATTATCACCGTGGCTGGACATTGATTACTTGTCCTCCTAACAGTCACTTGGTAACAATATGGTTAATTAGTTATTACCTTTTTTTTAAAAACAGGTGAACAGCCCGTAAAGCGGTTTTCCAACAAGTTATTGAGTTGAAAAAGATCGACAAATAATCCCAAAATGTCCACGAAGAGAAACATTTATGGAGAGGGAAGAAAATGTAATGAAAGATGGGAAAGCGAATACATATCTGTGCTTCAAGGAGAAAAACGGGTCTGTCTTCTGTGTTATGATGCGTGTCGGTGATGAAGGATACAATTCACGTCGGCATTTTGACACCAAACACGGAGCTAAATTTAGCCTCCAAGAAAAACATAAAATTGTCCAAGAATTAAAAGGCAGAGTGCAATCACAGCAGAATATATTTACAGAAGCTACAGCCCAGTGCTGCTAAAGGTATGTGAGCAGGTGAGCTCTGACCAGATACAGACTTTTACAAATGTTAGTTTGTGAAGAAACACCATCGCAGACCGAGTTCAGGAACAAGCAGCAATCTAACAACACAGCTAGCTAAGAGACGAGATACATCATCTATCAGTGTTTGTAAGAGGCTCAAGGCAGACCTGACTCTCAGTGAGGAGCTCTTGGATGTAGCTGCCATGCACGGGACGACGACAGGGAGGGACATTAGTGATGCAGAGAGGTGACAAAAATAGCTTTGAACAAAGTTAATGTAATAACTTGTGTTTGATGATATTTGTCTTTGTTATTTTCTTTAAAAGTTTGATCTTTGATAGAGTAATGTGGGTTTCTTAACCCTAAATTAAAATGATTTGTGTTATAATAACAGAAATGTGCTTAAATATCATTTTACATTTATATAACTGCATGTACAATATTTTTACACTTGAATAAACAATAATCAAAAGCAGAGACAGTTATTTAACAATATGTTAGGAGTAGTTACATTTATACAGTCTTAGAGTTACAACCGGCCCTTTGAGGGAAACCATGATGCTGATGTGGCCCGGAGTGAAAATGAGTTTGACACCCCTGTTCTATATGTATAACGTCATCCCCTGAGAAGTGAAACATCTCATCAAACTCCATGAGTTCTCTGACCAGTAAGGACCAGGTTACAACTCACATAAATGTGAAAGTATTTGACTCTAAAACTATTTCTGCTACTAATCCAGAATGTTTGTCCTTATAATGATGCAGTTAAACTTTCTGAAGGGAAACTGGAAAACTGAGGTTTTTGCTTTCAATCGCTGTATAATGTTTATGTACCTGCAGGTGGGTAAAGATTTTAACAAATAGATATCACCATGAAACGTCCCCAATGGATAACTTACATTGAGACAATCATTTTTTGTATTACATGTATCTTATTAAATATGTTCTAATTTGCATGCCTTTCCAGAACAGAGATCTGAACATTGGATAAAGCCAGGTTTTTATTTTGTTGACAAATTAAGAGTCAAAGGTTTTTACAGAGGGAATCTACGCTTTCTTTGTTTCATTAGTAATATAATGCTGTATAAATCAGGCTAGATCAGTGGTTCTCAAACTGTGGGGCCGGCCCCTCTAAGAACTTTATTCATACCTGCAAACTTGTTGCTTTTCGACGAAATTCGCCGTTTTTAATCAAAATATATCATCCACGGGAATCGTGTAGATCCGTAGAGGTTTTTTTTTGGGGGGCGGGGGGGTCAACTGGCCAGCTAGCGTTTCTCAGATTGGAGTGAGACGAGGAGAAAAGGTGATGTCGTGATCTTCACAATAAAACATCTCTGATGTGACGTGTCGAGTCTTGGCCAATCAGCGTTAAGATGTCTACACCGTCTTTCCCTCCGTTAGTTTAAGTTCCGTTATGTACCGTTACCGTTCATACTTGCTGGGTTAAGTTAACGTCCACTGCATGCGGAACTTTGTCGACTGTTAACGTTCGTCATGATCACGATTTAGGAGGAAAAAACGTAACATGATGAAACATGCAGCCCCCCGTGTTCCGGTTCAGTTCACGCGGTCACTCATTAACGTTAAACCGGAACACCGGCGCATCTGGTTGCAGGTTGTTTGTTTTAACTCAAAGTAGAATGAAAGGCCCAGATACTGATGAGATGATGAGGTCAAAGAGCTTCAGGGAGAGGAGGCTGTCTGTAGCGCAGCTTGACGCAGGGCTGAGATGTGAAGGAGCTGGGCCTGGATAAAGGTGGAGCTGGGCCTGGATACAGGTGGAGCTGGGCTTGGATACAGGTGGAGCTGGGCCTGGATAAAGGTGGAGCTGGGCTTGGGTAAAGGTGTAGCTAGGCCTGGATAAAAGTGGAGCTGGGCCTGGATAAAGGTGGAGCTGGGCCTGGATAAAGGTGGAGCTGGGCCTGGATAAAGGTGGAGCTGGGCCTGGATAAAGGTGGAGCTGGGCCTGGATAAAGGTGGAGCTGGGCCTGGATAAAGGTGGAGCTGGGCCTGCATAAAGGTGGAGCTGGGCCTGGATAAAGGTGGAGCTGGGCCTGGATAAAGGTGGAGGTCTAAACAGACGTGAGTGCATCTTCCTGCTGTCAGTGTTTTAAATACATTGATAAGGCAGGGTATGCTAAATGCAGCCTCTGCTCCAAGGAGATGAACTACAGCAACAAGGGCTCACATGCCCTCTCATCACACTGTACACTGTGATGACCACAGCCAGTGTACTAACAGTCCCAACAGTCCCACGTGATGTTAAATCACAGCTATTATTTTACTTTTAGAATGCTACATTTTAAAGCTCATATTTAAAATAAAATGCTCCTGGTATGTGTGAGCATATGGCTCACACATATCTGCACTCATTTTGTTTAGTTTTTCACAGGTTGCACTTTATTGATATTATCTTGAAAAGATATTCAGTGCAAAACAGGTGAATTGCAGCCACAATAAGCTATTTTTTGCCAAATATTAGTTATTTTTTGCACAGATTGAACTTTATTTGCATTGTTCTAACAAAGTGATTGCACATTTCATTTGTTTTTGTCTGATGGAGCAATCTGGTTTACTTGAAAGTGATTGCAATTTTCTTTATTCTATTATTTGAAAAAGCACAGATGGAGGAGTCAAAATGTTGTTATTTCAATAAAAGTTCAACATGGACCATTTTGTTACAATTGTGTTGGGGTGGTGGGGCATGAACATTTTTCTTCCTCCAAAGTGGGGCGTGACAGAAAAGGGTTGAGAGGCTAGATGAACAAACCCCTCTGTAAAAAGCTTCAGAATATAGAGAGGAATGAAACTGTAAGGTTTGGTGTATGTAAGTATAGAAAAAAGATATCCGGAGGAAATAGTCTTTAAAAAGAAGTCAAATGTGTGGAATTCCAGACATTTTGAGGAAACTACAGGTGAAGAAGGTAAAAAAATGTACTCATATATATCACCATTAAACTTCACCAGTTGATTACTTACATTATGACAATTATTCCTTTTATTACAAGTTTTGTAAAATATTATGTTAAAATGCAAATGAGGCAAAGAAGTAAAATAAACACTGAAATGTGTCTTTTGGATGTTTTCTTTCCATTAGTGTGGAAGAAGACATATTAAGGAACAAATCTCAAAATTGCATAACCAACGTTGTCTTTGTGTGTCGTGTGTTCCCTTAAATCCTCCTTCTAGTACAGCTGCTTACTTTCCAGTCCTCTCTGGTGTGAAGAAGGCCACCGACACGGCCGTGTGGTGGCGCACGTATCCCACCCGTTTGATAGCCAGCAGCTCCCTGCGATCCACCTCTCCCATGACCAGGAACCAGCCTTCATCCTTCGCCTTGGGGAACCTGGAAGCCTGGGCCTTACTGTCCTGCTTCCTCTGGAATAACAGACGCACTTTACAGACACACTGTACAGACACACTGTACAGACACACTGCACAGACGCACTGCACAGACACACTGCACAGACGCACTGTACAGACACACTGCACAGACACTGCACAGACAGACGCACTGCACAGACACACTGTACAGACACAGACACACTGCACAGACACACTGTACAGACGCACTGCACAGACGCACTGCACAGACACAGACACACTGTACAGACACGGACACACTGCACAGACACATTGTACAGACAGACTGTACAGACACACTGCACAGACGCACTGCACAGACACAGACACACTGCACAGACACACTGTACAGACACACTGTACAGACACACTGTACAGACGCACTGTACAGACACACTGCACAGACGCACTGCACAGACACAGACACACTGTACAGACACACTGTACAGACACACTGTACAGACGCACTTTACAGACACTGTACAGACACAGACACACTGCACAGACACACTGTACAGACGCACTGCACAGACGCACTGTACAGACACACTGCACAGACACACTGCACAGACGCACTGTACAGACACACTGCACAGACACGGACACACTGCACAGACACATTGTACAGACACACTGCACAGACGCACTGCACAGACACAGACACACTGTACAGACGCACTGCACAGACACACTGTACAGACACACTGTACAGACACAGACACACTGTACAGACACACTGTACAGACACAGACACACTGTACAGATGCACTGCACAGACACACTGTACAGACACACTGTACAGACACAGACACACTGCACAGACGCACTGCACAGACACAGACACACTGTACAGACGCACTGCACAGACACACTGGGCCACAGAGGCAGACAAGATAACCATAACAAGATCAACTGAATTAACACAGTTAAAACTGTATGAAGCTCTGCTACACATAATAATACATCTGATTTATTACAATAAGTGAGTTTCTGCTGTTTTGTGATACATCACTGTATCATAGTTGTTTAAACCAACAGGCCACAGAATGAGTACCTTCTCTTCCTTTGAATCAGTCTGCATATGAGACCAGTTTAAATGTCTTTCATATACAGCTGATCCGAGAACAGTCGGCATCCCAGCACCAACCTGCAGCTACACTTTGTCAGGCCTGGAGAGATTTTCATAAAGCAGCACCTGAGCTTTATGAAGCACAATACTAAATCACTTTAAGTATCCTCAGCATCTGACGATCAGTATATCTCTGTCAGACAGAGCTGCATCTGCAGCCAACATGCAAAGCAACCCGGACAAAGAATGCTGTACTACGAAGAGTCAAAAGATAAAAGAACTGATCATTGTGATTCCCATCATTCATTTGGTGCCAAATCTCGATGTCATAGATGAGCATATTTAAAACAAGAATGTCCTCTTTCTGTATATCTAGTTATTATAGAAAACATAAGAAGGAATAATAGAATAGAAGGTCTGAGAATAAAGTAGCTTAGATTTAAATCTTTCAATGTATACAGATTATATATATTTTCAAATTCAACTAAATGCTTCTCTCACTGAATGAGTTCCAGAATGAAAGTGTAACTTTGGTATTTCCCCATGGCTTTGTGTTTAAGTGGGTACAGCCACATTTCAAAGAGGTCCTAGCAGCTGCTAAACAGGCTGTAATGTAATCACTCAACTTCAATGTACGTCCACTAAAAGTGCCCCACAAGAACCCCACAGAGAAATAACACGCTCTTCTTTACCTCTCGCTTCCTGTGTGTTATCGTCATGTGAGACAGCGCTGGAGAGGCGTGTGAGAGTTGGAAATGGTTGCTGTTGTTGCGTGTAGCTTAATGTTATCTATTAGTTTTGTGTTCCTCTATGTTAACCTCTGCTCTAGTTCCTGTCTCGGCTCCTCACTGCCACTGGGCATACTGACCCTCTGCTGGCCCAGGTTGATGCGTCTCAGAGACACCTGCAGGACGTACTCCTGGTCCGCGTGGACATCCAGCCAGCTGCTGCCCTCCTTCGGTTTAGCTCCTGCTGCTGGCAGCGGACGCTCCGTCTGCTCCTGGCTCTGCTCCCACCAGCCCTTCACGCTCATGTGGACCTCCAGCACTGGGAGGTGACTCAGGAAGGACCAGGCCTGATGAGAGGGAGTGAAGACTGCCATTTATATCATATATCATATCTATTATACTGTTCAACTTACCAGCCGATGGTTACCTAATCATCTTCCATAAATACATAGAGCTGAGGTGTTCCCAGTGATTGTCATGTATTTAACAGTAGTCCAGCTTATGTTAAAGTCACACTGTATCCTACGCATCAAAGTCTTAGTCATATGGACCAATGAACTGTTATGCATTGTATAGAGTGGTTTCTATCTTTGATTTTGTATTCATCTATTCCTTGTATGTGTAAACATACTTGGCTAAAAGCTGACCCTGCTTTCTCTTTTCTACTATCCTGTCTCTCCTGTGAGGCATTTACTGGTGTGTTATTGTAAATACCTGTTGTTGTCAATATTGTTTGGTTTTGTGTACTTATTGTTGCGATGTCTGTTATGGAAGTCTTGTATATATATCTGCATAATAATAACAAATGGGTGTGATAGTGCTCAGAAATGAATATGGTGCCCTGAGGTGAATACACTGTCATATTATTATGTAACACTAATTCACATTATGTTCTTCTATCTGGACTTCTGGCAAGAAAATAACATTCATTATTATCATTAATATAACAGTGCCACTCTGCACATGAATAGCTCACAGCTGTAGATGATCGCTCTGTTCTTCAAATGTTTTGAAGAACATGACATGAAAGTGGTGTTCAGAAAGACAAAATCCTGATTCACTCCAACACGCTGCTCCCTGGTCTGATGTGCATCTTAAGTGCTTTTATGGAGAGTTTAACATTTGGCTCAAAAGCCCCCCCCCATCAGACATTAAAAAGATAAAGGCACAGAGAAAGTGGCAGGAAAACGCGTGCGTGCGTGTTTCACCCGGCAAAAGCTATTTATGTGAGGATTACTCTCCCTGGGCAAGTCAGACAGGAACGCTGCTGCACATCTAATTATTTAATTAGAGAGGCCGCCACACTGTGGGGGGGGGGGAGTAAAAGGTGGGGAAGAAGGAAGCACGGACAGTGATTGGGTGAAGCCACAGGACCTGCCGCCGTGCCCGGACACTCTCATTACTGCTGCAATTAGCACTTCAATTGGAGCTGTAAACCCCGTCTATGGAGCTGTAATTGGGGATCCTGGAACTATCTGGGACCACAGTGGCAAGACTGCTTAGGGCACGTCACTGATAATGGTGTGTGTGTGAGACAGTGTGCCATCCACATGCGCTAAATGTGGAATTAGATCCATTTTGAAGATCATATTTAAGTCCTTGCAATCTTGCAGTTGTGTTTGTTATTTCTGTTCTCCAAAGTACATATTCTGATGATGTTGTGCTCTTGGTGTGATAATATTTGGAATCTTACCTGGGCAATCTCACTTGATTGAAGCTCTTGACCGACGATAGCAGCGAAAACACTTTCCTTTCCATTGCACGCAGCAATCAGTTCTGGAAGTCCTTCGATTGGCAAGTAGAAGCCTCCCACGTTGCTCCTCCCCTTCCTGTTTGACCATTTCCTATGGAGTCAGAGAGGGAGACTTCACAACAAACCCTACCCCTGCTTCCTGTTCTCTCTCACCACAGGGACTTAGAGGCCTTCCTTTCTCATCCCTCTCTTTCCATTTCTATTGAGTTTGAACTAAATTATTCCACACTGTATGGTGTGACTTGAACATTAACTCACTAGGTCCTTTATGTTGATGTTTATGCGTTTGAGAAACTTTTAATCAGAAAAACAATACGGAGTCCTGTTTGTTGTTACTGTTTTTCTGGGGACCCACTTTAAAAAAATGACAAACCACCAGAGCACCTCATCTATAAATCGTGCGTAATGAATGTTCCTGACCATTTCACTTTCCATTTCCACATCACCTTACATTCAATGGAATAGGTCAACCAGCTATTTCTAAGAGATATACATTATTTAGTTTTATGCATGTGTCATTCAAATAATATACACATGATAAATACTTGGAATGAGACCAAATCAATGCATTTGGGCAGAGATAACAGACTTGTTTTTTTTAAACAAACAGAATGTACCACAGCCTTTTATATCACTTTCTATGTTAGAAGTACAATTATCAGAACCACACAAACAGTCAGGCTCCCTCATGTGGCCCAGATGTGTACTACAGATATACATGTTCAATAAAAGACCATAGAAGACATTTAGCATTTGACGAGCCTGATCATCTCTGTGACTGCTTTAGACGGCAGGTGAAGAAGCTGTTCAGACATTAATGGAACACGAGGAGACGTAACGTTCACTGACTGTCAGCACGGCTGGGAAAACAACAAGGGTAGATCTACTGCCTACGAATCATTGTACAGGGCTTCTAGCTGCACCGGTGGTGAGGTGATGTGTACCTGAACAGATAGAGGTGTTGTTGTTCAACATGTGGTAGAGTCAGTAATGACGAGTCGTGCAGCCAGCGGCCCTGGACGATCATCTGCAACAGGTTGCAGATACTGATGGCCGTGACGAGCCAGCCTTCGTTGGCAGCTACGTCCAGCATTGCCTGAGGAGAACAAAGGACTTATTATGATAGACAATCATCTTTTTGATGACATCTCAAGCTAAGTCACCGAGCAGGGTTTCAACTGACAGCAGGTTTTCTTACGTAAAGCTTCGGGCTTTTCTTTTTCCCAGATGTAATTTCTCAATACATTTTGCTCTTTCACTCTCCGACTGGGACAATCATCTGAGTTCACGTGTTGCAATTAGATACGCAATGCTGAAGAGACAGAGTGTAGCCAATGTGAGGCTAGCTGCTGGTCATGGATGATATGGGGCCAACCTGAGACCTACTGTCAGTCCGTCAGACATTCACTTTATGTACACTGAAAACATCAATAAAAAAATATACATTTGTTCAATAAAAAACACCAGAAAGAAACCAGAATCATTTGAGTAAACGGTAGCAGCAGGACACCAGAAAAGTAACCACATCCATGAGCCATGCAATAGATGTGCCAGATACACAGCATGGAAAATCACAAGCACATGTGCGCACGCACGCGCGCGCACACACACACACACACACACACACACACACACACACACACACACACACACACACACACACACACACACACACACACACACACACACACACACACACACACACACACACACACACACACACACACACAGACAGACAGAGCTGTGGACAATGGCTTACAGACGTTAAGACATGGTCCTAACTTCAAACAGTACACACAACAAACTTACATAAACAAACCTGAGATACAAAGTACAGTTTGAAGTTGTAGGAATGTTATTATGTTCTGACTCTGGTAAGCTGACCAGGTGCTAAGTATTCTGTTGTTTAAAACCTTGAGTCCGACCTCTTGTGGGTGTCAGATCTAACCTGTGAGCATCATGATATTTATGAGATGGATCAGCTAGTTCAGCAACAAATCACCTGCTAATGCTGAACATTCCCCTTCTTCTGCTTCATGTACAGCACAGCACCGTGCTCTCTCCTCATGTGCAGTACATAACTCAGATCTATGAGCTGTGTTTCCCTCATATTGCTATCATTCATTCATTTCAACAAGTTAGTGTTTATGCTTCTAAACTTCTTTTATTATTCTGATAAAACACTGTAGTTCTGAATGTACAGTGGAACTTTTATGACACCAGGAGACTTAATCCATAGTCGTATCAATGTGTTTAAGAAAGAACTAGTTCTACTGTGTGAACAATGCATTCCGTCACACGCTTCATCAGGTTAGCCAGTGTTTGTATGATTCTTCCTACGATCACAACCTGGGAAGGGATACTTGTGAAAGATCCTACTGAGTAAAACTTCTAATGACCATGGAAATGCTCCACACAAGTAGTGGGCAGCATTTCACCTCTACAACTGGGTCCACACAATCTAAATGTACAATCATCAGTTATGAATGCAAAGAAACGCCAACTAACAAACAGCAGGCAAGAAAGGCCGAATTCAATTAAACTGCCCAGATTCAGACCGCTAAACATGTACGCTCTGATGCTTTCTTTATTGCATTCCAAAGTTGCAAAAAAACGATTCATATTTTCGCTTCATCGCCAGGAAACTACAACGCCGGGAGGAGAGGAGTGGCAGCAGCCATTCAGTTAGCGGTTAACTGCAGCAACGCCAATTCAGCCAGCGCAAACCCCAGTCTGTGTCAGGGCTGCAAGAAAAGGTGTGCTGATCCGGGGGGGAGTACCCCGGGATCAGACTCCCGGCACTGGGGTTTGTGCTGGAAGGCTCATTTCAGTAGATATCTGTACAACACAATACATAGCAACTGTGGCATGCTGTCAGCACGGTAACCTCTTCACATTCACATTTTAAACTCAAACTCTGTCCAAATCTTACAGATTTAACAAATATTATTACTACCAGTATCAAGAATTAATAAGAAAACTAATCTAAAGAGTCTAATCAAAATCACTATATATGTATCTGACAAATTGGAATAAGATGTGTAGCCTACATACTTGCATTGAATACGAGCTGGGAGTCTCAGGCTCTGTCCCTGCTCACATTCGACCTCAAGCACCACACACAGAGGGTCACTTGGAGAGAAACCTTGGAGCCACACTATTGGTGTCCCTCAGGGTTCTGTTCTGGGCACATGCCATCCGACCTCTGCAGCTCATCCTGAATGAAACGGTCCTCCATCTACACAAGTTCTCCCGCTCTACACCGCTCCTCTGCCCCTTGGGCTGGCTCCAGGTGGCTGCTCCAGTGCGATTCTAAACACTGGTACTTGCCTACATTTGTGAATCCAGGTCAGAACATGGTCAAACCGTCCACCCAGCCCGTCCACTGCGCTCTGCTCCAGCCAATCAGCTTGCTGTTCCCTCACTACGATGTAATTTTGTGTTGTATCCACATAGTTGAGTGCACATCTTGGAAGTCGCTTTGGATAAAAGTGTCAGCTAAATGAATATATTGTTATCACATTGGTAATTTGTTGCAGTATCAGCTGCCCAGTGAATCCTACCTGACAGATTCGGATGGTGTTGTCCAGTACCGTCTTGGTATCGGTGGTGTAGTCGCTGCAGGGCAGCGGGGCGTGGCTGAAGTGGGCCTGCAGCAGCAGATGGGTCTTGATGTGGGCGCTGTCGTATGAGTGGGGGTTGACCTGCAGGGGGAGCTGCTGAGCCAGCTGACTGTTCAGCTGGTCCTCATTGTGTCTGACGGGCAGCTCGGCATACTCCTCTGCATCCTGCGGGATAGAGATCCAAAGTTAAACAGGAAGTCTAAAGCCTGTTGTGGAATTACAGGGTTAACGCTCTTTTCTAGAGATCATTTTCAAGGATATTTTCAGTGATGATCCGTGCTCCTCTCTGGATTTGAAAGAGGTTGAGGTTCTTGGTTATGCCATGTGCATCCAACCTGCATGTGCCACCATGTGACGTGACTTGGGGGTTGTGTTCACAGTGTTCCATAACATAACCGAGAGCAGCCAAATCAAAGCAGAGGTCAAATTTCATATATGTACCTAATGTAAATGACGATTGTAATAAAGGTTACGTTTTTAAAACACTCGGGCCCATAAACTGCCATTTGAATGTTAATATGATCCTGAACAGAACGTAACTCTCTCAGATGCCAGTGTTAACCGCTCTGTTAGATAGCCTCGTAGTTCATTCTAAAGGGAAATAGGAGAAGGTTGAAATCCTTTTCCAGGACAACCCAACGTTTTACAGCTGCATTTACCTCCCCACTCTTCTGGTTTGGAAAACCAACTGTTCCCCTTCCCACAGAGGAATCTTTTTACCAGACCCGATGACCGAAAGATCCAGGACACCTGCTTTTAAAAATCTACCAAACTTTTTGAAGGGAGTTTCTGAGAATGCTAAAGATTGAATCATAAAGACTGCACTGGGTCACTGGATGATGGAATTGATGATGATGGTCCATCCATCTCCTCTCTGTGCTGAGGCTGCGTGTTGTGCCTTGTTTGTGGCTGGGATACGGAGAGATGCGCGGACACGCATGGCTCCTCTCCACTAATTCACTTCAGTTCAACTTCGGCTAATGTAGCCCCATCAACATGCTGTGCTGGAGGCATTTGTCATAGCCTCCCCCTGGCCTGGACTGTTAAGGCTCCATCCATCACTGACTGAAGCCGGTGTTTCAAAAGCTAGGGCCTGAAAACGGACCTGAGCTGGGCGGGGGCTGGGATGAGGGATAGGAGTAGTGATTTATCTTTCAGTGCCATTGTGTCTGCATATGGATGTGGTGGAGATAGAGACTATAGATCTTTAAGCAGACATCATCACCGACTACTCCACACCCGCTCATAGTAGCGTTCACAGGAACAGAGGGGGAGAACACAGAAAGAGGGGAGGGATACACAGCTGAGACAAGATGTGGGGGTCAGGTCCACAGATCAACTGCTACAAACACATTATTATAACTTTTACAAAATGATGTGATAAAGAAAAGACACAGACTTTGTCAACTGGCTTGCTGTTCAAAGTAGTTCATTTACTGAACGCTGCCACTTGTGTTGTCTGCATCCTGCAGTTTATCCAAAATATCACACATTGAATTGTTTTATGTTGGGTTTGATATTACAACGAGGCTCTTCTTTTCATCGTCGCACTCTGTTGAGAACACGACAATATCACTAGATCTGAGTCAAAGAGAGAAGAAGTCAGATGAGCTGACGAGATGTAAACCAGCAGACAGTTCATCCAGATTATAAAACACTTCATTTGGAGGGAGAGCTGAGAGTGAGTGCACCGGTAATGAATGTAATAATACCTCATCGCAATAGATCCTAGCCAACATGTGATTCATTACGTCTGAATGTCTCGACAAACAGAGCCAATCAGAGGCAGGATCAACAACTTCCTGTGCCAGAGCCAGAAAAACAGCAAATATAAAATGGCTATAAAAAATGACAGTAAGAGTTGATGAGATGGAAGCAGCTGTACAGAAAGAACTGTCTCTAAATCGGCTTATATCTTCACTTGACGTGGCAAATATTAAGCTAAACCAAATTACAATTTAGTGACTGACTACAGCAAGTAAGGGAGGTCAAAGTTCAAGCAGTAAGGAGGTTTGTAACGATGTCTACAAAGGGTAGTATGGGTAATAATGGCAACATTCCCATTTGTGTTCTCCTCTAAATCACTGACAGGATTTGTTTCCAACATGTCTGATAATCTGGTGTTATTAGCGTTATTAGTATTACAGATACATGTAGCAATGGCAGGATTCTATGAGATGCCTCTTAGCTCTTTCACAGTTCTTTTTCTAAGAGTCACCATCATATCAGGTTTTCCTCATGGACCTGGTGTGTACATCTGTAGAAGACAACACGTTTGATAAACCTTATGTTTGATGCAGTTCGTCTTGGGAAGCAGAGGACAAACACAGCAGGAAAGAAAACAGAGACAAAGACGGGCTGAGTGGCAGCGCAGTGCTCGGAGAGGAAAATAAGTGTGTGAGGACGGGGTGGGGGTGGGAGGTGGTGGTGCAAAGAGGTGTGGGTGTTGCTCATTAGTGGCCACACTGCAACAATCTGGGGGAACTGGAGGAGCATGCCAGTGCTTTGTAGCTAACAGAGGGGGAGTGGAAAGGACGGCGGGGTGACTGGCCTATTGTATCGCAGCCTGTTGGGGAGGGAGGCGGCTAAGCATGGCATGCTTTGGTCTGCTTCCAACTACATGTGTGCAGAGGAGAGTGATGAGGAGCCTCCCCACCATGTGTTAGCATCATTATTGAAATCAGGTTCAACCACTGAGCTCACTGACTGGACTTCCAGCTGAACTAACGCAGTCTTGAAATTCCTACAACAGGAAACATTCTATTTTTCCCACGTGCAATCCAAACATGAATGTATTAACTTACAAGTACTGTGAGTGTATCAAAGCCTGATGTATCTTCTTCCTCTGGCCCATAGAGCTCCATTGCTGTCCAAAAACTATTAACGCCGTCCAAAGCATCGGCTCAACTTGCTTCTGGTTCCATTTCACAGAGCAACCCCTCAAGGTAGGCGGGATGCTTAGCTGATGGTCACAGCACCGCTGCGTGACCGTGTCTCCAACGTGTTCTCTCACCGGATCCTTTCATCACCAACCAAACTGAGGAAAGTCTGACCACGGCCTGGTTATGAACTTATTATTAATAGAACTATTGGAAAGGCTTTGAGTTGGTGAGTATGAATGTTATGGATGTGTAATGATGTATTATCTGAGGATTGAAGTATAAATACAAATGTAGTATTTACTGTTGCAATACAGTAGCTACTGGGGATCTAAATAAGCAAGCAAACAAACCAGGTAATATCAAAGAAACCCAGTTCCAAGCGAGTCGAGTCAAGGCGTACCATGTAGCGGGAATGCAGCATTACTTGAGCACCAAATGTGTATGAACCTGATGAAAATAGTCCTAATGCACATTTTCCTCCTGTTTGAGTAATGTTTGCTAAAAACTACATTATTACTGAGCCTTGAAAAGATGCGAAAGGAAGGTCCAGTGTTTCCTATGCTAAAGGAGCTAATGAAGGAAGCATTGAAGCACCTTTCCTTAGCATTCAAGATGTCTAAAAGCTCTTATCATGGCGGCCTCTTAGATACTTTGTCATTTCACTCAGAACCTTCCTAAGCAAAGAGGACTATTGGACCTCAGCCCTGGGGACAGATGATCAAGGAATACATGTGGCATCAATTCCTTTCATATGACTGCAGGAGTTTGTTAGACAAATAGAAGTTCCTGGAACAAATTATCTTTTGTTCCTTGGCCTAATTTTATACAAAGTAATATTCAATTCCTTATTTAATTCTTTTTTTTAGATATCTTGCCCATCAGACATTACCTTCTTAACTAACTAATTATTAAGTGTCAGTCTCTTGAACAATGCACTTAAACCAAAATATTACTTGATTTAAAAAAAAAATGTGATTTAAGGACTCAATGTTGGCCTAACAAGAATTGATGAACTGCACTATGAATAGTTACAGATATACAGTATATATATATATATATATATATATATATATAAACCCATAAGAAGCAGTAGTAAAAAGCTAAAAACCCATCCCCACCACTGACAGGTGTGACTCCACCATGTCTCGTGTTGACCCCACCAATCACAAGCCAGAGCCGCTGGGATGCACGAGGTCAATCAGTGACAGGAAGAGGGCGACATACCACACCACAGCTGCAGAATAGTAGAGTTAATGAAGCTCAGACAAAGGTGCTAATTTGATAGGAGGAGTAAAGTCTAAATCTCTTATTCCAATAAGGTGTGTCTTCTGTCCTATCACAGAGTCTCAGTGGTATTCTAAAAAGCTGTATCACACGTCTTTCAAACAGCAGCCTTTATGTAAAAACCTCCTGCTGACAAATACTGAAGGCAGGGATGCAATGCTACACTAAACAGAAAGAGTATTGCACTAAAGATAAGTGTAGTCTTACTTTTCTCTTGCTTTTACAATTCATGTTTTTTTGTGTATGGAAACTGAATTGGAAAACAGTATGTGAGAGACGGAACTCTTTGATTGACTTTCACTTGGAACAAACACACCTGTGCATGGACAAAGTTCAATGATTTCTCATGGCATGAGAGAAATGTGCAACCCGTACTGTGTACACAAAGGTACAGTGCATGGAGCTGTGAGTGCTAAAATAATTGGATGTATTGATTAGAAATCAAGGCAGGCTCTTACAAGCGGATCAGGTTCTGTCCTGGTCTAGAATCAGGTTGCAGAGCATTTGTGTATGTCCTCCTGCTCTGTAGGTGGACATACGTATATTGTATTCTTCGTTGTTCATCATGCAAACAAACCACATACATATCAGCTGTGAGCTCCACATCAGACTGGAGACGTGAGCCCTTAAGAGATGGGTGAGTTGTACTTGCTATCTTTCTATGTTTAAACAGAAAACACGTTTTACATTGTGATATTCAATAGAAATGACATACAACATAGCCAACAGAAAGCAGGAAACTTTCCAGCAATCTCCCTCCAGTCAACTGCCCCCTTATTTAGGTCTCTGTAGTGAAATGAGGAGGTATCGTAGGTATCCAGAGATCCTCATTTCTTGTCTATTGTGAGCTTTAGAAGCGAGTGACAGCAATAAACAGAAACAGGGCGTCCAACAAAAGTTCATAGAAAAGGATGGAATCCAGCCCATTAGCTCGCGTCGCATTCAGACTCTGTGTCATGGACATAATGCAAAAACATCCCTGGGATCATTTCTATCACTGGCCTGAGAAGACAATAAAGTCTTGACTTAGCCAGTAGCCTACAAGGTCCCAATCTAGAATCGTGAATATTTATGCATTTTATTTACCAGCACTTTTAACCATAGCAAGAGAGCAAATGCGTTCATAACAGCTCCAACAACACACGGCACAAGATTTACATTAAAAACCTCAACAGACCTCTCTATGTAACTGCACGCACACACACACACACACACACACACACACACACACACACACACACACACACACACACACACACACCTCTAACAGAGGGCATATGTGTGAATTAATAAGAAAACATAGTAAGTGGTGACATAACAACCACAGCCGTATGTTGGCAGTGTGAAGCTCACCGTCAGGACGGAGAGCAGCTCGTGGATGGGCAGCTCCGCCTTCAGTCGCTCTTTAAAGGTGCCAATGGTCTGATGCCTCAGGTAGTAATAGGAGGCGATGCGACCGTAGGTCAGTGGCTCAATGGTCCGATCATCCTGGAGCATTAATGGAACAATTTGACAAACCACAACCAGATCCCATGTTAAACAGCTTTGTGTCATTTCACAGACTATAAAACAACATCAAAATACTACACTCACTCACCTCCTTTATCTCTATGCAGAAAGAGCATTCCAGCTCCCGCAGGCTTTTCTCCACCAGGTTGGACAGGTACTTGTTAACGGACTCGTGGCTGATGTCTTCTAGGCTGTAATAACTAAACACAGGACAAAGGAGTGTGATTACAAAACACACAGCAATGACCTTGTGTAAAAACACAGAAGAAATTCTGTGTTTTTGTTCTGTTGAACAGAGAACATGCTTCATATTGCTTTTCCCACTGCCCTATGGAAGGAGAGGCTAAGCAGATAGAAATATTGTTTGACATTTTTAAGATGTGCTGAGTAATGATTGAGGGAGTGCAAGCAGACATATACTGCAGGTTGAATTCCACTGCTTACATCATAACTCCTCACTGACTGTGTTTACAGGCGAGCTACAGAGTATCCTGGTTGAGTGTTTTAGTTTAAGGCGAAGTCACACAATTTTGACACATTCATTTGTAGGGTTAGCCAATTACAAGAGCCAGAGGGTCCAAAACAGGGCGAGCTAGTGTAGCTTATATTAGCTGTGTTGAAGCATCCATAACCTCAGGGGAATCCTTCCCAGCTGTGCGAAGCTGTGTGTGAAGCTGAACACACCTCTACCTGCCTCAGCGGCCTGTGAAAGGCTGTTTAGCATCGCAGGACTAGTCTTCAGCCCAAGAAGAGCGAGACGGAATTCTCGCAATTTTGAAAACCAACTTCTTTTGAAGATGAACAGGACATTTTTCAGGTTCAAGTAATGACTGGGTTGTTACTTTCGGTGCTGCTTTAGTATTGATCATGTTTTGATATTTGAGTCATGTTGTGGATGATCAGATGGAGTTATGATGGTAGCAGTTGCCCAATTGCAGATTCAGCTTGAGCAAAACCTTTGCGTATTGTGTTCAAATCAGGCCCATAGGAGTTTACAAGGCAGGTGTCCTTTCTCACAACACTGACCTGATGCATCAAGTGGATATTTTTTGCTGAACACAATATTATGCATTTGCCCTCTACATCCTCTAGTCGGAATGAGCATACTTATAAACGCACTGTTACAACTCCTTCATAGTGTCATATTGCTTTTCGGAGAATTATGATGACAAGTTCATAGTAGATGCAAAAGTATACTTATGTACAATATATTATGTTGAACATTGTTGCTCCTGGATGGATCACAGCCAACCCAATTATGTTCAACACAGCTCCATGTCCTTGGTCATGGTGCCACAGCACTTAAAAGAATAAACTTCATAATTCTCAAAATTCTGACCCTTTGCTTTTTTATTAACAGCATTTACTTGTACTTTTACTTTCAATACTTAAGTACATTTAATATCAGAAAAATTACTTTTGATACTTAAGTACAATAAATATCAGATACTTTAAGACTTTTACTCAAGTAGTATTCTAATAGGTGACTTTCACTTTTACTGGAGTAGTTTTCCAGTAAGGTATCTTTACTTTTACTCAAGTATGGCTTTTGGGTACTTTATACACCACTGATATGTATGTACAATATGTTGTACAAATACATGTCCTGAATAAACTGTGATCTTCGATAGCATATTACCAGGCGACCCGCACATTAGCGCTAAACTCGCTCCTGGCATTAGTTCACCAACTAGTCCTGCCAGTTTTACTACATCACCGAGCTTCTGTCACCATCTATTTCACAAGCATGTTGAATTAACATCACTGGGCCACTTTCCGGTGTGACGAGGGGTTCATGAGCATGTCACCACATCAAGTTGTACTAGTTAGTAACACAAAACACATGATAAACAGTGCTATGATGACTACCTGGAAGAAAAAACAAACTGGGTTTGTCCAGTTTTGGTTTTGACATGAATCCAACACAGTAGACTCCCTGGGTAGTGTTAGAAACATGTACACAACAATATCAGGTTCCATGTTAACATCATATCCCGGATACGATAACGTACAGGATAAGACTCATGACCAAGCTAAGACACTTGACAGGGGTTCACCCTCCTCAGTAATGTACCAGTGATGATGGAACCTCATTAGGGCCAAATGAAACACAAAGGTAACAATGGTAAAATGGTGGAGTAAAATGGCTCGTCACTACTGCCTCAATACATTGTTGCTGGTTGTAACCTGGTAGACACTGTTGTGGTGTGAAGAAAAGCTACAGCCTGAAATTATTACCTGAAATAAGACAACCAGTGGCCAGACAAAATAGGTTCCATGCTCAGCACTGCTTAGTAAGAGTTACCACATGAGGCTCAGCAGAAAAGTAATCAAAGACACTCTTCATCAGCTCATAATGCCAATATGTGTACAAGTCCAATACAAGAGCAAGGGAAACCAGGCATGCTTTCAATAAAGCTGGTAGAAACAGATGCCAAATGTCCTAAAGGTATGTTTGCAAGGGTGAAAAACCCTGTATACATTGGTAATGGAAGTAATGTAATGTCAAATATGTCCTGGTTAAGTTGGAGAACTGTTCACAGAACATTACTGGTGGTTATTTGGGCTCTTTGAGTGCCATCTGGTTGTTCTCGAGTGACAGTTGATGAAGATGGTCCTTTGTAAATTGCTGTATAAGTTGCAATACAGTTTTGTGTGAGATCTTCCTTTTGTTTGTTTCAGAAAGCTAAGATGGAATACAAATCTGCTATTAGAAACATGCAAGTCATTAAACTGCATCCTTTATTGCCACTAATTCCGACTGAAAACACTTGTACAGATGTGGGTTAGGGGAGTAGAAGGCTGCTGGGGTTACTGACCTTTGAGATATTTACCAAGGTGATCCATTGAAATCTTTTCAACAATTAAAAGGGAAAGGTTTTAAAATTTCTTAAACATGCATATAGTATTTTGATAATCTCATGAAAGTACTTGGCATTTCCATCTATCCACACTTATCTCGGTCTAGTAAGTCAGTAAGGTAGCCCAGCAGTCAATTTCCCTAGCCTTGTCCTCCAGTTCCAGGGGATCCCAAAACATTCCCCGGCAAGAAAGGATTCATAGTCCCTCAGCCTCTCTTCCCCGTGGTCTCCTATCAGTTGGATGCGATGTGAATACATCCACAGGGATGTGTGTAGTGTTGATCCTGATCAAGCTGAACCCCCTCAACTGACTCGTTTAAATGTGAAGGAGCGCCGAGCTCCCTTCAGATGCCTGATCACCATATCTCTAAGGCTGAGCCCAGTCACCTCGCAACTTGTATCCTCATTCTTTTCCAAACCTCATGACCATAGGTGAGGATTGGATCGTAGATGGACCAGTAAATTGAGAGCCACTATGCCTGTGTGACTTCTGGTGGTGCACCTATCTTCCTGTTAATCTTGTACTGCAACCAACCCAAGCTTGTGAACAAAACTCCAAGATACTTAAAAAGTCATACTCCTCATCCACTAAACACTTGCACACTGGGTTGGCAAACTTCATGAACCCTCATTGCATCCTTGCAAGAGAAAGATGTCAGTGGAGCAGCTAAAACTAAAGAGGTCTACTGTCCCTTGACATGGACGGAATCAGCGTTGCTCCTCTTGAATCTAAAGCTCAAATTGGCCATGTTTTTTTTTGTCCATTGACAACAACAGTCTGGTCTTCTGGTCCAAACCCAAAACAACTTCTTGGAATTAAAAGAGTAATGGATCCATAACTAGCTCCAAGAAAAATATCCTTTTTTCTTTGTATTCCTCAGGTGTTCCTTTGTTTTGTGGCTGTGTGGAAGAATGGGTTATTAAAAAATAAAAATAAATGAATGTATATGTTGCCTCCATGACATGTTTTGTTGGTGCAATTTTGTATTTTTAATGAAGAAAATGAAAACGGTAATACAATGGGTTATTACCCTGAGAGTCCGGGGATCAACCACACAGAGTATGTCGATGAACATGGACCAAAAATGTTGAAATCAAACAAAAAACTGTCCAAGTGGAGCTTTAAGTTGTTGAGAAAAGCAAAAATAGCTAGGATGACTACGATAAGTCAGTTAACAGGTGAGGGGGAATATTATATTAAGGTCATTTTACAGTTTTCTGCATTATGCATGCAAACCTTTAAAAGAAATCGCCATCTTCTCATATTACATTAAAACAAATGATATCTTCATGATCATCATACAGAATCATTTATTGTGCAGTTGGGAGCAGGGAGGAGTAATCACAGCCTCACTTGTGGGCTGGAAGCAGCAGTTTCGACGGGTAATAGTCAAATTTAATGGCCGTTTAATGTTAAGTATTTCTTTCATTCCCATCACCCCACATGTTAACAGCACGCGGTTCTAAGCGCTGACTGTGTTTATTACTGAACACATTTCACAGATCTTTACTGGTGGCAGGGCCTGTCTGATTAAGTCATGGCCATTAGCATCATCACCATTAGGCTCCTGATGGCGCAGGGATTCAGCCTGCAGAGGTTTACGATACCCATGGGACCCTGCACCTCTGTCAGTGTGTAACTGTGTGGGTGTGTGTGTGTAGTGGGAATCAAAGCATGAAAGCGGCGGTGATAGATTAGCTGTTCAGATATAAAACACATCTGCGTGGAGATAACAGTGTCAGGGGATCTGCGCTTTCACAGGGAAAATTTATGACGTTGAATATCATTTGATGTAACATGAAGCTGAATTTAAGAGGGCCAGTATACAACTGTTGATTAAGGAGCATGCAATAAAGGCAAAATATGTTTGTCATACTGGAACCAAACTCAGTTTTGATTTACTGGAAGACCTGTGGATCTAACTTAGTGTCAACTGTAAGTGCAAGTAATGGATTACAAAGAACAGTCAGGCCAGTTTACATCTTCTGGTGTGAATGTTGCTGCACCCACGGCCCTACATGGTCTATTAAAGAATCTAGACTCGATTAAAACCACTATCCTCTGATACAGTCACTATGGGGCGGAGATCAATAGCGTTTCATCAAATCTAAATCCAATATCAAACCCACTAACCAAATCTGAAATGTTCTCAAATAACTATATAAAAATAACTAAAAGTCAAAGATCTGGAATCAGCTATTGTTAGCTGAGAAGGCACATTTTCAGTGGTGATCTAATTAATGTTCCCAACCGGAAGAGTACAACCTGAAAATGAGCAGCAGCAGATAAGAAATGTTGATTAAATGTATCCGACGCATTGAGATGAAATAACAGGTTTAGTCTACTTGCTGTTTCACCTCATTTATTTGACAAGCTAGTTGATCCCAAAACTGGAGAGCTGGGTGCAAAACTATTGAGTTGATGAGCTTCAAGTACTGATTTGATGCATAAAAGTACACAGTATGGCGAAAACACATTGGTTGTGGAAATCATTGTGAATAGATATATAGATAATACATTGAAAAACCATGCTCGATTCAACTTCATGACCTCAGCCCTGCCAGACGTTAAAAAAAATTAACGTTTAACAATCTGCAGTAATGGTTTATTAATCTGTTCACACTGTGACCAATCCCCTCCATTGGTTTATTAATCTGTTCACACTGTGACCAATCCACCCCATTAGTTTATCAATCTGTTCACAATGTGACCAATCCGCTCCATTGGTTTATTAATCTGTTCATACTGTGACCAATCCCCTCCATTGGTTTATTAATCTGTTCACACTGTGACCAATCCACCCCATTAGTTTATCAATCTGTTCACAATGTGACCAATCCACCCCATTAGTTTATCAATCTGTTCACAATGTGACCAATCCACCCCATTAGTTTATCAATCTGTTCACAATGTGACCAATCCACCCCATTAGTTTATCAATCTGTTCACAATGTGACCAATCCGCTCCATTGGTTTATTAATCTGTTCATACTGTGACCAATCCCCTCCATTGGTTTATTAATCTGTTCACACTGTGACCAATCCACCCCATTAGTTTATCAATCTGTTCACAATGTGACCAATCCGCTCCATTGGTTTATTAATCTGTTCACAATGTGACCAATCCCCTCCATTGGTTTATTAATCTGTTCACAATGTGACCAATCCGCTCCATTGGTTTATTAATCTGTTCACAATGTTGACCAATTCGCTCCATTGGTTTATTAATCTGTTCCCACTGTGACAAATCCGCTCCATTGGTTTATTAATCTGTTCCCACTGTGACAAATCCGCTCCATTGGTTTATCAATCTGTGACCAATCCACTCCATTGGTTTATTATGTTTACAATGTGACCAATCCGCTCCTTTGGTTTATTAATCTGTTCCCACTGTGACCAATCCGCTCCATTGGTTTATTAATCTGTTCACAATGTTGACCAATCCGCTCCATTGGTTTATTAATCTGTTCACAATGTGACCAATCCACTCCATTGGTTTATTATGTTTACACAGTGACCCTGACAATGGTGGGCTGTCAGGGCCTGCAAGGCCTTCTCTGCTGGCCTAAACAGAATCACAAAGTCATAGCTATTTTATAATTTTTCACAAATACACTACATGTATTATAATTTTTTTTCACATTAGCTTATTTCCTCATTGCACAGCTCCTGTCTTCCTCAGTTGCTCTGCTTCCAGTGCAGCTTGTTTTAAGTAGAGCTTTTATCCAATCAGATTCAGCCCCTATGTCTCTATGTAAGGAGAGAGGCCCGAGGTCCTCTAGGTAGACTTTGCAGATTAAAGTAAATGGGGACGTTATTGTTGATTGTCATAGTCTTCAACCAATCAGATCTTTAGTTTGACATGTTGTATTCTTTGACGTGCCAGTGCTACCCAGGTAGCCTGCTAAGTACGTCTGCATTAACGTGCGCCGTGATTGGTCAGTGGGCCAGCGTGACTTTTGTCAAACAGAAAGCTAGCTAGCAGATCTTAGTGTTTAGTAAGAGTTCAGGTTGAAACATATGGAAGAGAAGTTATGACATTTTTAGCGTTTTGCTTGGTGCAGATTCTGTTTTTTTTTTACCTTGCTGTGTTTTTTTAACGCTCAATGGCTGAAGAAGGAGAAATGGATTTGGGAGTTACTGACTTTGTTAACAAAGAAAGGAGGATGGACTTTGTCTTTAAGGGAACAGCAGCTTTGGTAAGTCAACTGCTTTTGCATTTTTTACATCTGCAGTAGCGTTACTACTGTGTTCATTTGTCTATCGTGTCGTTTTTATAAATAATATGAATGGCTCGTGCTCTAGCGCTGCAGCGTTACTGGATTGATTTGTCATGCTTGACATTTTATGTTGTCATATAAATATATGTGACTGGTTCTTGTGAGTTTGTTCTTGTCATTATGTTAATTACATTGATTCTGACTTGTCCGTTAATGACGAAGCATCCCATCATCGTGGGGTTATTTTGGACATTTGATTCTCTGTTCAGTAGGGAACAGCTAACATGCTGTTGTTTCCCGCTAAGCTAGTTTAGCTTAGCCTCCCTGAACACACACGGGGCCTCAGCTGTTTTTTGTTATTGTTCCGGGTTCAAAAGGTCACACAGCCCGTTGTCTGTTATGTGAGCGCAGTCCACTGAAAGTCATTATATTTCCCACAATTTAAGCTTCTGCATTTTCCAAATGCACTAGTATTATTCAAACATATTGTTCGGTGCGTAAGCCTCGTACCGAACGGTTTAATACGAATACGTGTATTATTACACCCCTAGAAACAAATAACCGTAGCTCAGTAGGACAGCACAGAAGGCCCAGGTATAAAATGCACGGCCCGCCACTGGACCCTGAGGACATACTGGATGGTTTGAAGCCAAGTGTGAAGTAGCTGGGATAAGAATCAGCACCTCCAAATCTAAGGCCATGGTATCCTGGAAAATTGTGGATCCCAACCATTTGTGAAGGAGTTCATGCATCTTGCAGTCTTGTTATTGCGTAGGGTTAAAATGGAACATGAGATCACAGGCAGATTAGTGCACCAAAGACAGTAATGCCTATTGTAGTGAAGAGAGAGCTGAGCCTGAAGTTCAGATCTATGTTCCAATGTTCACTCTTTGTCTTGAATGTTTGGTAGTGATGGACGAAATCTTGGAGATCAGAGAAACAACTATTCAATTAAATCAATTAAAAGATAGCCGAAAAGGTAGTTTGGGCTTTTGATGAGGTTGCCATTTGGAAGCCTCTCTGTGGAGGTTTTCCAGGCCCCTCCAACTTGGAGGAGAACGCAGACAAACCCAGAACAAGCTGGAGGGAAATATATCCCATCCGAACTAGCAGTTGCCTGTGATAGCCGAAGTGGAGGAAGTAGCTCGGGACATGAGAGTCTGCTCTACTTTGCTTAGCTTGCTACCATTGCTACCTGGGCACTAAATAGGCAGCAGAAAATGGATGGATGGGAATCAAATAAAAATATTTAAGGACAAGCAGATACTGATTATGTAAAGTATATATATATTTTGTCGAGAACATTGTATAAATACATTTGTTTCAAGAAGATGTTTCACAGCAATATAAAATAGATATTATGGCTGTCTGTATGGAGTTTGCATGTTCTGCAACTCCATGCAAACTCATGTCAGCGTGGGTTCCCTGCGGATCTCCGGTTTCCTCCCACAGTCCAAAGACAACCTAACATATGGATTAGGTTAATTGAGGAATCTAAATTGCCCGTTGGTGTGAATGTGAGCGTGAATGGTTGTCTGTCTCTATGTGTCAGCACTGCGATAGTCTGGCGACCTGTCCAGGGTGTACCCTGCCTTCAACCAATGTCAGCTGGGATGGGCTCCATAATTCAACCATTAATCTTTGTAAAACGTGAAGTGGTAGTTGCAGTACCTTTCTAATCCTGGGTCTCATTAGTGTGAGATTCAAACGGCTTTTCAGGCTTTTTGTTATTTCAATTCATGGCGAGAGACAGTACAGTCTGGAGAGATACAGAAGGGGAATGATATCAAAGGCCCTGGTCCATGTACATGTTGTGTTTACATGCTCAATACCAGCCAAAGGCTGTCCAGCAGTCCTAGACCGACAACTAAACCCATGTCATTGTTTTGCTGAAAATTGTCAGACATTGAATATTGCCCTTAAATCCAAAATGAGAGTGTCTGGTTTCACAGACCTGTATTGGTACAACCCTACTGCTAGGCCTCAGTCAGGGAGTGGATTGGTAAATGTGGGATGACAGCCGTGCAAATACCAACAGGCTGGAATGTTCTGGAATGGTCTCTGTCTACACAGCAGATGTTTGACCGAAGAACACGGCACTCCTCTAAACAGGTTATGAGAGCGGTCCAAGAATGTGTGCATGCGTGTTTCCTTTAGTGCTGAACTGCATGATCTGCTGCCGTTGGTGTTAAAATGTGGTGTGAGCTGGTTTGCCTAACCTGGGGTTCATCACCAGCCGCCTGAAGAAGTACGTCCAGGTGATGTAGTCCATTGCATCCTGTTTGGATGAGATGGTTCCTGCAGCAATCTCAGCATTCAGATGGTCTGACAGCACACTGTGGAGGCTGGAGATACGGCACACAATCACAGGAGAGCCAATTATCATCAGCCAGATGGGTTTTAAACCTCAATACTTCTACTCTACAAACAGTAATAAGTCTGTACCACCAAGAAGATTAGCTAGTTCATTGATTAGCTGATCAACAGCACATACTTTGCCAACAATTCTGAATATTAAATAATAGTTTAATTCATTTTCAAGCACAAATGTCAAAATATTGGTAAATGTGAAAATGTGGTGCCTTATGATACCCCTGAATAAAATGCCTTTGTGTTTTGGACTGTTGCTGAGACAACATAAATATTTATTTTTGAATCAGATAGCTCCTGATCAAAATCCAGTTGCCAGTTTTAGGCCACTGCAAAGTTCTTGTATTCTTGCATTTATTTAGCTCACCATCTTTTGGTAAATGTTGAAAAAAATGTAAACTGAAATAAACAAATGTAAACATGTTTACATTTCTCTCCAGTAAGGAATCACAAAGAAGACTGGTTTGGTGTCAGGTATTAAGTCAGGATTGGTATCAACACATCCAAAATCTTCCAACAATCCCCGGCCTACCAACGTGGACACCACTACAGTATTTAGTATGTAAATAGCAGAGGACTCATTTCTCGTAGAGAATCAGGTTTTTAGTCTTGTGTGTCTTGTGAGACTGCGTATACGTTCAGAAAAGCTCTTGACTAAACCTAGTGATGAAGTAATCAGAGGTAAACTCATTTCTAGAAGTAGAGAATCACAAGTTCAAACATCATTATGAACCACAAGAGCAACATGGATCCATGAAGACATGTTTGACCCTCCTCACGAAGTCAGTCACAAGGTTACAAGCTATCTTTTGAGAAGGGAAAACTATGTGATGGTGGATTTCAAGGTATTCTTCTTTTAATGGGTAACAGTGTGACAGTGAATACTATCTTGTTCATAGAGGAAAATCATTTCTAGGTCCAGCCCCTGGTCTTTGATAGAACAGACAAAGGTGGGAGGAGACAGCAGACGTGTGGCTGTTACCTGGACTCAACGGGGAAAGGCTCATAGAGGAACTTCTTGTAGAAATCCTTCTTGATGTCATGGACGAGGATCACGGCTTTGCCCTGGTCATCAAACTGAGGCCGACCTGCTCGGCCCATCATCTGCAAGACATCTACACACACAGCACAAACATCACAAAGCTGTCACTTTGTTGTCCAGAATTCTCCAAAGCTTAACTGTAACTGTTTTTAAAATGAGACTCTGTCCCTCAGTCGATTTCCAAGGTTGAGATTAATGTGATTAATCAAATCATGTAAAGTCATAATGTAATGGGGAAATGACACACAATCGTCATGGTGGCAAAACTAGGAATTATACCTTAAGGCACAAACGCACTGAAAGTGATAAATGAAGCCCTGCACTGCAGGCATCACATCTGAAGTACCAGCACCACAGGAGCAGCAGTACTTTAGGAAAGCTCACTATTTAGGCAGGATTTTGTAGATTACAGAAACCCCTTGACAGTTTATCCTTTCTGTCACTGATATGATGTGAATTTGACGCCAAACGATCAATGGAAGACGAATCACTCTGTTTGAGTTGTTGGCATTACAAAAACGCTTCTCTTATCACTTAAACAATCTTTGGCTGAGTACCGACACCGCGCTGCAGAGAGCACACAAACCGGCCGCCAACTTACAAACTCAATTTATGTTAAGTAGCTGACAGCTGATGTGAACTACTGCCGGCAACGTTTGCATTTGAACTAGATAAAGCATCAGTAGTAGTATTATTATTATTAATAATAATTATTTGTTTAAACAATATTCCCCTTTGGGGAACAATCCTTAGCTTTGTATTCCTTTTAGCTTCAAACAGAAGAACTGCTTTGGTTGCTGGCTCCTCATTTGAAGCTCCAAAATCACATGTCGAAGTAGAAGCTTCGAAGAAGTTTAACGCGCTGCATAAAGATTTTGGTTCAACCATTTGAAACAATAGTTGTATAAGTGTGCATCATTACGTCAGTAGCTTTCAGTGCGGTTGGGCCTTCAAAGTGTCATTAGCGGACATTCATTCCATTGCTTTCACTAGACAAGGATAATGTAAACATCTCTCCTGCTGTGGTAGATTAAGGGAAAGTGTCCTGTATGAGAGGCGTCTGCGTACCTGTAATGGGGTAGTCCACGTAGCGCCTGGATTTACCATCAAAGTATTCAGTTCCCTTAACGACCACCAGGTGAGCAGGGAAGTTCACCCCCCAAGCCAGAGTACTGGTGGCAATCAGAACCTGAGGAAAGAGACGAGACCTTACTGGAATCACACAACAACAACATTACACAACTTTAAAGAACTAAAAGTATCTTAAAATAATAAATAATAACTTAAAATATCTACAGAACGAAAATAAGTAAAACAATGCAGTATAGTTTGAGTAATGTAAATGTTGAGGAAAACATGGGAACATGGGCAAAATGGGAATGTATATGCAATGTATCCATCACATCCACAACAATATTTTAAGCAGATACCACAGATTTCACATTTCAGACCAAGGCCAGAGCTTTAAGCTGACCAGCTGTATAGAATCTACAGTAAACACTTGGCTAGGTAAGCTGAAGGGTGAGCAACGTATGTTAAGTAGTCTGCTCAGGTGTGGTGAGCGGTCTGAGGTCGTACCTGGATCTTGCAGTTGACAAACAGCTCCTCCACAGTCTTCCTGTCTCTCTCATGCAGGCCTGCATGATGCATGCCGATCCCAAAGGCCAGTGTTAGCTTCAGGTTAGAATCCCGCACTGTGGCGATGATAGCCTCTATCTAGAGACGGACCAGAGCACAGACAGTGACGGATCAAACGAACCACACTCAATGACACAGCAGATAAGAACATTGACAACACGCTCGTGTTGGTTTTATGCAGGGTTACTGTAAAACTGTTTTCTCTCCAGTAGGGATTGTATCCATACTAGTACTCTTATGGATACTGCTTATTGGTTAGGCTCCTTATCGATGGTCTTATCGGTTCTTTTTGATTCTTTTATGAGCAAAAAGAGGATTAAGAAAGAATCCACATTGCTTTATTATTCTTGTATGTAAACAAATAGTGTTTCTTGAGCAGCAATAGAAGTTCTAAAATCTTTAGAAGACATTCTCAGCTAAAGAATTTTCTAAGTGATTATCTTTCATTGATAACCCTGTTCTTCTGATCAAACTCCGTATGACATGCTGCTGTTTCCTCTCGTACTTTTGAGGGTTTTATTGGGTTTGAGACAACCAGAATTCTCAGCATCTACTGGAGTCAAATGTTTTCTTCTCTCTGATCATGATGTGTGTCTCCCGCTGTGCTGAGCCGGAGACACAGAGACAGAGAGAGGACGTTTGAGAAGAGGACATCTCACTCCAGAACTACGAAAGTACCGATAGCACAACTTTTCACTCCGGACTGCATCGATACTGACAGGTTTCTACTCATTTACAACCAGTTCCTGTTTAGAACCGGGTTTCGGGGGCATCCCTACTCTCCAACGTTGTTGTGACCTGACACCTGTAGAAGGATCATTTACAAGACCACCATAGTCCCAGTTCATTTGCAGACATCATGAGCATGGCTCTCCTCTGGTTCCAGTAGGATCGGGGCATCTTGCCTTGTGTTATCTAACGTCTTCCAGCCAAGACAAACTGTTGGCTTCAAGGTCAAACAGGTGTAACTGGTTTCAACTGGGTTCTGTCCTCCATATTGTGTTCTTTGTCTTTTGAAAAATATTATATTTGAAGGTAAAGTGTGAAAAAAAGCATTGACTATGCACCAGTAAAACTGATTTTAGTTATATATATATATATATATATATTTTTTTTTTATCACTATAATCAATTATTCAAACTACCATGCATCTTTCAAATACTAATAATAAGTAACAGAGTGACTGCCCAGGCCTGGCAGAAGAGAGCCTTTGGGGCAGCAGCAGAGGAAGAAAGAGCTGTCAGGTCAGAGGGGGGGTTTGAGGCGGCGGGTGACCCCGGGTGAGAGTTAAGCAGCTAACGCCAGAAGCCTGTCAGTCAAACAGCAGGGAGCTGAGCTGCTACACGGGCCAGCGCAGAGAAGCAGCAGCACATGTCAGCGGAACACACACAGAGGCCAGGGACGCTGTGCACACACAGACAGGAGCTGGGCCTCTGTTATGTATCTGCAGGGTTCAGGAGACACAACTGAGGACTATGTATCATCTCTAAACCTGAACCATAGTCGAGTTCATAATGCTACAACATGCATACTAATAGTAAACAGAGAAGGTGACCATTGAGATGATTGTCAGCAAGTGATTTTTCACTTTGTCACTTTATAGCAAAGATGAGGAATACTTTCCTCTGAAGATCAGCCCTCAGCCCTCCACCTGTATGATCTATTAAACACACAGAGCACTACACAAGCTCTATGGCCCAAGTGAAGGCTCAGTGATGCTTTGTTTATGGAAATGTCTCAAAGGTACTGATTATACAGTTTAGATCTCCATGTAGCAAATCTTCTTCAGACTTAACTTCAACTTGCTTCAACTATTTAGATGGACTGAGCCACCGCTGCTAAAAACAGTCCGATCGATCTCTATGTTATTCTGGTAAAATAGTCACCATGAGTGAGAATGGAGGGATCACATATTACACAAAAATCCATCTCTTCAGGCTTTGAGTGAAGAGGATGTGTCCTGTATAAGCCACAGCATGGACCAATCAGGCTCCTGTGTATGAAGGGGAGCTGCTATACATCCTGTCATACAGGCCAGAGGAATGTGTGAGCCGACACACAGAGACACTAGCTCGTCCTTTTAATTGCCCCGGGCATGTGGGCGATCCGTACAGTTGAGCCCACATCCATTTAGAATCACTCCATGCTCTGCAAAGCCATGTAATACATGTTGTTTCACTATAATATAACAATGCCATAAGAACTGGCAGGAAGACGGATATGGCGGTCCCGTATGTATGTGCTCCTGCTCAAAGGGTCATTTGGTGGGGAGAGATTCAAGACTAGCACCTTTTGTTAACGCTCCAAAACATCAGAGGACAGTTGAACGTTTCTTAACTCACGACTCACGAGCATCATGCTGGGAGCCTTTAGAGTGAGAGTCTCTGCAGCTGGTGACAGCATGTGTATGGATTAACAGAAGGTTAGGCACTGCTGCTAACTGCAGACAAGAATAAAGATGTAATGTACACTGTACTATGCAGTACATGACTAGGTGTCTATGTGTCCGACAGAGATGAAATCCTGCTCAAGTTTAAATAATTACACAACTTTACAAAAGCAAAGAAAGGGACATCCATTGAAATACACATTAAGTGAAGGAAATGCACAAGAACGACAGGCACATGTGCTAATATCTGCACCAGGTGTGTCAGTTCTCTACACTCACGGCTACAGCAAAGTCCCTGAATGTGATGTTGTTTACCACAGAGCTTAAAGGGACAGTTCACCCCAAAACTCAAAAAATCTGAACTACACATTTCCCTCTTACCTGCAGTGCTATTGATCAATGTAGATGGTTTTGCTGTGACTTGCCGAGTCCTGGAGATCTTCTCTCCAGTATAATGAACTAGATGGCTCTCTGCTTGTGGTGCTCAAAGCACCAAAACAATACATTTGAGAAACTCAAAAGCAACGTCCCAGAAATCACGAGCCGGTTACTGAAGATACCCCACAGACCGTGTTGTGAGCAGTTTCATGTAGGAACTATTTTCTTTCTATGAAACTACACCCTCCAACCGTATCACTGCACAGAAGGAAGCTTGCGTGATACGAATCCTGCGAGCGCCTTGTGTGTCCCGCCATCTAGCGACGCCGCTACCACTCCGGTTTTGGGGTGAACTGACCCTTTAATACCTGCCTACACGAGCTAAATGTGTATGGACAAGGTCGAGCAACCAGTACTGATCACTTGATGCTTCTGGTTTATCCAGCTTCACGTCTACTGCTTTACTTGTGGGTGACCTGCTCTCCATACTGTCCCTGAATGCATCCTGTGTAGACACAGACAGAAGACAGAATCTGCTGCTGCTGTGCCTCCTGTGTACACAAAGTACAGCGTTAGCTTAGCGTACCTCTCTCTCGTCCTGGTGCAGCCACTGTTTGGGGTTGTCCTCTGTGGCCAGGAAGGCGATGAGGTCCAGAGCAGTCAGTCGAGTTTGCCGTCGTGATGAGACAAAAATCAGCACCGGCTTGGCTGGGGAGTGGCTACGTATCGCTGTAAAGATGTATATACAAGTTTCACATACTGTGTATTGTCTGTTTGTTACTGCTGCAGTAACCATTTTAGAATGAATTTGGGTGCAATGATGCCATGTTTCAAAATGCCTTTCCTGGTGGGTGCAGCACACATTAAAGAATAAGGCTGCTGTTATTATAGATATTATTTATTTTTCTTTCTGTCAATAAATCCCATTAAAAAACTAAAATCAAGTGTTAGTCTGTCACTGAATACTTTCCTCTCTGTCAGTTTAGTCAACTACAGCTACCAAAGGATTGTCAATGTGGTATACACATGCGTACTGTGAGGTTTAACAATGGATAACTTTGGATTCCTGGTCTCTTGAATTACCTGAAACACACACATGGATTGCATATTCTGCTATTATTACTTTGACATAACACAAATGGAAATAACTCTGCAGCAGTAAGCTGCTACCAACAAATCAAATGTACACATGTATAAAGGTGCACAAAGCATGTGCACATGTGCACGTGGAGCAGTACCTTGGAAGGTAGGCTTGTTCATGCTGGCCATGCGGGGGCAGTAGTGTTGCCCTGGGAAACCATGGATGTGAACTTCCAGCGGTACGGGGCGAACAGACGGACGGAAGTTAAACAAACCCACCTGTTACACAGAGAAGGGGGGGGGGATTTAATGTGAGCAGCTGCCAACATGAAGCCCCATCTGGCTGTAATGCAAACTGTCTGTCACTGTCACTGAGGCACAGAGCAGCCGGCCACTGTTGGACTCTGCTGTGTTGGGTTTCACCTTTGATGCTGTGTCTGTTGTGTGAAGAGGTGATATGCTGGTAGTGGTATGATCAGCGGCACGCGATCAGAATATAGGACGTTGTGAAGAGTAAATGGTATATGGACCAGTCAAAGTGCTTTCATTCATACAATGACAGGAGCTACCATGCAAGGTACCACCTGCCCATCAGGACTCTAACATTCATACAACATTCACACACACAGGAACAGCCTGCAGGAGCAACGTGGGGTTAAGTGTCTTGCCCAAGGACACATGGACATGGACTAGCGATCAAACCGCCGATCCTCTGATTGAAGGACGACCCTGCTCTCCACTGAGCCACGGTGGAGTGCAGTGCATTATTGGGTGTGCGTGGTGTTGAGGGCTGCTGCATGTCTACAGACATCTTCAGAGCCTGGCTAATGGACTGGACAGCTCAGTCCTGACAGATGAATGGATGGCAGACAGACAATCCTGACTTGATCAGGAAAAAGTTACATGACCAAAAGGACATTCAAATTTGTTTTCTCAACCTCATCCAGATCTGTGGAACTTCTACTGCTCCGGATGGTCTGTTGAATATTACTGATGGAGAGCCACACAGTCAGTGTTCTGAGCGGTCCCTACCTGGGCTACTGGGATACCTTCTAATGGACCCACATGTTGGGACATTTTGACCCAACAATGTTGGCTCAAGGTGCAACCAAAAACATTCGTAATTATCATGTGTGAGTGGTTCTTTCAAATTATAGTTTTATAGACCTTTGATCTTCTAAAAAGGTTTCAAATTTTTTCATCAGACAAAAAATGAATAAACAAACACATTTTGACCATGTGTTTGGGCAGAGAAATGGTCAAATGTACAGTTATAAACAGTGAATAACGACAGCTTTAATGTTGACATGCTGGCCCAAAGAGAGACTCTACTGGTATTTGCTGTTAAGAATGGACAATATGAAAGAATGTAACAATAACCTGCTTTGAATCATTTGTTCACATTGGCGAGCTCAGACTGCAGCTAACATGAGCCTTCATGGAGGTGTGTACAATATCAGCACTGGCCTTCAGTATAGAAACAGACAATAAGTCTTGTGTGTATCATCTCTGATGCTCCTCTGTTAGAAGCTGACAGATCAGCTCATCCATCTGCTTCACTGCAGTCATTCCTGATGATTAGGACTTAAGCATGGCATCCAGACACAGATGATTATAGAGATAAACTACAACATTAACTCCAGCCCAAAAGTAGCGGTTCATCTTAATTGCTATTATTATATACATTCAATCCGATATGAAGAACGGCAGCAAATGAACCATAGAAATACAGAGCCAGACAAAGACTGTGGTTTGTGGCTGGCTTCAGTGCAGCAGAGCTCACTGTTGCTCATGAAAGTAACGAGAATCCACTGACAACGTGCTACTGAGCAGCCATGTTCTGATACGTGTGTGCTTGTGCCAGGACGAATATCTGACCTGTCCGATTCCCAACCAGTCAGCGAGGTCTCGAGCATTGGCCAGAGCGGTGGACAGACCGACTACTCGGACGGTCCTTGATGTGTGAGAGGAGATGAAGTTGGTCCGGGACACGATGACCTCCAACACTGGACCTCTGTCCTCACCTGGAAATATAATGGTACAGTCCAATCAGGGTGTTGAAGTACGACACAGTTATGTTTTCGTGCCTTCACGCTGGTATGGGTTTTATGAGATGCAACATTTGGCTGACAGACAGTCACATGCATACTATATATGCTGGTCTGCTGCAATGTGTCTCCTCATAGCAAGAGGGCTCTGGGTTCCCCTGTGTGTGTGCAGGTTTACATGTTCTCCACATGTTTGTCCTCTGGCTTCCTCCCACAGTCATAGGTCAGATTAGAAAACAAATAATAATTGGAGTCCCCATCAGTTTATTCCTACTGTGACTGCACTGTTATCTGCACGCTAAATTGAGTTCACTTCCCTTTTCTCTTGGGGCATCTTGTCCATTCGTGAGCTTGTAAATATTTGCATAGAGCTGCACAGCTGCTGTCTGACTGAAAAGCTACTTTTGGAAGCAAAATTGTATTGGCACAAACTAGTGGCCATGAGCTTACATCTTAAAAAGAGCTTATGAAAGTAACCCATTCACAGCCACTCCTGCAGGTCTGCTGTAGGCTCTTACCCAGCAGGTGGATCTCATCGATGATGAGAATGGCTACTTTCTGGACGTAGCTCCTGTTCTGCCAGCTTCGGCTCACTCCGTCCCACTTCTCTGGTGTGGTGACAATGAGGTCGGCCTGAGCTATAGCTCTCATGTCTGGAGTCACGTCACCCGTCAGCTCCACCACTCTACACACAGGTAAGAACCAGGAAACACTTCAGCCTGCTCATTTCTCTCATTATTCCTGCCTTTTCATTATGGGAGGGTATATCTTTAATAAAATAAGACATAAATACACATGAGGCTTTTTCTATGACAGCAGTTCATGCCAACTCCATAATGTATCCTGCCTGTGTGGTGTCATCCATCACTTACTGAGAGGAGATGCTGTTCTCACTTACTTCTTCCCCAGTTTCTCCTCAATCCTGATCTTCCAGTCCTCGATCCTCTCTCTGACCAGGGCTTTCAGTGGGGCGATGTACACCACCTGAACACACAGCAACAAGTACAAACAGTCATTCAATGGAGAGAAGCACTGCCAGCTGGATGTAAATGTCAACTTTCTTACCACAACTTCCCATGTTGGAGCATCTCTAAGCAACAGTAAGTTAAATGACTCACTGTGTTTATTAACATACAAATAATGCTTATAACGAGGTCAAGAAAAATGTTCCAAAAATCATAAAATGGGTTGATTGATCCTAAACGATGGTTGACGTTAAGCTACCGTAGTGTTTGACCACCAGTAAGACTTCAGGAGACATTCTTTCTATGAGCAGGGTCCCTGCTGAGCTTCACAGGCAGTGCACATGCAGGCATGTCAGGCACTGTACGCAGACAAAGCTATAAACAATGACCTCTGCAACATCACAGTACACTACAGAATATGATCACCAATAGAGCTCCTGCAGCCACAACCTGTGCATCTCCATGACCATGTAGTGTGTGGTCGCTTTGACTGAATGTGAAATTCAACATAGAGCATTGAATAGATTGTTTGCCATGCTTCTTCATTATTAATGTAATCAACACTTAGTGACCAGTAGGAACGACAGCAACAGGTCAGTCAGTCTTGAAACAAACATCCCCTTGAATTCAACAGTGAGACGGACGGAGCCACCGAGTCAAACCTTAGCAGTCGGATACTTGTTGAAGACCCGGAACATGGCCATCTCTGCTGCGATGGTTTTTCCAGAGCCCGTTGGCGCCCCCAGCAGGACGTTGGTGTCGGTGTGATACAGCGTGTGGAAGATCTGAGTCTGGATGGGGTTGAAGTGGGTGAACTTGTACAGGCTCTCGTACTCCTGGTTCCCCAAGGCTGTCACCGGCAGCGGCTGCAGGTCCAGCAGCTCTGAGAGGGGAGAGTAACGGGAATAGTTTAAGTATGTCAATGTTGTATCCTGCACAATTATTAATTCACTTTCATGAAATACAATAAAGTGTGATGCTGAATATGTGGACATGAGAATAACACACAGTTGTTGTTCAAGTATAGATGTAATCAGAGAAAACAAATAGATTGAACACTGTTGAACCCCCTTCAGCTTCTCTTATCAAAGTAACACTAAAGAAGGATCGAGTATGAAGTACGACTCAGCAACTTGATGATTCATTAGTGTCTTTGTATGTGTGACCACTATGCTCTCTCCTTTAGCTGTGTAGGGTTGCCTCCAGCTCCTGATCAGAATATATACGTACAGTATATATCTCTTCAGCTGCTTAATGCTCCACTCTGTCCACCAGCTGCTCTGTAGCTGAGTCTGTCTGCCGTTGGTGCAGAGCAGGTAGAGCACAGTGCCTTTCTTCTTACAGCTGCCTGCTGAGCTAAAACACCGGGTTGGCTGATAACGCCGCGCTCACGTCACACAGTTTGAGATGGAATCTTGTTCTCCTTTACAACGAGCAAGAGGTCATATCATCAGACAACAGCTGTATGTCTACAGAGCTGGTCGTGTGAGGGTTAAAAACACTGTTAGAAGATGAAATGAGGTTTCACTTAGGTCTGTTCAATGACGGACAGGAGGTACCCGTGTTTGGTTGGTTATCAGGCACTTCTGTATTTAACTCCCAGTGAAATGAAAACTACATTTTTCCTGTTTTGATTCTGTTACGCTTTGTTAATTATTTGTTTATCTGTTGTTACATACCAAATATATGTCAGGAAATAGTCTTTAGAGTATTTTGGCATCAACTCCCTGTGTTTCCTTTCCTTTCAAATGTTTGATGACTCACCCAGCACTCAGGGACCTCAACCAGTCAAGTGAGACTAGCTACCTCCATCGTTCACATAGAGCTGCACTTCACTGTTTGTGGATCATAGTAGCTAACACACGTGTTCATTTCTGAAACAACCTGCAGAGCTTCCATGTCATCTCTCCCTCGTCCTACTGATCTAACGACACCGTTCACTTCCCTTTCATTCACACTTTAACACGTTGAAACATCTTTTTCCCAGTTGTAAATGTTGACACCAATCTACAAGTTAAAAGCTGGTAATCACAGTAAGTTCACCATGACATGAATGCTGCTTCATAACCTCCACCAAGGAGGTCAGCGTTTTGGTTTGTTTTGTTTGTCTCTATATATATATCAGCAGTATTTCATGAAGCTTGGTGGAAGGGTGTAGCATGGGCCAAGGAAGCAGCCATTACACTCAGGAACAGATCCGAACCACACAAGTTATCATTGAGTAAAAGGGCTTCAGGACGAGGTGGAGGTCTGCTCTGTTCAAGTGCCCCTCTAGTTCTCTATGGGTTCTTCACGAGGATCTACCGTACTCTTTTAATGGTACACACCTCATTTCAGCCATTGTTCATATGAAAACACTAATTAGTGTTGAGTTCTTCCTCAATTGTCACTATCAGCATCCACAGAAATGGAATAGAGAACAGTTCCTTTCTGTTTACTGTACAGTCACAGTGCCTGGGTGACCAAGTGTTGTCCATACATAAACGTATATATCTAATGTTTGAGTTCTTTGAAGTTAGTATTTTGATGGACATGCCGACATGACAAACTGACATATATAGAAGAGACAGTTTCATTAATAAGAGACTGAAGACGCTGGTCAGACGGAGGCCTTCCTTCAGCTGCTCATATCAGCTCCTCTGTGCTGTGGTTCTTCCATGATTACTGCTGCGATTGACTCGGCTCTCACTGAGGGGAAATGTGGTCAGAACAAATAAGCTGCTTCCTTTGGTACAGTGTGGAGGAGTGAATGAGTGGAGTACGGGAGGGTTTGATACTTTTGATGTCTCTGTGCAGCTTCCAAACAGCGAAGTCATTACGTGGTGTTCTAAGCTGATCTTAGGCAGAGTATCCTTTGGCTCGGGCTAGAAATAGATCTCAGTGGAAGCTATGTAGAAGAACCTCATCCATCATTCATGTCTGTGCTAGTGTAGGCCAGCAATTTATGGCCCATTTATACCATAGTAAAAAACAGCTCACGTGACAAAGAAGTATGTTACACATGTTAATATAGCAACCAGAGTGTGTCCACAACCAGCAGGCTGAGCTGGATACAGTCATGTACATGTGAATGTTTCATAGAGACTCTGTCCACACTGAGAACACCAAACATGAGGTGACAACAACTGCATCTCTACTTTCTCTCTTTCTCAGACAGATAAACAACATTCTGAATCTGTTCCATCTCTGGAGCCTGATCCAGCTGTTCAATCACCACATGAAGAAACATGTTCAATCACCACATGAAAAAAGATGTTCAATCACCACATGAAGAAACATGTTCAATCACCACATTAAGAAACATGTTCAATCACCACATGAAGAAACATGTTCAATCACCACATGAAGAAACATGTTCAATCACCACATTAAGAAACATGTTCAATCACCACATGAAGAAACATGTTCAATCACCACATTAAGAAACATGTTCAATCACCACATGAAGAAACATGTTCAATCACCACATGAAGAAACATGTTCAATCACCACATGAAGAAACATGTTCAATCACCACATTAAGAAACATGTTCAATCACCACATGAAGAAACATGTTCAATCACCACATGAAGAAACATGTTCAATCACCACATGAAGAAACATGTTCAATCACCACATGAAGAAACATGTTCAATCACCACATTAAGAAACATGTTCAATCACCACATGAAGAAACATGTTCAATCATCACATGAAGAAACATGTTCGATCACCACATGAAGAAACATGTTCGATCACCACATGAAGAAACATGTTCAATCACCACATGAAGAAACATGTTCAATCATCACATGAAGAAACATGTTCAATCATCACATGAAGAAACATGTTCAATCACCACATGAAGAAACATGTTCAATCATCACATGAAGAAACATGTTCAATCACCACATTAAGAAACATGTTCAATCACCACATGAAGAAACATGTTCAATCACCACATGAAGAAACATGTTCAATCATCACATGAAGAAACATGTTCAATCACCACATGAAAAAAGATGTTCAATCACCACATGAAGAAACATGTTCAATCACCACATTAAGAAACATGTTCAATCACCACATGAAGAAACATGTTCAATCACCACATGAAGAAACATGTTCAATCACCACATGAAGAAACATGTTCAATCACCACATTAAGAAACATGTTCAATCACCACATGAAGAAACATGTTCAATCACCACATGAAGAAACATGTTCAATCACCACATGAAGAAACATGTTCAATCACCACATTAAGAAACATGTTCAATCACCACATGAAGAAACATGTTCAATCACCACATGAAGAAACATGTTCAATCACCACATGAAGAAACATGTTCAATCACCACATGAAGAAACATGTTCAATCACCACATGAAGAAACATGTTCAATCACCACATTAAGAAACATGTTCAATCACCACATGAAGAAACATGTTCAATCATCACATGAAGAAACATGTTCGATCACCACATGAAGAAACATGTTCGATCACCACATGAAGAAACATGTTCAATCACCACATGAAGAAACATGTTCAATCATCACATGAAGAAACATGTTCAATCATCACATGAAGAAACATGTTCAATCATCACATGAAGAAACATGTTCAATCATCACATGAAGAAACATGTTCAATCATCACATGAAGAAACATGTTCAATCATCACATGAAGAAACATGTTCAATCACCACATGAAGAAACATGTTCAATCATCACATGAAGAAACATGTTCAATCACCACATTAAGAAACATGTTCAATCACCACATGAAGAAACATGTTCAATCATCACATGAAGAAACATGTTCAATCATCACATGAAGAAACATGTTCGATCACCACATGAAGAAACATGTTCAATCACCACATGAAGAAACATGTGGGGATGAAACAAAGGATCACTCATCATTCATAACTATTTCAATTTCAAAATGCAACAATAGGCCTGCATTCATGAATCAGATGACTGACATAAGAACGGAGCACTATCAGAGCGCTTGATGTATTTTGAATTTATGAACCGTTCTCTAAATCAGCTGGGGGAGGTGCCTAGAAACAGCTGTTTGCGCCACATATAAAACTGTTAGATTTTCTGTAGATATACGAAACAAATATAAGCCCAATACTGACTAACAGCAGGGCAACAATAGGTACAATCAACCTGCTGTGGTTTGGGTAGGTTTTGATCGTCTGTTTATTGAATTAAATCCAAAGTGGAAGAAACGAGAAAACAATTTGTATTTTTGCCATCAGTAGACTTCTTTGCCGGGAGGAGAGCAGGGGCAGCGGAGCCAGGTCTAAAGTTAGTGGGTCTAACAAGGAGTCGGGGCGGACCGGGATCAGACCCCCGGTGCAGTAAAAGCCTCACACTAATTCCCCAGAATAAAGCTTTTAATGTGAAGCAGCAGCAGCACCAACTCTTGGATGCTGATGACAGCGAACATAAAAATGAAGGCTGATGTTTGAAAGCATGAATAAGAATCACAGAGTGAAACAGGAGAGGTTCACTTAGAAGTAGCGACAGACTGATATGGGATTCTTAAGGCCGGTATTAACAACAGTATATCGGCTGATTGTAATGTTCAGATAAAAGCAGATAATATAGACAATCATTCTTGCAATGGACCCCTTAGATCAGGGGTCTCAAACTCTCGGCCCGTCACGTCATTTTATGTGGCCCGCGAATCCGCCAGTAAAAAAAAAAAATTATTGTTTTTTTTAAAGTTAGACTTGATAATAAAAATATCCCCATAGTCGAAGTTATGAGATAGAAAGTCATAACTATGATAGAAAGTCAAAATGATGAGATTGAAAGTCAAAATGATGGGATACTTAAACACACAATCATAGAAGCAGCTCTTTGGCTGGTTACTGTACATTTGAAATGTAAATGTATTGTGAGTACATTGAAGACTACTTTAAACATGGCTTTAAAACACATGAAATACATTGAACAAAGTTATTGTAATAACTTGTTTGATATTTGTCTTTGCTATTTTCTTTAATAGTTTGATCTTTGATAGAGTAATGTGGGTTTCCTAACCCTAAATTAAAATGATTTAAGTTATAATAACAGAAATGTGCTTAAATATATTTTTACATTTATATAACTGCATGTACAATATTTTTACACTTGAATAAACAATAATCAAATGCAGAGACGGTTATTTAACAATATGTTAGGAGTAGTTACATTTACAACCGGTCCTTCGTGGGCGACCATGATGCTGATGTGGCCGGGAGTGAAAATGAGTTTGAGACCCCTGCCTTAGATGAATGGCCTCAATCTTTCTGAATCTCAACCTCATGGGCCTGCATACACACTAATACGGATTTATCTGCAATTAGCTACAGTAATATCGGCCAATACAATTTGTATCTTTAAAAAACATTTAAAAAAAGACAGAAATGTTTGAAGATCGGTGCAATTAAATCTGACTAAAGCCGGCGTCTGGACGCTCAGCTAATAACAGTGCAGAGGAAAAGAAAAAAGAAAGACTCGATGGTCAAAATGAGTACTTGACGTTAGTACAGTGGCTATATTTCTGCTCCATTCTATTTCATAGGGAAATATTTAGACTTTTCAGAATATAATTTTTCAAATATTTCCCTGTCAGATGTTTTCTTAGCATTTGAATAATTGTTTGAGGCCCAAAAAGGTCCAATGATGCTGATATAATACTTTTTCAGTCACAGGAGACATTTCACTACTTTATTTTACTTTTGATTCTACAGTTGCATTTTGCTGATAATCCTTTAATACTTAGGGTTTAAAATGCAGGGCTTTTACTTGTAATGGATTCACTCAGTCTGGCTCTTAACAAGGGACGGCAGCAACTGGAGTCTAACAGCTGGAGACATTCAACAGAGTCAAACAGTCCACCAACTGTTGGTGGTACTGTAGCAGAGTATTTTCAATTCAATTCAAGTTGAGTCAAATCCCTGTTGTCACATCATAAACGCGTGTGTGTGTGTGTGTGTGTACCAGTGTGTGGGGGGTGTCTCTCGGGTAAGATGAGGTTCTGGAAGTTAATGATGCAGACGGCCTCGGCCCCAAGCCAGCGGTCAGACACCACCTTGATGTAGTACTGGGAGGGCAGCGGCTCAAAGATGGGGATGGTGAACACTATGTGCTGAGGCTCTCCTGTTACCACCTGAAGGGAGGAGAACACACACACACACACACACACACACACACACACACACACACACACACACACACACACACACACACACACACACACACACACACACACACACACACACACACACACATAAATCTACAGGACACAAGAACACACATCAACCACAATGTCCTCATGTCAACCGAGGTCCAAGAAAGTCAAAAAACAAACTTGTTTCTTCTGCAGGAGGAAGTGCTCGGAGTGGTAGATGTGATCATTGATGGGATCCTCCACCCACAACCACCATGGCTCACCCACCGAGCCGTGGACCTGAATAAGTGAGGACAAGAGCACAGAACTCACACTCTTCTGAACAGACAAAAAAACACTAACTCACCAATTTTCCAGGTAATAAAAAATAAAATCAAACAGTCTTGCTAATATATATATATATATATATATATATATATATGCATTCATTCAACCTCATTCTATAAATTATTGCTGAGGCTGTAGATAATTGCTGATCCAACTCTATGGTTATTTAAACTTGTTTTTTCAATATATATGCACCACAACAAACAATCTGAAGTGGTACAGGTTTAAAGGTAGCGCCTGCATTCTTCCTGATCCTGAAGCGAGTGTCAAACTATCTTAGTTGATATTATGCTATAGACAAACTAACAGACAGTAAACCTGGGGCAGGGTAATATTCCAGGTTCAGAATACTGATTGGTTTCTGAGTGTATATGTGTGAATGACAGTCTACATGCTGTTTCCCATCTTGTTAAGAATATAATTTAAAGGGAATAACAGTGAATATTTGGATATATGGGGACATGAAAAACATCATATTTTACAAACAATTTTAGCACTGAGCATTGTGTTTTCAATAGAAAATAAAAAATTCAAAAAAATAAAGAATCAAGAAAAAAAAAGAAAAGCTGCTAGTTAAATGTTAAAGAATAAATATCTGGTATTAATCTAAATGAGGAACCATAAACAATCCTCACAGGGCTCTGAGAGTATTTATCATAATGTGTCAGTGTGGTATGCGGCCTGGGTGCCATCGGGGAGGCGGCTCATGTGTCGGTACATGTGTCCCGGCTCTGCAGCCGGATCAGGGCTAAGCCGGCGGGTCTATCATTACCACTCTCCCATGATTGAAGCATGCATCGCTAATCGGACATAAACATTCATCTTCATATTCAGCCCCGCTACAATGAGCTTCCTATTCCGCTCAGACTCTATGACAAACTCTTGAATAAGCTTCCCAAGATCCTCTCTGGCCTGCCTGCCCACTGAGGTGGGACATGCTGGCGAGGGCGGAGGCATTCTGGCTCTCAGGGACAGATGGAGATTCCATGGCTGTAAGAATAAGGTAGGGGGAGCAGATCTTCTTTTCTCCATTGTGAACATGTGACCATGACTACACTGGCTGTGTCACTGAGCAGTTTTGGTGCTCAAGAGACAGGAGGAGACAAATGCTGAAGTCCAGCCCTCCCCGGACCTTCTGAAATCTGAAACGTAGCTCTTTGCTCAGGGTTCATACACATTTTGACCAATGGATTTCCATGACTTTTCCATGACTTTAAACCAAATTTCCATGACCAAACATTTTGTGAAATCTCGGTGTATACATGAAAAAGTGAGAAAATGTAGTATTTAAACTAACAATGAGAATTCCAAACATACAGTATACCTTAAATGACACAAACGAATGAGAGACAATAGTTTGATTAAAAGAATAAACATTTATAAATATACTCTGGTTGACAGGCATTCATAACACTGACACATCATAGCTTTAGTAGCTAGTAGCATCCAGCTAGTGCACATATTGCTTTCCCTTTTGTAGTGCAAATTTTTCATTGAACCCTGTTACTGTATGGCTTCATATTAACTCCCACTGTTACTGTACAGCTGTTAGAATTGTGGCCTATCTTCTATTTGCAATTAATATGCATTCAATCCAGTTCAATTATTTAAATGAAAATGATAATCTACTCTGGCTAAAGTAGTTTATCAAGAGTAAAATAATAGCTGTGATCTATACACACCTCTGCATTAGCAACCCGCTGAAATGAAGGTACAGGCACCATAACCCTCTCATTACTTCAGGGTTCTTGAGAGCAACGTGGGACTGTTGGGACTGTTGGTACACTGGCTGTGGTCATCACAGTAAACAGTGTGAACAGTGTGATAAGAGGACATGTGAACAATACAGCGCTTTTAGAATCTCTGCTCAGCACCTCAAATGTCGTCTGATGCCAAACTCAGTGATCATCACTGTAGTTGCTGCTACTTGACTATATTGAAGACCTCTTGACCTCATGTGAGCCTCCGTGTGACGGGATGCCTTCGTTCTAAACCTTTTTTCTATCTTGCACAAAAGGTATGAAGACTTGTACTGTAGGGGGGGGGGGGGGGGGGGGTTCTCCTGAATCACACAACATAGTGGTATCACCAGGCTAAGCACATAGTTTGGGTTTAGTCTGTTCAGGTTTTGAGATATCTGTCTCTGAGATTCCTACCTACCATACAGTGGACGAGAAAGGAATCTTATTACATAAATAAAAATCATATTCAACATTAACGTGTCTTTGCAGAGGCAACGTCCCAGATAGCCTGGATAATCCACAGACCTCTAATACAGTATCATGTTTTACTTGATCATTTATTATCCTGTATTTAAGCTGCTACACTGCTTCATGTGTCAGAATCTTTGTTATTAACATTATATTCAGAAAAAAACAGTTGAATGTAGCCTGAGATTCCATGGTCAACGACTGCTGCAATCTCATTGCTGTGTACTCGACAATAAGAAAAGGATGTGAATAACACCTGTGGGGTTCTGTCCCTACAAACAATGAGGGCTGCCAGCAGTGAGATTCTCACTTTCACTTACTGCTTACTGCATCAGTGGGAGAAGCAAGAAAAGCACAGCACAGCTCACCCTGCAGCACACCAACACATGAACACGTCTGCTCGAGCCTCGGGGGCAACACACAGGTGTCCTTAAACACAGCAGCTCTGCTTCACCGCTGGCTTCTGCATGCCTGTGTTTAAGTAGTGGCACTCTAAACTGACATAGTGCAGCAGATTCAGGTTCGGTGTATTCATCGATCACTGCATTTGAATGGGATTTCAATGCTCCCTCCACGTCGTCCCAACTGTCGTCTGTGTGTATACACCAGGCTGTCCGCCCGCGTAGCAGCGGCTGAGTTGATAAAGCGCTAACGTTACAGCAGTGTGTGTTCTGGTAGTTATGTTAGCAATAAGCCAAACAGTGCAAACTGTCTGTGCAATGTAGCGGCTCGGGGGGGTCGGTGATGCACTTAGCTGTGCTATCACCCCTACCGCCAGGGGCCGGTTAAGAGTACTGAGTGAGGAGTATGTATCTTTAGGTTGTAGTAAAAACTGGCAGGCTGATAAATGTGTCTGGAATATGCAACAACAAATGAAGAACATCTTGAAGGCTATGACATGTACTTTCAATTAAATAAAATCAAATGAAATATAAAGAGAAGCAGAATACAGCAGTATGTATGTCGTCCATGTTTACCTGATCATTCCAGCGGAAGTCAGGCGTGACGATGAGACGAACCCGTAGGACAGTGCGTGTGATTGGCTGAATGTTAGCCTCCATTGTGATTGAGGGGATCTGGTGGACACACTGTTTGACTGTTAGGCCGATGTTGACATGGTGCAGCATGTGACCTGGGAACAACATACCTGGTATTAACATCTGTTTTGTATCATAATTCATCTAATGTGGTTCATACAGATTAGTCAATTCTCAAATAAATCAAATTTTCAAATAACCTTGGCAGCTAAATTCAGCATTATATACATTTATACAGCATTAATTCCATCAAGCAACAACAAAGAAGTGTCACTACTCTGCTGTTTCTCTTTACAAAAAATGTTTTTGTTCACTGAAACATTTCAATCATTTAGCTGTTTGTTTTATCTCTTTTGAGCTACTGTCAATAAAAATCATCCTAAACCACTGAAAGGCTTTTAATTTGAAACATCTGTTAGAGACATGTTGGGTCCATTGTCATATTACACCTGATACTTGGGTGCTTTGTGCCAGTGTAGTTTACAATAATTTATACAGTCTGAATATCAGTTGTTTTTACCAATCTCATCCTTCCTCATTTCCTTCAGTTTGTCCACAGTGAGCTTCTTCTCCTCCAAGCGGTTCAGTACAACATGGCTTAGGTTGTGGAACTGGCGGAGAGGGTGGGCAAAGCCCCACAGCCGCTTATCTATCATCTTACAGAGGGTGAGCAGTCGGTAGGTCATGGCCGGCCACCGCTTTCTCAGGGCAATCTCAAACAAAGCCCTGACGATTCGAGCAGCATTCTGTGAGACGTGAAAACAGCAGGAGGAGAAAAAACAAAATCAACATCAATCCCAGAAGTATATGTATTACTGCTGCAATTATAGACAGTAATAGTTTAACAGTACACTTTAAAGCTGGAGGGAAACACATTGGTAGTGGAGCAGAAGTCACTGGAAGCAGCTGTAGGAAACATCATGCTGTATACTGGTGATTAATCATGTGTGATCAGGAGGAGGTCTGGCTGGGCTCAGAAGTCCAGCTTGGCCACAGCTGTGCACTGATGGATTGCTAATGTCAGTTCTGGAGGAGAGGTCAGGTATCAGTGTTGCTTGCTGATACACTGCTCAAGTGTGGTCAGGCTGTAATTGATTTGGTCAGGTGTTATTGTGATCTGATTGTCTGGTATAGTCTGAATGCACTCTAGAGGGGGATTATTGAAATCGAACTGTGCTCTGTTTGACAGCTTTGATAGGTGAGACCAAGAGGTCTGGCTGGACACAAAAAGGCCTGAAGTCTGGGGAGAACAGATGCACCGAACAAGGATCCTGTTAACTCGTGTTCATACTCTTCTGCTCCACATTAAAGTACTGTCTTCCACTGCACAAACTACTACCAGTGTACTACAAACACTTCAATCGAGTTCCAGCTGCTTCAACCCCACTACCATTTCCTCTAATTTCGGAAATAAACCAGTAGAGCTTGTCCTTCATGATCTCATCATTAACATTATAGGAACCTGCTCAATTTTTGCTATGTAAAGTTTATCTTATGCAACTTCAGAATCCCACAAAAAGATATTTGGGTGTTGACCAGTTATGTTTCAGCCCTGATCTGGCACAGAATTTTTGAAGAGGTGCACATAACATACGTGGGCAAGTATATGAAGAATAACGCGTGTCCCAGCTGCTTGTCTATGGGTATTGTGATGTTTGTTCACCCCTTGGGTCAACAAATACCAGGGGATGAAGCCTGAGCAAGGGAAAACGACCCTGTAGGAACAGGTGCTAGCTGGGGATCATAATAAGTAATCAGTGCCTCACCCGCCACATGATACAATCATGGGGAGAACCAGCTGTAGCTCATCTCCAGTCAGCCCAGCACAGGCTGGAAAGCTCCACTCCAGCCACAGTCAGAGGAAAGGCACAAGGACTGCGCTGCTGTAGGCCTCTCTCTCAGTTCAGTGGATGACAAGAACCAAAAAGGAGAAAAGCTTGACATTTCCTGTTGGTTGTCACTCACAGTGTGTGTCTTGTGTGTCACTCCTTGGAAGAAGAAGCCGACTAGGACTGAAATACCCCGGACCGAGAAGGATTTCTGTTTTTTGCTCCATTCCCCTTTTCAAAATGAAAGGACACTTTTGGTTGGAACTGAGATTGACTTGTATTAGTCCTTATTCTCCAAGCTTGGTCAAGCCTCCCGGTGGCAGAATTGCAACATATGGTGGAGAATACTGGCATTCTGATTACTACGCTACGACCAGGGAAATTTGGTTCTGATCACCATGGAAGAGGCTATAGCGGCACTTTCAAAAAGTCAAGCAGTCTTACAAGCAGCCATTGTCAGCCTAGCCCAGCGCCCTAGGAAAACCTGGAGCCCTAGGAATGTACTTAAAAAACTGACTTTGAACGTTGACGTGGAAGCATACCTTGAGGTGTTTGAGTGGAAGGTGAAGAATGTCAAGTGGCTGGCAGAACATTGGTGGGACCTCCTTCTTCTTGGCCAGGCCCAGCGATCATGCCAGGACTTGTAGCAGAGGCGGCGAACTACAGGAGCCTAAGATGAGCCATCCTCACCCAGTATTGATACAGCCTTTCCGGTGATGAACCGATGTATCCATGCCCTGCCCACTAACACCAAAAGGCGGAGGTGCCCGGAGAAAGAATTTCCCATGCCAACCACACCATCAAGCTAGGCAACCCATATCTATTTGTCACCTCCTGCTGGAAACATGAAAAGTTGAGGCATTACAGCTTGATTTGCTACCGCCCAAAGAGAGGACCCAAACCTCGCCCAGGCCCTTCGAATTGTACAAGACATAGAGGGAACCATACAGACAACCAACCATCACTTTGCTATATAAAAAGGTTTTATATACAGAGTAGTAGTAAGATGGGAAAGGCAAGGGTAAGCCAATGGCTTGTCCCTAGCCAGTATGCCTCCAAGGTCCTGTTCCTGGCCCACCTCAGACTTGAGAAAACCATGGACAGGGTTGTGAAAATATTCTACAGGCCTGACATAAGGGGAGCCATCCAAAAGTGTTGTTGCAAGTGCAAGGACTGCCAGCTGACTGTCCCCAAGGTACCGTCTGTTATCTTAACTCCCTTCCAACTACTTGCCATGAACATAGTTGTGCCCCCAAGAAACGGTGGAGGATATTGATTCATCCTGGTCAGTACGGACTATTCCACTCATTACTCTGGGCCAGCTGTGGCTCAGTGGTAGAGCAGGATTGTCCATGTCAATGTGTCTTGGACAAAACACTTAACCCCAAATGAATGTGTATGAATGGTTAGTTAGAGTCCTGATGGGCAGGTGACACCTTGCATTGTAGCCCCTGCCATCAGTGTATGAATTGGTGTGAATGAGTGAACATGTAGTGTTAAAGCGCTTTGAGTGGTCGGAAGACTAGAAAAGCACTATACAAGTACAAGTCCATTTACCCAAAGTAAGTGCCCGATAATTAGTGCGAGAAGTATTCCTTCTGTTCTAAAGAACGGGTATAGTGCCTGAAATCCTGACAAACATTGGTACCTGTTGTATGTTTAAAGTAATGCAAGAACTCTGCAAAAGGTTGAGCGAAAAACATATATGCACCTCTGTGTACCACCCCCGGACCGATGGCCTTGTTGATGGATTCAACAAGATGTTCTAAAGCATCCAGCGCAAGGTCATGGAAACTGACTCAAAGAACTGGGACGAGCTCCTACGCCATGTAATCTTTGCCATTCGGGAGGTGCCAAAGAACTACTAGATACTCCCTGTTTAATCTCCTCTATGGTTGCCGGCCTGGGGGGCCAAAGAAGCCTGGAACTATCACCCCACCTCTGTGATTGAACACATCGACCAAATGCAGCACTGGATGGCCCAACTGTGATGAGTAGTGAAAAGACACCTTGAAGAAAAATAGCCAGGGCCGAGTTTATAACAGTGGGGCCAGGGTAAGGGAATTCCAGCTTGGAGAAAATGTTCTGGTGCTGGTTCCAACGAGTGTATGCAAATTCCTGGCAATTTGGCAGGGGCCGTAAGAAACAGCAGAGCTCACAAGAGCAGTGAACAATCAACCCAGCAACGACAGGACCTCTAGGAGTTGGTTTCTTAGTATTCTGACATGTTCTCGCATCAACCGAGGTGGACATGACGGACCCTGGAAGATACTTCGACAGAGGCCTTACCAGATCCCGAGAGCGGAATCATTGAGGTGTCTCAAAGTGCTCGGTCAGGCACCACTGTCCTTGTACCCCCCAATTTCTGCAATGACTTTTGCAAGTTGAACGAGATTTCCCGGTTTAACGCTTATTACATGCCCCGAGTGGATGAACTCAAAGAGAAGCTGGGTCCGACAAGGTTCATCAGTACCCTGGACCTCACAAAAGGATTCTGGTAAGTACCCCTGACAGAGCAGGCATTGAAGAAAACGGCTTTTTCCACACCTGAAGGATTAAACCAGTAGTCCTCGTGTTTAGGGTCCATGGCGCGCCAGCGACATTCCAGCCATGATGGACTGGATTCTTCAACCCCATCTGGTCTATGCGGCTGCTCAGTTGGATGACATTATTATTCACAACCATGATTGGTCCTCCCACATAGCCCTTTTACGAGGGGTCCTGGAAGCGCTGAGCGCAGAGGGCCTGGTGGCTAGAAATGCACCTGGACCACTACCAGGAGTATCAGGTAAAATCCATCATTTATGGCCAGCTATATTGTATGCGTAAAACAGGCAGTCCCCATAAGTTTTCACTGCATTAATTAGTTTAGCTGTGAAGTTGTCAGCTGTGTGTATGCTTGGCTTAATCTGTCAGGGGTCCACCAGTGTATTGCAGTGTATGGAGCCCGTCCTTGTGACCCTTGATTTTGGTAGGCACTTCATCCTCCAGAGGAATGCTTCTGAATCCGGTCCTGGTGCATTCCTATCCCAGGTCAATGGATAGGAGCACCCGATCACCTATACTATACTAGCTACTAAAACATGGAAAGAACTTGCCTTGCAATAAAATGGGCCATCGGAAAACTTAATATTTCCTGCTGGGACGAAGGTTCACCTTCATCACAGACCATGCAAGAGGTGCATGGTGTATGTCAGTGACCAAGTAAAACAATGCACAGGTCACTCGTTGGTCTCTTGAGTTGCAGATGATTAACTTCAAGGTAGTCCATAGAGCCAGGAAACTCCATGGGAATGCAGACACCCTAACACGGAGGGATGGGTTCCTCTGGGACATAAACCTGTTACCTAGTTCTATTACAAAAAACAACATCCAATGCAGCATCAACATGGACAAGACACTTAAACCGGTAACTGCACTAATTGTACAGAATGAACCATGACGGATTTAGTAACTGATATATTGATTTGTCTTGTAGTGTGTGTGGATGTGTAGCTCCTTTGTCCTCACCTGTGCCACATACGACAGGTCTGAGATGAGTGAGAAGCTGTCCACCTCTCCTCGGCTGATGTACGTCTGAAGCAAAACATTGATCTTGCCATAGCCATTCTCCACCCCACCTGCAGCCGGCAGCTCACAGTAGTTACACAGCAACTGTTCCAGCTCCTCCATCTCTTCATCACGGACCTTCCATCACACATGCAAAACATGATGTACAATTCATATTACAATTACATCTTTAATGGATAAGTACATCCTACAACTACATTCTGTTGTAGGACCTTAAATGTAGACTTCAGAAATAATCAGTTGGCTTGGTGGATGACTACAGGTTTAAAATGACTTAACTTTTATTTTGGAAGATAACTTTGACAGCTGTTGTTGTAGCATATACATGATGTCCTCTCACCTTAAGCTGGTCAAACTCTTCAGCCTTGGAGACAATACTGAGGATGTCAGCTTCTGTCCGCTGAGAGTTGAAAAGTTCATTGAAAGTCTTCAAAGGAGGAGGGAAAGGGAATATAAGGGGTTAATGGAGTTTCGATCAGAACAAGTCATTATGTCGGAGTGATGAACACCTACCCGATGAACACAAAAAAATCTTTCGTTTGCAAGGTGACAATACAATAAGATTAAATTAGATGATTAGAAAACTTTATTAATCCCCAGTGGGGAAACTTATTTGCCACCAAAAACTTATACAGACAACAATAGACTCATACAGACAACAATAGACACAGTCCACAGTGCACAACAGACAAAAACACATTATAAAGAATAAATAATATTAGAAAATGCCATATACAATATGATTGACATCAGTCAGATGCTAAATCTAAAAACAACATCTAAAGGTGTTCATTAAAAAATCGAACTGCTGCTGGAACGAAAGACCTTCCGAGTCGTTCAGTAGAACACTGAGGCATCCTGAGTCTCTCACTAAATGAGCTTCTGAGTCCATTAACAACACTGTGTAGTGGATGGCCTTCAAACAATCGTTTTTAACTTGGCCCTTGTTCGCTTTTCTAAAGTGACCTCTAGTGAGTCCGGAGTAAGGCTGATCACTGAGCCAGCCTTCCTGATCATCTTATTGATCCTGTTTTTATCATCCGCAACGATGCCGCCCCCCCAGCGGAGCACAGCATAGAAGAGGACACTAGCTAAGATCCCCTGGTAAAAAACACGAAGAAGCTTTCTGCTGATATCAAAGGATCTGAGCTTCCTCAAGAAGAAGAGTTTTGACGGAGCCTTTTTAAATACAGCATCAGTGTTCTTTTTCCAGTTTAATTTACTGTCCGGATAGACCCCAAGTTATTTATATGACTGGACAATTTCTATCTGCTGACCCGCAATTATCACTGGGGAGACCTCCTCCTTCTTCCTTCTGCAATCAATAACCAACTCTTTGGTCTTTCCAACATTTAGTTTAAAATTGAAATGTCATCACACCAGACAAAACATATGTTTGCTGAGGGATTGAGCAAATATCGTTCTTTGATTGAAAGGAACAGGACACACAAAATTGTGAATTTGTAACCAAACACAATTTCCATGATTGCTTTAGTTGTTTGTTTACTTTAATTGTATCATCTCTATTTCTTGGGTCGGACCCTGGGTTCAGTTGGACAGCATTAGTATAGTACCTCTATGGTGTTGTATCTGATAAAGAAGTTAGTCTACCTCTATGGTGTTGTATCTGATAAAGAAGTTAGTCTACCTCTATGGTGATGTATCTGATAAAGAAGTTAGTCTACCTCTAGTTAGTCTACCTCTATGGTGTTGTATCTGATAAAGAAGTTAGTCTACCTCTATGGTGTTGTATCTGATAAAGAAGTTAGTCTACCTCTATGGTGTTGTATCTGATAAAGAAGTTAGTCTACCTCTATGGTGTTGTATCTGATAAAGAAGTTAGTCTACCTCTATGGTGATGTATCTGATAAAGAAGTTAGTCTACCTCTAGTTAGTCTACCTCTATGGTGTTGTATCTGATAAAGAAGTTAGTCTACCTCTATGGTGTTGTATCTGATAAAGAAGTTAGTCTACCTCTATGGTGTTGTATCTGATAAAGAAGTTAGTCTACCTCTATGGTGTTGTATCTGATAAAGAAGTTAGCCTACCTCTATGGTGTTGTATCTGATAAAGAAGTTAGTCTACCTCTATGGTGATGTATCTGATGTAGAAGTTAGTCTACCTCTATGGTGTATCTGATGTAAAGGTTAGCCTACCTCTAGTTAGTCTACCTCTATGGTGATGTATCTGATGTAAAAGTTAGTCTACCTCTATGGTGTTGTATCTGATGTAAAAGTTAGTCTACCTCTAGTTAGTCTACATCTATGGTGATGTATCTGATGTAGAAGTTAGTCTACCTCTATGGTGTTGTATCTGATGTAAAAGTTAGTCTACCTCTAGTTAGTCTACATCTATGGTGATGTATCTGATGTAGAAGTTAGTCTACCTCTATGGTGTTGTATCTGATGTAAAAGTTAGTCTACCTCTAGTTAGTCTACATCTATGGTGATGTATCTGATGTAGAAGTTAGTCTACCTCTATGGTGTTGTATCTGATGTAAAAGTTAGTCTACCTCTAGTTAGTCTACCTCTATGGTGATGTATCTGATGTAAAAGTTAGCCTACCTCTATGGTGTTGTATCTGATGTAAAAGTTAGCCTACCTCTAGTTAGTCTACCTCTATGGTGTTGTATCTGATGTAAAAGTTAGTCTACCTCTAGTTAGTCTACATCTATGGTGATGTATCTGATGTAGAAGTTAGTCTACCTCTATGGTGTTGTATCTGATGTAAAAGTTAGTCTACCTCTAGTTAGTCTACATCTATGGTGATGTATCTGATGTAAAAGTTAGCCTACCTCTATGGCAGAGGTAGCCAACACGGTGCCCGCGGGCACCCTATCGCCCGCAGGGACCACGTGAGTCGCCCGCGAGACATGTTCTAAAAATAGCACTAGTCACATGGAGCTCCGTCTAAAATTGACAATATTGACAATATTTCTTGTCATAAGAGAGTTGGGTACCCAGAGGCGCACGGCGGACAGCCAGGACGAGGCCACCGCACTAGGTTTTCAGGTTCTGAATGGCGGGCGCTTCCCGTTGGCGCCAGACGCGCGCCGCGAGCGCACCCCGTCGTCAGGTCTGTAAATCCTCGGAACAGGCCGCGGGGCAACAACACAGGGGTGGCGGGGGTAGAGGCGAGGCAACGCAATCCGACCGAAAAGGCCCAGACTAGAGGTTTGAACGCGGGCGCCCGAAGACGCTCGGCTATAGACGAGACTTTTTACTAGTTTCTTCGTGGAGAAAAAGGTACCATTGGAAAAGCTGGTGTCGGTGACTACAGACGGGGCTCCCGCGATGACGGGCCGGCATGCAGGCTTCATTGCGCAATGCAAAGGTGACCCAGATTTCGCAAAATTTCTATATTACCACTGGATCATTCACCAGCAGGCGCTATGTGCAAAAAGTAACCGGCTTTAATCATGTGATGATACAAAAATATCAGAGATGTGATACCTCTGACTTTCAAATGTTGAAACAGATTAACAGAAATAACAGTTGCATGTTTAAATATGTATGTGTAGCTATACCATCATTCTTGTGGAAATCATTATTAATAATTATTGTGAGGAATAATTAACTGACATGTGATCAAACAGTCTCTTCACATATATTATTATTATTAAATGGTGATCTGTCCAACTTTGTTATTCAGGAAGTTTGTATCAAATAAGTAGCCCTTCGTACTACTCGGTACCCTTGAAGTAGCTCTCAGTTTAAAAAAGGTTGGTGACCCCTGCTCTATGGTGATGTATCTGATGTAAAAGTTAGTCTACCTCTAGTAAGTCTACATCTATGGTGATGTATCTGATGTAGAAGTTAGTCTACCTCTATGGTGATGTATCTGATGTAGAAGTTAGTCTACCTCTATGGTGATGTATCTGATGTAGAAGTTAGTCTACCTCTATGGTGATGTATCTGATGTAAAAGTTAGTCTACCTCTAGTAAGTCTACATCTATGGTGATGTATCTGATGTAGAAGTTAGTCTACCTCTATGGTGATGTATCTGATGTAGAAGTTAGTCTACCTCTATGGTGATGTATCTGATGTAGAAGTTAGTCTACCTCTATGGTGATGTATCTGATGTAAAAGTTAGTCTACCTCTAGTAAGTCTACATCTATGGTGATGTATCTGATGTAGAAGTTAGTCTACCTCTATGGTGATGTATCTGATGTAGAAGTTAGTCTACCTCTATGGTGATGTATCTGATGTAAAAGTTAGTCTACCTCTAGTAAGTCTACATCTATGGTGATGTATCTGATGTAGAAGTTAGTCTACCTCTATGGTGATGTATCTGATGTAGAAGTTAGTCTACCTCTATGGTGATGTATCTGATGTAGAAGTTAGTCTACCTCTATGGTGTTGTATCTGATGTAGAAGTTAGTCTACCTCTATGGTGTTGTATCTGATGTAGAAGTGGCTGGCGGTCCTGCCCATGTCAGTCGAGGCATAGTAGCCGGTGCGCTCTTCGAAGCGGATCATCCTGGCCTTATCCAGCTTCCTACCTGACTCCACCACAAGCTCCTTCCTGTACAGCTCCAAGGAAGGATCCATCTAAAAAAAACAAATTTAAATTACACCAATTACATTGTAGCATATGGGATAGAGACATTTACACAAGCGGCTCAATCAGTCACAATCAAGTTTAGAATGATGTTGTATTAAAAATATATTTTCATAATTAAACAATTTTTACTATATCTTTTATTATTTTTATTGATTATAGTCAAAAAAACCTGAGCAGACCCTTGGTGTGCTATGATCTTGGAAAGACAGACGGACAGGCGGCATAGAATAGGTTACACTCCGAATCACCAACCTGATAAGCCTTGTGGTTGATGCCGTAAGCCAGTGGGTTGGCCCTCATGCGAACATAGAGGTAAGTATAACTGAGCCACTTCACTGCCTCTTCCACGTTGGTGACAGTCCCCAGAGCAATCTGAATCCAGGAGAGAAAAGAGAGAAGACGCCTCACACACAACCACTAACATCAGTGGTCTCTGGCACCATCTAGTGGACACACCAGGACACAAACAGCCCAGTTTTGTTTCCATCTGCTTTTTCAAACAACAATGTCAGACTACAACTACAACATGCTTTGGACCGCAATGCAGTTAAGACTCTCTCAGCTCAAACAGGCAATAAACTAAACCAAAAAGAAACAGATGTGTCTTGGTTGAAATTAATTTGTGTACTTTATAACCCTACTTCCTTTAGGAAGAGGATCAGTTACATGCAAAGTACATCATTAGAGCCTGAGCACCGACGTAGTCGGAGCGGAGGACCTATTGTTCTTCTAATGTTTATTATTATTATCATGCGTCTTTCTTTGCGAAAAGGAGGTGCTTGGGATACTGGAGTCGGGGCGAAAATTGCAGACAGATTGGCTCAATAGCGCCCCCTATTGAGTTGCCCCAACATTGGGTTTCACCTAGCTGTATGAAATTTGGTATGTATGTGTAACGTGATGGGACGTACAAAAAATCCACTTGGAGTTATTCACTAAACCAAACAGGAAGTCGGCCATTTTGAATTCTATGACGTCTTTGGACCGTTTCAAGGCGCCGTACTTTAACGAACTCCTCCTAGAGATTTAACCCGATTGACTTCAGATTTGGTCAGTATGCTCTTGAGACCTTGGCAGTGAAAAGTTACTCAAAGATCAAAAAGTTATCGAACTATGTATCCGTGGGGTGGCGTCAAAAAACACCATTCGCCATGAAACAGGAAGTTGTTGTAACTCGGCCGTACATTGTCTAATCTGCTCCAAATTTCTCATATGTCATAACATCCTGACCCAGAACACATCTATATGACAATTTAGAATCATAGTAATAGCGCCACCTAGTGGCAACAGGAAGTTATAGGTTGTGTACTTTGACATCCTGCTCCTCACAGATTAATGAGATCCCTCTCAAATGTTGTCAGAAAAGCCTTAAGACCTTCATAATGCTTCATTATGAAGATTGTAAGAATTCGTTAAAGGGCAGCGACGTGGCGGCTCGGCGAATTTCGATCCTTCACCATGAAGAAATAAACTGATGTAACTCGACTCCACATCATCAGATCTTTACCAGATTTCACATGTTTGATGAGACTCCAGTCCTGAAGACATCTACTGGCCAATTATGTATAATAGTCATAGCGCCACCTACTGGTAACAGTCAGTTAAAGTCTTTATACTTTGGCTTGTTTCTCTTAGTAGGTAAATCAAATCAACATCAAATTAGTTCAACACAAATGTAAGAAGTTCATAATGCCAGTTCATGAAGCTTTTGATGTTTCGTGGAACGCCTTTGCTATGGCGACAGTCTTTGCCATGAAAAACGAAGGTGCTTTTGAGGGGCTAAAAATGATCGAAACATAAGCAAACTTGGCACACAGTTTTAAAGCCCATAATGTAGTTATATAATATGATTTTATTGGTTCAGAGTGGCAAATCGGCTCAATAGCGCCCCCTACAATATTTCGACGATTCAGCCCTCGCAGTACGTTTCACCTAGATGTATAAAATTTGGTAAGCAGATGTATCACATGTAGACTTAAAAAAAAGTCTCAGGGGTCTATGCGCTAAACCCAACCGGAAGTCAGCCATTTTGAATTTTGTATGAATTTCTTGTGTCTTTTTTAGAATTTCCAGGCACTGTGTATGATGGTCACAGAAATGCATGGCCGCGTCAACCAGAGTCCTACCAGTACACTCGACATGCGTGAAGTTGCGAGGGCCCGATCAATGCTGCTCGCAGCTTTAATTGTGTTTGTTATTATAACAGAATAAGGATCTTTTTGATTTTTCACTAATGTACTGACATATCTGCAGATGTGCTTTGTGGTGAAGCCTTCATCACAGAATAGGTGACATAATTCATAGGACACAACATGTAATCAACAATTTGCATAACTATGGCGCCTATTTTTCTACTTTCCTTTTCTTCTATTTTCTTGTCTTTTTTGTTTTCATTTTCACCCATAAATTCTGTTCTTACTTTGTATTTTCTGGCGTATATTGTTATCTTGCTGATTACTGATTTGCATGGTATGCTCTGTAAAGTCAACTTAATGATATCATATGTGATCTGATAAAGGCTTGATGCTGAAATGATTTCCGTTCATTTGTACTAAATGGAACCACCAAAAAAGAACACGATATGAGGTGTCTCCTCCTTTATTTTTGCCAGAGGAGGGTCACTTTCTAACCGTAATTTGTTTTGGGGAAAAAAACTAAGATACATGTTGATACATCACATGGCAAGATGTTGAAAAAGAGCACATTATAGCAGGGGTTTAATAAGCTGAATGCAAAGATTCCAAACTAGATTACTTATTTAACAGTAATAAATTAAAAAAAACATGTAAATGCAGACAGGTAATTAAGAATCCTATTACAGAGGCTAATATGTTATTAGTTTTTCCCCAAAAGGATAAATATTTTTGGTTAAATTTTTTGTTCCTTCCTGCTGCAGCAAAACTTGAGCTTCCCATGCATTTCCACACCCTTCCTCTCCACAACTGCCTTTATTTTTTCAGAGAGGAAAGAAAGCAATTTTGCATCTAGATTGGCAGAATAAAGAAAACATCACTTCTAGTCCTGTCTAAACAGGGCTGATGGAGACTGACCTCAGCGTTGAGGTTGTCAGCCAGGCTGTCCAGGAACTGACTCTCGATGGGGTTCTGCTGGGTGAGCAGAGTCAAGTAGTGGCTCAACTTCTCGTGGGTGGTGATGATGGTGCCCTCACCGTACTTGTCAAACTGGGGGCGACCCGCGCGCCCGAAAATCTGCATGACGTCCAGGATGCCCAGATCCACCAGGGCACCGCGCTTGGCATCGTAGATCTGAGTGCCCTGTTACTCACACAAGAGACAGAAGTTATTTAGATTTGATGCCGATACAGTTTCAGCACATTCAGATAACAGTTTAACAACAATGAGCATTTCAATATTATGATTTTTTTGTAAATAGATTGTAAATTCTTCTACATTTATAGTTAAAGTATTTAAAGTATTCTGTAGTGTTACTTTTATTAATTCAAGTCATTTTGGGATTGCGCTCTCTTTTGCTATTTTTCTGTCACCATGTACAGAACCACATCAACAATGAATTGATTCTACTAAAAAGTATTATGTGTGTATCAAAGCCTGATGTCTCTTCTTCCTCTGTACCATGAAGCTCCATTAAAAACACATCAATGAGCCTGACATCTTCTGACATCTTCCTTCATTATCATCAACACACACACATTGTAGTGTATTTTTGTTCACTCCCACAGACACTATTCTGCTTCCACAAATACTAGTTTTTCCTGTTTGAGAAACGCTTGTTAAAGTCGACTGTTTAATAAAAATACAGAGCCGGATATTTACGAGTTGTTTTTAAAGATTTATGTCTTCAGTAGAAAGAAATGGAGTTTGTGTGTGTCAAAAAGAAACACTTTAAAGCCCTCAACTATTAAATGAATACTTTGCTTCAGTGCTGTTTGTTAGCAAACAACTTTGAAATAAATTAAATTACTAGGAAGTAATTGGAGCCGTTGGGGTCCCTGAAGGTCTGAGACCTCAGGGCAGCTGCTTACTTTGCCTCGCTGGTTCCAGGTTTGTTTACAGGAATTACGAGCAAGAAAGGAAGACAGCAAGAAACAAACCAAGACAACTGATATGCATGAAAGAAAGCAAAACAGAGAAAATAGAACCTTGATGATGACTGCATGGGCCGGTAGGTTCACTCCCCAGGCCAGGGTGGCAGTACAGACCAGCACCTTGAGGTGGCCCTTGGAGAACATGCTCTCCATCAGGCTGCGGTCAGACCGCAGCATGCCAGCATGATGGATCCCAAAGCCTTCTGGGAACATCTCCTTCATCTGCTTGTTTCTGGAGCGCTGGATCTGAAAGAGGTGGTCTGAGAGGTTAGTTTAAAAAGAGGAAAGAAAAGGGCTCAGGGGAATGTGACGCAAAGCAACTAGCACTGGGGTTTTGGATGTCTGAGGTGGAAAATTAGCAGAGTTTCAATATCCTGTTGGACTGCACAGAAACAAGAGGACTCCTGGGTATTACGGTTCATTTTAATAAAATGCACAGGTGTTGACTTGCTGTGATTTCAAAGAATACACACAAACACACTCACACACACATACACAGAGTCAGTCAGTCAGATTGAGCTGTGTGCTGCTGACTGACAGTCGGGCTGTGACCTGGTCGGGCTGAGGGGAGTCCTCATCACAGGACTTTATCTCTCTCTCTCTGGGCATCTAAATAGAGGTCAGCGCCCTGTGCTCCTCTGAACTGCAAAGAGAAAGCCCATTACTGCCAGCAGCTGTCTGCCTCACACAGTGTTTGGGTTGCAATGCCGGTCTGGATTTGTATGCAAACCTTGTGGATAAAGGTGGAGGAGGAGGGGGAGACTTTAAGTAACCGACTGAGCAGCAGGTATATTGACTGAAAATGAAGTAAAATGCTACAGAAGTAAATATTTTCTTCCATAATATGAAAACAATGTGAAAAAAAAAAATAGCTTAGTATTAGCCTTTTTATGAAATTATTTCTACGGGACAAGTTGCTGTTCACTTCAGTGTACGGTAATGTTAACCTTCATTTTCAATTTTATGTTGCAATTACTCGTAGCTAATTAATTACTTTACTGTGTGCATGAGATATTATACAGTCAGGGCCATAAGTATTTGGACTGTGACACAACTTTTCTAATTTTGCCTCTTTACAGACTCCAGTGGGTTTGAAAGTAAGCAGTCAACATGTGGTTGAAGTGAAGACTTTCAGCTTTAATTCAATGGATAAAACAAAAAAAATCACATTAAGCGTTTAGGAATTACAACCACTTCTACACAGCCCCCCACATTTTCAGAGGCTCAAAAGTAATTGGACAAACTAAGATAAATGTGAATATAATCATTAGTTTTAATACTAATTTAGGAAAATCCTTTGCAGTCAATGACTGCCTGAAGTCTATCACCCATAGACATCACCAAACACTGAGTTTCCTCCCTGGAGATGCTTTGCCGGACCTTTTACTGCAGCCTCCTTCAGCTGCTGCTGTTTGTGGGTCTTTCTGCCTCCAGTTTTATCTTCAGTAAGTGAAAAGCTGCTCACTTGGGTTGAGATCAGGTGACTGACTTAGCCATTGAAGAATATTCCATTCCTTTGCCATAAGAAGCTCTTGGGTTGTTTTTACAGTATGTTTTAGGTCATAATCCATCTGCACTGTGAGGCGCCGTCCAATCAATTTTGTAGCATTAGGCTGAATCTGAGCAGATGGTTTAAACACCTCAGAACTCATCCTGCTGCTTCTATCAGCTGTGACATCACCAATGAACACCAGTGACCCAGTTCCATTGGCAGCCAGACATGCCCATCCAAAGCACTGCCTCCACCATGTTAGACAGATGATGTGGTATGCTTTGGATCGTGAGCCGTTCCTTTCCTTCTCCACACTTTTCTCTTCCATCATTCTGGTACAAGTTCATCTTGGTTTCATCTGTCCAAAGAAACTTGTTCCCAAACTGGTCAGTCTTTGTCAGATGTTTTCTGTTAAAGTCTAATCAGGTCTTCCTGTTCTTCAGTGTAACCAGTGGTTTGCACCTTGTTGTAAACCCTCTGTATTTAGATTCTTGAAGGTTACTTGATTGCAGTGGTGGGCCGTCAGGGCCTGCAAGGCCTTCTCTGCTGGCCCTGACAGAATCACAAAGTTATAGCTATTTTATAATTGAATCATTGTTCTTAAATACACTACATGTATTATAATTTATAAAAATATGTTTCCCATTATCTTATGTTCTCATTGCACAGCTCCTGTCTTCCTCAGTTGCTCTGCTTCCAGTGCAGCTTGTTTTAAGTAGAGCTTTTATCCAATCAGATCTCACCTCTGTGTCTCTAAAACACACGGATGTACTGAACAACCGTGAGATTAAACTCTTCATTAACAAAGAAAGGAGGATGGACTTTGTCTTTAAATAGTGAACAGCAGCTCTGGTAAGTTAAATGCGTTTGTTTTTACATCTGCAGCAGCTTTAATATGCTTGTTTATATATTATTATTTGTACAACTTGTTTTTATGAAGATGGATTTTTGTTTAGTTTAATATGTGATAGGAACTATTGTTACGTCCTATGTTGCTCTGGGGACATATTTAGTCGGTGCCAGTGTTGCCAACTTGGCGACTCTCTCACGCAGCAGTCCCAGCTGCAGTCAGAGAAGAGAGGAGACACACTCTCGGCGTATTCATGTATCTGCACTCTGCAGTTAGTGTATTTGTAGGTGTTGAGCTTCATTTCTACACGAAACAAATAATAACCGTAGCTGTGGCGTCATAATGAGATGGTTCAGCAGTGAAGGCCCAGGTATAAAATGCACGGCCCGCCACTGCTTGCTTGACTTTAACAATGATGCGCCTACCTCCTCCAGTGTTCTTGACTTCAGTAGATGTTATGAAGGGTTTTTCTTCACCAAGGTAAGAATTCTGCGATCATCCACTTCCGTGGTCTTCTGGGCCTTTTGGTGTTGGTGAGCTTGCCAGTGAATTCCTTCTTTTTAAGGATGTACCGAACAGTTTATTTGGTCAATCCTAATGTTTCTGCTATCTGACTGATAGGTTTGTTTAGTGTTTATAACCTAATAATGGCCTTCTTCACTTGCATCGACACCTTTTTGGTCCGCATTTGGTAGCTGAGAGGACCAGCTACCAAATGCTAATTTAACATTTTGAATCCTATTATCTGCATCATTTGTCATGAAATAGAGACAGAACCGACCACATCTGGCCATGAAACCGTTTGTCAGACAATTGTCCAATTACTTTTGAGCCTCTGAAAATGTGGGGGACTGTATAAAAATGGCCATAATTCCATAACCGTTGTAATATTTTTGTTATATCCATTGAATTAAAGCTGAAAGTCTTCACTTCAACCACATATTGACTGATTAGTTTCAAATCCACTGGAGTTGTGTAAATAAGCAAAATTAGAAAAATTGTGTCACAGTCCAAATACTTCTGGTCCTGACTGTAAGTCCCAGTATAACGGAAAATACATTTTCCCAGTTTCAATCCTGTTTCCCTGTCTTAATTGTTGGTTCATCTCTTGTTATATGTCAAATATAGAACAAAATGCTTATGAATGTATTTTCTTCTCTGTAAAACGTTTTTGAATGTCTGATGACTCATCCTGCACTCAGAGGTGTTTGCATAATCATCAGACTAACGAGCCACGGCGCTCATATAGAACTCTACTTCACTGTTTGTGGATCGTAGTAGCTAACGGAGCGATATGGACAGATGTGTGTTATCAGTGTCACTGCAGCGCGGGCAGGAAGGCAGAGTCATTGCTGCTGGATGCATGGCCGCACGACATTTTTTCCCCCCGTCCGTTTAAAAAATAAATTCTGTCCCCAGTACCTTTGTTTTATTTAAAAACATTTTTTTATTTTATTATACCATATTTATCCCGGTAAGTCTGCAGTTGACCCATCCCTGTATATAGGGAACAGTGGGCTGCTGCCCGGGGAGCCGCTAGGGGTTCAGTGTCTTGCTCAGAGACACTTCGACACATGACACGTCCCGTCGACATTGCAGTTACCAGACAACCCTCTTAACCCAGTGAGCCACGTCCACCCACACTACAATGCAAAAACAACTCACCAAGCCTGTAGAAGGCCATAAAGGCTAAGTCAACAATACCTCAAATACCAGAGAAGATATCAAACATATCTTAGGAGCCAATTATTTCTTTATTCATACATATTTGAAACCTATTTATTTAACGTCTCTCTGGTACACAGGTGCTGTGGTAAAAGCTGAAATGTGACTCGTGTGTGGTAAGACGGCGAGGCTGCTTAGTGATACCTTACTAAACAAGTGCCATCGCTGTTGTTTCCGTTTACACTAGAACACAAAGCAGTACCGGGCATATGTGAATTGAGTAGATGATGTCATCGTGTTTCACACGTCCACATGAAGACGCAGTAAGCAGACCTAAATGTAAACCTCTGTGTGCATGTGCACCAGGGCAAAACCAAGAGACAAATCCACTTTCACAAATACCTGTTTACATGTAGACATGGCTTTACTTCACCCGAGACTGAAACCTTTTTTAGAAAAAGGCACACACCATTTCTCCCTCAAATTGACCAATTCCCCCTACATTACTGACTCCCACTGCTGGCCTGAGGAGGACAGAATCAGACCCTCTGCTCAGACCAACATGTATGAGACTAAGTGCTAACTCAAGGGCATGATCCCTCACTGGCGTCCCACCCATGGTGACAAGACATTTTTGTTTGATGGGACAAAGCTTGAAGCACGCTGCCTGACTGATTTCACCAGCTGCACCTTTAGTTCAGGCTGAATTGGTTTGAATGAATGACTGCCTTTGAGGATGTATAAATGCATGTATGACTCATTGCATCTCTCCACTCTCCCTCTTTCATGCCTTAACTTCCACATTCAGACCAGGTGTGTAGAGGTCAGACGACACAACGTACGACCTTTAAGAGTTCACACATGTAGATTCTTTGGCACCTTCTACACAAATCTATATCCCCCTTGACCCAAACATTGTGTGGCAGTGCATTTGTTATGCTGGTACCCTTCCACTTCCACTTCCATGCAGCGATATATTCAGATGGTAATCCCATCAAAAATACAATGGAACAAAAAACAATTCTACTTTGCTGTCTAAAGCCATTTTCGTCCTTAACACCAGGGCAAACTGGGGCCTGGTGGGACTCCTCAGGGCCAGGTTGAGATCCACAGGAGCCAGGGAAGGTAGGTAATTGAAATGCTACGGCTGAGGCTTTGCTTTGAGGTGTCAGAGAGTGTTACAGCCGTGCTTCCAGCCTCTAATCTAAGGTGAGGTAGCGCTGATGTCTGCTGTGCCATGGCTGCATTTGAGATGGCAGTGACCTAAGCTCCTGATCAGGTCCCATTAGGCCCTGCCACTCGCTGCTGCTCCTGCTGCGGAGCTCACTCTGTCCACAGACAGCCGGCTGCCAGCTCCACTCACCGTCTGTCGCTGCTGTAACTATGTAAAGATCAGCCAACACCAGAGCCGAAATAAACTATTCAAGAGGCCGTAAAACATTCTCAGGGCCGTTAAATAGAGGTAGAAGGAACTAACTGCTTTTACATTTCTCCTCCCTGATCCTTTCAGAAATAGTGTTCAGCAGACGCACAAGCATTTTTAGAAATGTGGAAGCATCGGTATTACCATGCAGCACACTACAGCTTCAAAGCCCAGATTCCAAAGTGTAAAATTGCACCAAAATGAGGCAAAGAAATACCAGAGCTCTGTGGTGAAGAGGAGGCTTCTGTCTCCCCCACCAACACTGAACCACTCATTTACTCTGTTAAACGGAGGCAGTATGGCTAATTGTTGATTTCATTTAGTGGCCCTTGACGGTCATAATGTTTGGTGCTCAGAGAGGCTGCTGTTAGTGCTGGATAGGCAGGAGAGAGTGGGAGGATGAGCTTCCACTCACATCCACTCTACTCCACTTCTCCATCACGATCCGCCTCTACCTCTAAACATTCCATTCTGTTTCAGCTCCATCTCAGGTAGAGATTCACTAAAGCTACTGCAAAACATTGTCAGCAATGCATCATTTCACACAAGTATGCTTTTTGTTTTACAATATAGTGAGGTATTGTTCTACTGCAGTAGTAAATGAGCTTAATCGTAGTTTTGCATTAAGTGCCACATTTTGCATATCTCTGACACACAATGAAAGGCATAATAAAGTGCTCTCTGCTGCTGTATTGTGCATTCTAAATGTAAAGAAGAGCCACAAGTATCTCTCAAAGTCTACAAGATGTTGCTGTTCCACACTCTGGGCGACCTACTGCCGCTGAGGTCAGTGTCCTAACGCTCTCTCACACTTCTTCTATCCCTCTGCTATCTGGATGTGCATGACTATTATAGTTGCATCTCTTCAGCCTGAAATTGTTGATATCTATGAATGCCTGTATTTAATAAAATCTGAAATGGAATTAATATTTAGTGATGCTTTTAAGGTTTTTATTGACTTGGACTTAACGTATGTGCCTAAAGAGTTGTTTATCTTGTTTATGTGAAACAGGACAGGGGATATTATGGTTTTACTGTGCTAATATAAAGATATTCAGGAATTATAGATACAAAATAAAGAAAAGATGCTGCGCTGTATATTTAAAAAAATTAAGTTGAGCCACAAAGTATCGATGGGATCAGTTTCGACTTGTTAGTACGGCACACAGAATGTCTCAATGCTGGATATGTGTTGAAAGGAACAGTGGAAGAGTTCAGAAATTTGTATTCTGTGAATTAACAATAGATGTCATATTTCATGTTTGTCCTTTTGTTTGGACAATAAAAAGTAATTCAAAAGGTAAATGGAGATGCTATACACGGTGTATCAGAATAGTCAGACTGGATGGAGACGTCCTCCGGTTTCTTCACACTGTCCCACTACTTTACTGAGCCGTGTTTCTATTTAAGGCCATTTCTATGATATGTGTGTTCGTCACTCCACTGTGTCATTCCTATTTTCCAGCAGCCTTTGCGTTGCAGCTCATTGTTGTAGATCAGTGTACCGGGGGCTGGTTTGGCACGGTGACAGGTTGTCATGGATCTGACACAATGAAAGGACTGGTGGTGGACTAGACTTGTAAAAATAGCACCAATGAAAGCAAACACAGACATTAATGAGCCTCTGCTGGTGCTGCTGTGGAGTCCCTGGAGGCCTGGCACTCACAGGCATCGCTGTGTCTTGTCAAACAGAAAGACATGAAAGCTGCACATCTGACGACCACAGAGATGGAGAGTTTAAAGAGAAAAGATGAGGGTGTGTCAGTACATCTCTACAGCATCACTTCCCAAAACTCCTTCTTAAGTTATACCCTTTAACAGACACATCTTTCATTCCACATGCCATGAATGCCCACCATAGAAAGCATACTGTAGTGCTGAAGCTGCTCCACAGCCCTCGATAAGCTACGACAGGCCTGTAACGTCATCTGTGTAATGGACTCATGGGACCACAAGGTGTCTCTTAACCTCCACAGTAGAGCTCCTCTCGAACCGGTCACATGGTTCCATCTCTGGGTATTCAAACGCAAGGGAGACGGGGTGTGTGTGTGTGTGTGTGTGTGTGTGGGGGGGGGGGGGGGGGGGTAGAGGCTGGATTGTCGGAGTTGGAGCAAATGAAAGTCAAATGGTCTCTTGAATACAATACTCTCTGGAGAGAGCTGTAGGCAGAGGTTGGGGTAATATGACATGCTTCACGCCATCACAGTTATTTTGCTACTTCTTTACATTTACATCATAAACATTTGTAGAATCAAATCCATGTTCCTTCTGATTCATATCATAGCTGCTTTAATACCTCTTTTCCCACCCAATGACCAACCACAACTGAAAGACAAACAGTGTACAGCCAGTGGGTGATGAATGGGGATGAGATGTCCTTGTCCCCCAGTAGCAGAGGGGTTGTTTAGTTGAATGTGTTAGTCTAGTCTGCCTGATGCGCCACAATGCGTTGCACGAGCGTCCCAGAAGAGGCTCTCACTGTGCTGTGTGTCGATGAATCCATGGCGCTGTCCGTGGTGCTGATGCAGCAGGAGGATGGGTAATTGTGACTTCTAAAATGACAGTCACTAGTTCCACTCACTAGTTGTGAGGATTGATCCAGCAATGATTTGGCAGATGAATCAATAATGAATATAGTAGTTAGTTGCAACCGTGTTGACACAGGTTACCTTTTTTTTGTTTTTTGTTTGTTTTTTAAGATCTTAGTTATTGGTAATTCAAATACTTGCCTCTTCAAGCATGAGGCAAACACTTAACATGTGCATGTGCAAATCAACACTCACTTCTAAACACCAACTACACTCGGGAAGCAGTGTAATGTGCTACCACTTCATTCTCAGTCTTCACACACGACAATCCCTGCAAACGTTTCACTTCACAACAGCATTTCCTGATTATGTTTGTAAAAACTAAATCTGGCCGGCATTATGTTTCTTCCCAAATAAATGTGCTCATTCTAATGAGTTGGACATGCACTGTGCACAAATGTCTTTAATGAGCAGGCCCTCTCAGTATCATTTAAAAGATATTATAGCTGGTGATACCGGTATATGACAACCCAAGAAATAGGGGCACGTCAAAGCCTCATTTTGAACTGTTCACCTGTAACAGCCACACACAGCTTTCTTTATGATACACCACTTCAATACCAAGTGTTGATCAAAAGGCAGGACTGGAGGACTGTTGTATAAAATGCCCTTTCTGAATGTATTTATTATTCACCAAAAACGGTATTTACAAGAATTGATTAGAGTGGTGCATTAAGATATCTAAGCTTGATTGACAGCCTCTCCAACCCCCCGAGATTAAGCCAATTAAATAACATTAGGAGAGAAAAACACATAGTGGAATCACTTCTGACTTTCAAAGCTGGATAAATAAACACCAAATTATATGACTGACCTTAGAGGTGCTTTATTTCACTGCATATGCATATTGGAGATTAAAAAACACCTATAAATATTAATGCGGGGGCAATTTCCAGAGTGCAAATAAGCAGTGCATTATCTGTGTGGGCTTAGAGCGGAATCAGCCTGATGCCTCTTCCTTCGCCAGAGCAGGCCTGACCGACAAACACTCAACGACGGACTAATGGAGTGGATAATACTCATTATGTTGGCACACAGGCAGAGGGGCTAGGAGTGAATCCATGCACAGTTAGTGCATATACAACCAGATTCATTCATGGACATACACGGTGGAAACAGTTGCTTTTAAAGTACCGTTTCAAAGACTAACCAGGCCACGGCGCACCATTTTTAGTCCAATAGCGTAATCTCTTGTCTCTATTTCCAGTTTTAGAAAGCATGAAAAGTGATCTGATTTGTATACATATCCCATTTAAATAGAGGAGAGATTAGAGGCGCATCAATCTTGGCTGGCCCCAGGGAACGAAGGAGAAGGTTACTAAATTTATCACTCCGCCTTCTGTTGCAGCATATTTAAATATGGGAGTTGGAGTCTGACTGACCATCCTCTGAGGGAGGATGTAGCTCCACCTCTGTGTAGTCTCCCAGCACAGAGACCATTAATTACACACACACACAGAAACACACAATCAGTGTCCTGCTTTCATGCATGCAACACAGCACCACAACTGTGTTGTACGGAGTGACAGTAATGATGAGCTGTGAATCAGGAAATGCACTGCCCTCTTTTCTGTTGTCATGTGGCTTCTCTTGGGCGCTGCCAGTTCCCACTGAGAGCTCCCACAAGCGGAAGCTGTGTAGCTCTCGGTGTAAATGTGTAGCAGTGAAAAGAGGTTAGTCCCTCACACTCCGTCTGGATAAATAAAAAGTCCAGGAGAACCAGGTTTTTCCCTTGAAAAGGATTTGCATTGTTTGTATTTCACACCTAAAGATATGGCCACATGTTCAGTTCTGCTGCTGTAATCATCGGTGACTTTTCCTCTGGTTTTGTTTGGGTGAGACAGTAAGTGGAACATAACGATGGAATTCCAAAATGCTAAAAAGCATCGCAGCTAAATGTACCGGCACATATGTGGGACAGGAAGCTTGGTGACCTAGTGACTTTTGGGGCTCGTTGACCATCTACTGTAGCCGGCAAGCTAACCCTCAAAACACTAGCTAGCTGTAAACACGTCTGCAGCTAGCTTCATCTCTGAAGAGACAACACGTTCATTCTAGAGATGCAGCTTGGATGTCTGGCTACAACCCATGCTACATGCTAACAGAGGACAGTTGTGTTGAAGTGGATGGTGGAACAAGGCTAACAGGCTATTTGTGTTGGCAACCAGCATCATTTTCACTTTCATTTTAATGCTTGTGACTGCACACTAACAATCTCTACTATAGCCCAGTCCTTAAGTGTCAAAGAACGACACATCACCCTGCTGGGCACTGAAGCAGCATTTGTTGACTCTGGAAAATCATGTTCATTATAAAAACAAGGAATACTGTGTACACTTGTGTATTGCACTGTATGAACACTGAACAAACAAGTAAACAGAAGGCAATACAACTGAACAGCTTCTATTATGCTATGAATTTGAAAATACCAAAATGCATAGAATATTAAAAAGTAGAAGGTGGGGATTGGGAGAGTTTCCCTTCAATGCGTTCCACCGTGGCTGTATGTCAGTGTACATGTGCATTACTGCGGTGATGGTTTCATCCCGCTCTGCTCTACGTTCACAGCAGCTGGATGAGCATTAGCAGGACGATCACGCCCATCGGCTTGTTGTGCTGACCTCAGTGGAGCGGAGCAGAGAGCTGCTTCTGAAACACACTGTGGTGCGTTTGATGGAACGCCCCCCCACCCCACCCCTTAATCCCAATTTCAAAAACTCATTGAATCTGCAAAATCACATAGGTGACCTATTTCATATAAAAACAGCAAAATAAATTCTGTGGAAAGGGGATAAGTTTGCATGCCTGTTATGAAGGGATTAAAGAGAGATTGTTGAAAGCTCTCCTACCTGCTTCTCACACTGGCCGTAGTCTGGACCCTGGTCTGGTTGAAAGAAGCATGTCTCTCCATGGTTCTTTGCCATCTCGATCAGCGCCATGCCCGTCCTCACTGTGGCATTACGAGCGTGGACAAACACCATCACCTGAGGCACACAGAGACACAAGGTCAATCAATCAATCCATCAGGTTCATTCATAGAGCACCTTTCAAACAAAGCGCTTTACACATGACTGACAATACAAACAAGAAGGGAGAATATACACCAAATTCAGTTGAGAACAATAAATAAAATGACTGAATAAATTCATTATGGTAAAAAAGTTAAATAAAATAAGAAATACAATATGTATAAATAATAAAAACATGTATGCGCTGTATAAGATTGTGATGTAATAATTAGCAATAATAATACAAAACAATTATAGAACACTAGATAAATGCCAGACTGTTAAAATGTTTTATATTCTCAGCTACTCAGCTTTATCAGAGCCAGCGTCACCACATGTTTTTGTTGAACATCAATTCAACACAAGAATTGTGAAATTCATCCACAGAGACGTTGAGCTGGTACTGCAGTGGGTTGATCTGTAGAGTTCTAATGTGAAGTCAATGGGTTCTAAAGTTACTGGCTAAAATGTAAGACTCCTCAACGCTCTGCAATTGTAACCGTGCAGATGGTCTAGCTCCTCCCTTTGTTTAGGCCACACCCCAAGTCTGCTTTTGTGGTGGTGGTCTATATGTCATTCACCTCATATCGATGGAGAAAAGTCAAAAGTCAAACCCCACACAGTACCTCACCCCACAGAAGCTACATAGATCCAAACCTGAATTGTCAGAAATGTGTTTCAGATGTGGTGTAGAGGTCGGCTCCTTCCTACACTGTACCTGGCTTTGCACAAAGGTGAGGTCCTTTTGGTATGACTTTTGTTTACTGGGAAACTTCACAACCCTCTTTAACGAAGCTCCAAATTAAACTTGCAGAAATTGCTTTATGTGGCCAGGAAATGTATCGCAATGACGTGGAAGTCTGATTCCCCCACTCTCATGGACAAATGGTCTGTGGAAATGAACAGTTGTATTCCTCTTGAGAAGATTACATATAGTCTCAGAAAGAGATATCATTTATTTTTGAAAATCTGGCAGCCTTATTTGGAGTACATGGTACAACACTAACAGTAACTGTAACTATAGAGCTCTGCGTTACAATATACACTGTGTCATTGCAGTCTCGTTGTGCTCTGTCACTCTATGCACCAACCTTTTCTTTTTTTTGTTGTTTTTTTGTTTGGGTGGGGGGAATTATTTATTTACTTTATTTTATTTCATCTATTTGTGCATTTTTTATTTAATTTTTTTTCTTTCTTAACTTGTTATGTCATTTTTTGTAATGTTTAATGTACTGTGTTCTGTACGCTCTGCATGTTCTCTTGCATTGTTAAAATACTTGGAAAAATAAAATATTCTTAAAAAAAGAAGAAAGTCAAAGCCTTAGTCAGATGATGCTCCACTACGAGCCTCGGACAGCTCCAGTGCTCCTCAGTGTGCTGAGCTCTACTGCAGGGATGAACAGCATTGTTCCAAAAGATATGTCCTCGTTTTGACGCCTCGATTTTTCATACGCATCAGTGCTCTGTGGGAGCAGAACTGGTTATGGTTCTTCACTGATTTACTAGGGTTTCTCCTTTAATTGATGATGCTCGGGCTGGACGATATCATACATTACAAAATGTTTGACCACATGCTTCCATATTGATTTGGGCCGATATTGTTGGCTGACTATTGTCTCTTTCACAAAATATTTACACAATAAGATTTTTGATTAATATTCAATAGTAATTTGGATACAATGACTAAGTGGGTAAATACAAATAGAACAGCTAGATCAGCCTGGTATGTTCAGAAGTGAAATCACTTCACTGTAATGCAGCTTTTAAAACCAGGAGAGGACTTTTGCCATATTACAATATGACAATATCCAAAAGACAATATGTACTTTCATATCACAACATTGATATAATATTAATACATTCCCCAGCCCTAGGTGATGCGCCTGTACATGTATCCTTTTATGCTCTCGACAGGTTTATTGTCTTAAATGATTCACTTTTTTAAAAGTCATCTTAAAACATTATGTGAAGATCATTTCATTATGGCCCTTAACAGACCTCTTCCTAACACGCTTCCAGTGAAAGTGAGGAAAAACATATGGACTGACGCTGATATGAAGCTTAAGCAGTCTGAGTTAGACAAATCTAGTAAAGCTATCATTTCATTTACTCTACATACAGTGAGCTCTCTGGCTGGACCACAGCAGAGCGAGGCCGGCCCTATGAAGTCTGTCCCTGACTTACTGAGCCTTTGATCAACTTGTGTTCAAGTGTTTGACTTTCCCCAACGTCTGTTCCTCTTTCAAAAGGAATAGGCCCCAACAGCCTTCTGTTACATCCTAAGGAGGCTTCTACATCTGGGTTAGGACAGTACTCAATCATTGACTTAACAACTCACTACTACTGGGAGCACTAAAGGAAACTGCAGATTAATATTTAATATCCAGGAATTCCCATTGTAGACCAAGGGTAAACAGACGGCAGCGTAACCAATGGCACACTAGCAGAGAATGTGCAAGAGAGATTTTAGAAATGTTGAAATGCCCTCTCATCCAAATGACTGTTTGTTAGTTATTTGTGGTATTTTGGTTGATTTTTTCCCCACTGACATTCCTCGAAGACTCGCCCTGCTCTGCCTCTGATTGGCTGGTTCTCATTTTCAAGTTTATTTGAGATGAAGGAAAACGTGGACAGTTGGTAGGGTTAATGATTTCAACTGAGGTGTGGATGTTTTCATAAGGATGGCAGCCTTCTTACAGTGCTCTCATTAATAATTACAGTGTATTGATTAAGAACCGGAGATGCTTTATTTGATTTGATTTCTTTTTTTATGTTGCTTTGCACATTGCCCATATGGAAGGAATAGAACTACAGATCTCTTTGAGATTTAAAAAAAGCGCTGTAGACATGTTAACATTCACACGCACGCACGCACACACACACACACACACACACACACACACACACACACACACTTTGGGATTCAGTATGTTCCTCGAGGACACTTTGAAATGCTGACTGGAGGAGCCGGGGGTCGAACCGCAGATCTTCTGAATAAGAGCGACCTACTCTACCAATGACTATCCATTTCATCAGTTGGTAAGTTAGCACACTGAGCATACACTGTCCAGCCATATACTGTAGGGGAACTAGAAAATATTAAAAACACATAAAGGGTCAAAGAACACATGAACCTATTGTTTACACTGATAAAATAAGTGAAATTGTGAAAAAGACCCAGATTTGGTTTCAACAATTACCTGTAAATAGCTATGAAAAACCCTGTGGATATTGTTCTTATGTATTTTTGAAACATTTATTATGGAAATCTAATATTAGACCAAACAATATTGCATGACTACATGCAGCAACCAGCTGTGTGTAAGCTCCAAACACAGCGGGTCCAAAGAGACCACTGCAGCAAATGTTATTTATTGAAGTTGTTTTATCAGCACCACTGAGCTGTGTGGAAGCATTGTCGGCAGTAACCGCCGGCTTCTCAGCTTATTAAACTTCTCTGTGGCAGCAGGCTTCCCACCGGGAGGGTGGTAGGAAAACCATAGAGGAGATTTCATCCATCAGATCCTCCCAGGTGATATTAATATATGTCACAGCCACTTCTTGACGATTTAATAATCAGAAAAGACGCGGCCTCCCCAGCCGAGCTGTGGCCCAACCTACAAGCCGGATTTAGTTTCAACCAGGTGGATGAAAAGTTACAGTGGTGCAGAATTAAGTTGCTTTACAAGTTCTCGAGGGGCTTCAGCAAGACTGTGTCTCTGAGGGAGATAATGGGCCAGAGAGAAGAGAAAAAGGGTGGGTGGGTGTGTGTGTGTGTGTGTGTGTGTGTGTGTGTGTGTGAACACTTGCAATAAAGTGATGCAGACAGGATAACACCCGTGCTCAATAGGGAGTTCAACTCCTGCAGGAGACGGGAGCTAAACGCTAAAGTCTGAATTCACAACTCTCATCCTCCCAATAGGCCTACTGAGGCTGTGGAGTGGAAGCAGAATGAGTAGGGGGTGGTGGTTGGGGGTGGGGGAATGGGGGAGGGTAACACTGGGGGAGATAAGGACTGCAGACACATTAGATAGCAGGTGTTCATTCCAAACGGTTCACAAAAAATATTTACTGCAGGAGGTCCTATTCCTGAAAAACTTGAAAGAAGTATTTTCAAGGGAACCAGCAGCATAAAAGATGTGCTGTATTCTGGAGCTACACCAGTATGACTGTGGGCCGAGTCCAGACATCCCACAGTGACAGTCTCAGTAAAGTCATAACGAGGTATGAAGGAAACTGAACCCGCTACTTAATAAGACTAAGTCACAGAACGTAGACTGCTGGGAAAACAGCTTTCAATGAGAAGTCTGAATCAGGAAGATGAGTCATTCGGAGGGAAAAGGGAATTGTTCAGTGGATATGATTCTAGTCGACATAATCTGCTCTCATTTATTGGCCTGATATACTGAGTCAATTAACTCTTGAATCACAATTTTGTTACATTGGGTCATAGGTCAGACAAAATCCACAGTTGTCATGTAGAAATGAGTAGCGTTACTATAAAGTTACTATAAAGCTCTCGAGTGAATACTCATCTAAATGTACTCCTCTTTACATTGCATTCTTTAAGTGAGCTTCCAACGTGCAGAGGAGCTCTTACCTGATGACTGGCTTTAACCTGCTCCAGAACTTTGTTGTAACACACCTCCTCCATGTCATGAAGCTGCTGGATCTGAACAGGACACATAGTCACAATAAGCAGTTTATCTTCACTGATGACAGGCAACGTTTTAACACTAAAGTAACTCATGAAATGCAGGCACATAGACTTGTAACCTACATAGTGTGCATGCTCCGGTCCTACTTTGAATACTCTGCTAACTAATCCTCTACTATGAATAACACGGACACTTCTCTTTTGATGAAGCAATGGTGGTTTACTCTAAACATAGGGGAATACAAATAATGATGCCAGCAGTAATCGTTACAATCACACATGTAAATGAATCACCTGTTAACAGGAAAGGGTCCTATCAAGTGGCCATGCTGCCATGCCGATGTAGCAGTCAGACTCTTCTATTGATGATTAAAGCTAAAGTTCTGTTATGTGGAGGAGTCTAATACGATTTAGATATTTGGTTTTTGCACCTATATTGTATTCACACATCACCTTGAAGAACTAAACCACAGGTGCATGAAAATGTTCAGGGTCCTATACGCTCTTATAAACAAAGGTGCTGGCTAGAACCATATAGGCTTATTTGGCTTATCCTCATAGGAGAGCCTGTTTTGGTTCTTAGGTTTTTACCTCAAACCATCTGTGAAAGGATCCTCCCAGAACCCCCTATGAGAGGTTCTACAGTGAACACTTCTATGGTGTATTGGTTCCATCCAGTCTCATCCTCTCTGGGAGTTAAAACAAAAACCTTTTATCCTTCTAACAGTGCTAAGAGGAACCCAATGCGCTTGGTTTTAGCCTGGGGCCATTAGAACCATGTCCAGCAAGGCTGATGTGGTGCAGCCAACCCAAAACAATAATGGTTCACAATCACGTTTCTGGTGTGTGGCTGAGAGGATTCCTGGAAGAACTCTTCCTTAGTAAAACAGTTCTTTGGATGAAAAGGGTAATGGAACCCATAGTCCTACAAAGAAGGAAATGGGTTCTTCAAAAACGAAATATTCTGGGTAGAACCTCCACCTTTCACGAAGAATCCTTTTTCTGAGAGAATAGGTTTGTAAATACATTCACATCATCTTTGTCTGTTTACCTTGTTAGTGGATTTGATGCCAACAAAGGTCTGTCCAAGGGGCACCGGTCTGAAGCGACTGTCAAAGAAGAAGAGGCCGATGTAGGGGTTGACGTGCAGGAAGGCGGCCACATCCAGATAGTTGGGTAGAGTGGCTGACAGTCCCAGGATCCTGATCATACTCTGGGTGGATTCCACCTAACCATCAGACAACACAGTGTCCTAGTTACACCAAACTCTATGCTATGCATTCATCCAGTGATACTGTCCAACTGTTCCTGAATCTACCTTGACGAAGTGACGTGCAGGTCAAGATAGCAAAAGAGGTATTGAGCATAGATTATAGAGGATCTAAGTGAGATTTGGTGAAATACATACACTGACATTGATCATTATCTACCACCATTAAGGCGCATCACATTATGGTATGGCAACTGCTGTATATACAGTATATATAATTCTTAGCGTATATGTAGCCCTTACTCGTTATTCATACACTATACACATGTACATCACTCTGGTTAGCTGTAAAGTGCATTTTGTCATTGAATCTAATCTAATCCAAACATTGTCGGGAGGCGACGGCTAACTCGGTGAAATAAGATTAAGTACAAAGGTTCACATGGTGAAATTAGCATATGTATTTAAGAGCCACACAAGTATTTTATTCACTAATTCGCTTCAAACACACTGCTGTTTTTTTCCGTTTTGCTGTTAAACCCCCAACGACATTTGCAGAAGTTTCAAATGAAAAGCTTTCCAGGAAAGTCTTTGTGCCGCTGGAAACAGATGTGCATGTAGGTCCTGGTCAGTGTTCAGGACTCTACGCTGTGTAGGAGTGAAACACTTGTGATACTAAGACCGTCAAAACAATTCTGAAAATAAAAGCACGTTATAGAAAGTGGTTGGCTTTGTGATCTATTTCATTGACTTATAAGACAAAGTAAATGGTCTTACCCACAAGTCTCTACTTTGTCTTTGAGACCTGAAGAAAAATATGTTGTGTATAAACGTGGTGAGAGGAGGGAACACTGGAGGGGGGGGGGGGGGCTATCTGTGAGCCTCCTGCTGGATGTGACAGGAAAGATTGGTAAGGCCTTTAATGTGATGCAGTACCTGTCAAACCATCCCATCAAGATAAGACCTAACCAACCCCTGCCAGCCTGCACCACACATCCACAGGAGCAGTGCTGAACCTCCGTACTGCAGATGTCCCCCCCGCTCACCTACAGAGAGTCAAACCATCCTGCAGAGCCGTTTCTTCTACACTGCCTGTTAACGAGGAGTTTGTAAACGAGATGAAGAATCCATGTTTCAAATAAGTCTGTGACATCAGAACAATTTATAGAAACTTACAATCATTGTGATTAACAGCTGAATTTACAATTAGCCCAAGGAGAATGGGTAATGAGCTGAATATAACTTAATTAATAGAGCACAATATTACAATGAGACGCTGTGGTGACCTCTGAAGTCCTCTGTGGCTTTGTTTGGCTGCTGAAACAACACGATTTCCCATAGGTATTAATAAAGAACTGTATCTCTAACCATTACATTACAGTCATTTAGCAGACGCTTTTATCCAAAGCCACTTACAATAAGTGTATTCAACATGGTGTTCAAGAGAACTACTAGTCACCAGAAGTCATGAGTGCATCTCCTTGTTTACAAAAGCATGTAAGAGCATAAACCAGAAGTACAGTGCAGAAACAAACTAATATGAATACAATAAGTGCTCAATAAGGCTCACTAACCATCTATCAGAGAAACCCCATCAATGGTGGCCTCACACTGGTTTTGCTCACCTCAAAGGGGTTCTCCCCCCAATGTTACACACAAAGGATAGAGCTGTTTACTAGTCCCGAGGAGTACTACTCAGACAGTCAAAACAGTAGTATGATGTCTTCTTCATCAGGTCTGAGAGAATGTGAGAGAATAAGCCTGATGACGTCATCAGTTCCAAACGGATCCTGAGGGACTACAAGTGTAGAGGAGGAAGCCTGTGCCACAAAACAAAGTACCTGAGCAGAAGTCACAGGTATGCTGCCTGATCATTTACATTTCAAGCCACTGAAGAATTTAGGAATTCAAAATTCAAAATATTGAATGAGTATAATAAAATATGATCTATTGTTGTACAGTACATCACATTGAAAAAATGTCACCAACTCGACATGCAAAATGCTGCTGAGACGTTAATGCATTAGTCATAATAGTCTCTTAACTTTACAGATATAATATAACACTGAAAGGGTGATTCTGTTTATAATACTACTGACAGTACTACGGGATGCTGCTATGAACTGTGCTGAGCTTCAAAACATCAGCAGTAAACTGAGACAAACAACAGGTTGTGCATCCTAAAGCTGCATGAACAGCAGCAGAACTATCACTCATATTATCACTTCATGAAGTTATGGGCAAACATGGCAGCAAACATTGGCTTATTGACACTTCCAGGGTTTATCAGAGCTTTTTACAACTGAAAAGAGTAAACTAAATGCTGCAAACAAGGATGATGAGACCAGACTTTCCAGGCCGACGAACCCAAACAACAAGCTAAAAGAGGAAGCGCAGAGGATGCTGCTTATCACTTTGAGCTCCTTCATTACATACACATATGATCAGTTCTGAACTCCAGTGAGAGGAGAACAGAACAGAGAATGTGTTTGACAACCTGATGTGTCTGCATCTGGCTAGGTAATGTGAAGGATTTCAGTATTAAAAGCATTATTAGTAGAATTAAATAACACCACTAGTGGTGAGTAGAAGTGTCACAATAATAAGAATGTCAAAATATGTTTACTTATGGAATGTATTATATGTTGACAATATTCTTACTTATAGAGGATATTATATGTTACAGTATTTTACTCATTGAATGTATTAAACCATAGAAGTATAGTCACTAAAGGTATTAAAACACTGTATGAATAGTTTTGAGGGTCAGAAAGGGAACATTTTGAGTGAGACTTTACAGAGATGCAGCAGAGAACAGAGGGATGGACAACTGACCACCAGGACCTGAGGAGGAGTCCGGACGACTTCAACCAAACACTGAGATGATAACTGCCCGAAGGCAGGAGGGGCGATTGAATTTCGGCCAATCACAGAGGCTGATACTGGACATTTAAACTTTCGGACAGAGACTTTTAAATATAGGCTTAGTTCCAGAGGGTTTGGGCCACAGTTCGCGCCGTTACCACTCTGGGTAGTTTACCAGCTGGGCTGGGCTATTAGGTGGGCCTTGTGAGAACTCTGCCCCGTGGGACATATTGATATCGATAGAGTAATTCAGTGTGCAACTGTTATAGCTTCTCGTTTATTAAATACTTTTTGATTGTTAACCGGATCCAGTTCATTTTTGGTGCGACTTCGCTGCCGAAGGTTTGCAGCAGCGAAAGTCCCATCTGGGTCTCCCCTGAAAAGATCTAGCCCTAACAGTAACAGTTATTAACAAGCCTATTATAGTGCATATTAGTCATTTTGTGGCCATTCAAAATACATGACTATAAAAGGCATGCCTTATGTAGTAAGCTTAGAGGTAGAGCACAAACGCTCCTTAAATACCAAAGCACGAAGAATAAGCCCCACAACAGAGCAACATTAAAGGCCTTTGTAATAGAGGTTAGAGGGACTGTATCTTGGATGCAGTGCATCACTGGTAGCAGAACACCCGGCCAAGAACATGTGGCTCAAAACAAAGCTCTTCCAAGTAAAACATCAAAGTGATAACTGGCTCGGTTCTAAAACATTTGCATAAAAAGGGGGACAAATATCATTTAGTTTACAGGGATTTCCATATTAATGTGTCGGAAGACGTGAACTTAAGCACCTTGCGCATCAGAGGCAGTCGGCGTAATTCCTTCAGCACAATCAATTATAGCAGTCTGTCAGGTGTGGCAATAATGAGACGGGGAGAGATGAAGGAGGTGGGGGAGGGGCTGCCGGGTGTGCTGCTGCCACCCAACATCATGGCTTGGAGGGTGGACTATGAGCCGTTTACAGATGCTCACACAAAGACAAACAGAACACGCTGCTTTCTGTGCCCATCACATTTAAAAACAGTTACTAGCAGAGAGAATAGTCCCACATGTTGTACTCAAGTAGAGTGACATAATCCTCTGCAACAGATACATTAGGTTCCGGTTACTGTATTACTAATCTGTTCCATATACAAGCTTAAAGCTTAAAAGGGCAATTTAGTGCTCCCTTCTCTCAATACCTGCTTTTACATTCTGAGCTAACAGGTTCAAAATGCTGCTCGTACTCATCACAGTATATGGCTAATGATATTCTATATTTATCTTCTCATCAACCAGTACTATGTGCACAGCCACACCAACAATGAATGTATCTATTAACATGTATTGAGAGTGTGTCCAAAGCAGGCGGCAACCTCCAGTTCTAAAAAGTGAAGCCAAAGCTTCATGTGTTAAAGCTGCATTCTCTCTAGTGTCCACCAGGGGGCGACTCCTCTGGTTGTATAGAAGTCTATGAGAAAATGACTCTACTTCTCTCTTGATTTATTACCTCAGTAAACATTGTAAACATGAGTTTATGGTCTCAATCTCTAGTTTCAAGTCTTCTTCAATACAGCATGATGTTCATTTAGTACATTATGGTCCATTTAGAGTCAAACAGACCATAAAGCAGGGATGCTTTAGGGCGGGGCTACACGGTGATTGACAGGTCTCTACCAGAGACGTATACAGAGTCTCTACGTCACTGCCAGTGAACACTGCTGTTCACTGGTTGCAAAAAAACAAAATTGACTTATTATTTATTATTTTGACAGCCACAAATACTCACCAGGGGTCTCCTTGATAATACAGCATGTAGGATCCATACTAAAAGTAAACGTGTACACAAAAGCCAAAAATGGCATGCGACAAAGAAGAAAATCTGACTTCTAAAAGTGTCAGCAGTGTTCATACATCTGCTGGCAGTGTTCCCTTTATAAATCACAGTCCACCTGGAAATGTGCACATGTGGATCCCACATGTGGATCAGCCTCACATCCCGCCCTCTGCACGCCCACATTCAACCATAAATGGTGAATGCAAAGCACCTCATGAATATTGATGCATATAAATGAGCCTGCTGATCAAAGGTTCTCCATGGTGAATCACACAGCATTCCGCATTATCAGCAATCACACTGATTGCTTCCAAAACGATCATGACAATCAGTGGAATCCACCTCCATGGAACATCATGTGAAAATGGAAGTTTGATAGGTAAACACAATATCCTGATTTATTCAGGTTTTGTCATGGTGGGACTGTTAATGGGGATCTGGAGTGTAGTGATTGTTGTATTTCCACACAGTCCTTATGTGTAGGTGGTGAAGATGTCCACCATGATGTCTCCAGTGAGCTCTGTGTGCCTGACACACAATCCTGAGACAGTCCTGATGAAATATGAAGTACACTTTGATTTTTTATATTTTAGAATGGAAAAGGTGCTTATGGAAGAGTTATGGCTCACTACAAGCACAAGTACCAATAACACGGCTGGTTTGAATGTCTATAACAGAGTGGATCTATAGGGAACGTTTGATATTACTATTGTTATTGAAATGAAATGTGTGAGGAGGCTTTAATTCAACACCTCACTATCTGCATCTCCATAATGTGCAAACGCATGGGTCAGAGTTTCTGTACAGGTGCACACATTCTACCGCAAACTTTATTTTTATGGATCACTACTTTTGTGAAAGAGGCATACATACATATATGGGTATAAATGAGACCCTAGAGCACCGAATGTAGATTAATCCGCCACTGAAAATAGTCCCTAACAGATGTACTATATCATCCTGGTAGAGTAATGTTTGCTAAAAACTACAGTAGCCAGCAGTTTGTAGGAAATGACTGAATCCCTTTTACAGGAAAACGTGCTACTTGTGAGCCATTTTTAGAGGTGTATGTCTTCAGTAGGAACCAATGGGCTTGGAGCTCAGAGCCATATCCAGAGTAATTATGTCAAGGTGTCCGACTTTGAAGAACATATATGCAGACCAAAGTTTCCAATAATAAATTATCGTTTGCCTTTTTTATGTAGAACATTTTGCTTTACAGATATCACTATTTTCTCTATGATTAGTGCTGAATGAGGTAATTCTTTCCAGGAGACCTCCTGGTCTCAACTCTCAGGTCTGGAATTAATGCATTAATGCCTAAATAATAAATAATAAAATGTATTAATCGATCTCTCTTTTTTCTTCTTTGTCTTCTCCATACTATGTGTATGCCCTTCAGTCTCACTCCCCTCTTTCTTTCTTTCCTCCTATTTTCTTTTTTATCTTGTTGCCTTCCTCTGTTCCCCGTCTTCTCTTTCTGCTCTTCCCACACTTCATTCTCCTTCAGATGCTGTTTACGACTTTGCAAGCAATGACTTTCTGCTCTCAGCAACCGGAACATGTAGTTCCTAATCTGTATCTCAACTGGCACTGAGTCATATTACCTTTTGCTGCTAAGCAAACAGCCTGTAGTCTACACACTACTTTTTAAAGCCCTATCTCATCTCAAATTATTATTATCAGTTGACCATTTGTCTATTATCAACATACATTTTCCTAGCATTATTACTTTCACACATGCAGCATTGCTGTGTATCCAATATCTACAGTTCACCATATAAAAGGTTTTATAATTTTTATCGAAAAACTAAATTTTATATATTAATTAAAGCTGCAAGCAGCATTGATCGGGCCCTCGCAACTTCACGCACGCCGATTGTACTGTCAGGACTCATTTCTGTGACCATCATACACTAAGTGCACGAGTTAAACGGTATTTCCTGCCTGGACCAGCGGCGACCAGGTCTTAAGCCTCGAATGTTTTTAGTGTACCTCCGAATACAATCATAACTGTAAGCCTGTAAAGATCGACAAAAAACTGAATGTGTGTGAATGCGCTTCAGTGTTGGTAACGTAACAGACTGTCAAAGTAAATGCAGGTCTTGTTTGTGCAGGTAGCTCTGACAATCACTGCTGAGAGACTCAAAGCGGGAAGAGTTGAGGAAAAATGGCAGAATGTATAGTACCATGTGGAAAAACAACCATCTTTTGGTCGAGAAATAAGTTTGAGCCAAAAGGTGAGCCAATGTTTTATAATCTATAACATTAATTCGGCTGGGTGCAGTTTGATTTGATTAAACAAACTTCACGTTGCATGAAATTACTTTACATTACAGCCTGGCTCAAAAACGAACAAAAACAAATCAATTTACTATAATGAAAACTCCACGTACAAGCGGGATTTGGGAACCTTTTTTATCCAATTTCTGCTCTCCAAACATCTTAGTTTGCACATATTTAGATCAGAGAAGTCTTTTTCTCATGGTGTGCCCACAAACCCTTTCAATAAGTTCAGTGTTTGGGCCGCTGTTTTTATAGAATTATAGAATCCTGCTTACGTCCGTGGATGCCAGTAGGTGGCGCTATGGCTATGAGTTAATATTGGCATGCAGAAGTCCTAAAGCCATGACAGTCAACAAGCATGTCAAGTTTGGGACAGTTTTGAGAAAGTACAGTCGAGTTACAACAGCTTGATGGATGATGGCGAACCATGTAAAATGGCCATCACACCATATCCACGTCGTTCGATGAAACCTAAAGCTTTTAGTAACTTTTAATCGCTAAGGTCTTTAGATTGTTCTGACCAAATTCTAAGCTGATCGGATTAATTCCCTAGGAGGAGTTCGTAGTACAGCACCTGGAAATGGAAAAAAAACACGAGAAATTCATACAAAATTCAAAACTGCTGACTTCTGGTTGGGTTTAGAGCAGAGGTCTTCAACAGGGGGTCCGCGGCCCTACTGCAGGGGGTCCGCAGAATTTTTGGTTGATTAGACAATTTAAAAATGTATTTATTTTTCTCTAAACATGAATGTGTCCATTATTTGAATAGTTCAGTATTGTATGAAAGATAACAGGTATCTTTATGCATGGCAGTGGTACTAATAGGCCATCACTCATTTTAGTTTCCACATTTATGTTTAAAATGAAAACTTCAGTGTGAATATCTTGTATGCATGATTATCATGCAATTAACAGACAATGTTGATATTGGCATTGGTATCAGCTGACAAGGTATGTTTATAAATGGCAGTGGCACGGCCTCCCTACTCACTGCACCTTGCACATGTTTAAAATAAAAACATGAATATATGAACCTGTGTATTATTTGAATAGCTTAGTATTGAATGCACAATAAAGAGGTATACATGGCACTAGGCCCAGTTTAATATAAAACACAATTTTATACACTATATATAGTCGGGGGTCCCTGCTCCATCTCTCTATCAGTTTGGGGGTCCTTGGCCTGAAAAACGTTGAAGACCCCTGCTCTAGAGCATGGCCGCAAGAGACTTTTTTTAAGTCCAAATGTGATACATGTGCCTACCAAATTTTGTAAATCTATGTGAAACATACTGAGAAAAATGCTTCGTCGAAATTTTGTAGGGGGCGTTATCGAGCCAACTTGCCACTCTGAAGCATTAAAACCCTAATATGTAACTTTAAAACTGTGTGCCAAGTTTGCTTATGTTTCAAGCATTTTTAGCCGTTCAAAATGACCTTCGTTTTTCACGGTGAAGACTGTCACCACGGCAACGGCATTCAACGAAACATCAAAAGCTTCATGAACTGGCATTATGAACTTACATTTGTGTGGAACTAATTTGATGTTGATCTGATTTACCTACTAAGAGAAACAAGCCAAAGTATAAAGACTTTAACTTCCTGTTACCAGTAGGTGGTGCTATGACTATGATTCATAATTGGCCTCAGATGTCTTCAGGACTGGAGTCTAATCAAACATGTGAAATCTGGTAAAGATCTGATGATGTGGAGTCGAGTTACAGCAGTTTATTTCTTCATGGCAAAGGATCGAAATTCGCCGAGCCGCCACGTTGCTGTCCTTTAACGAATTCTTACAATCTTCACAATGAAGCATTATCAAGGTCTTAAGGCTTTTCTGACAACATTTGAGAGGGATCTGATAAATCTGCGAGGAGCAGGATGTCAAAGTAAACAACCTATAACTTCCTATTACCACAAGCTTGCGCTATTACTATGATTCTAAATTGTCATGTAGATGTGTTCCGAGTCAGGATGTTATGACATATGAGAGATTTGGAGCAGATTAGACAATGTACGGCCGAGTTACAACAACTTCCTGTTTCATGGCGAATGGTATTTTTTTGACGCCACGGATACATAGTTCGATAACTTTTTGATCTTTGAGTAACTTTTCACTGCCACGGTCTCAAGAGCATACTGACTGAATCTGAAGTTGATCGGGTTAAATCTCTAGGAGGAGTTCGTTAAAGTACGGCGCCTTGAAACGGTCCAAAAACGTCATAAAATTCAAAATGGCCTACTTCCTGTTTGGTTTCGGGCATACTTCTAAGAGGATCTTTTGTAAGTCCCATCAAGTTACACATATCTACCAAATTTCATACAGCTAGGTGAAACCCAATGTTGGGGCAACTCAATAGGGGGCGCTATTGAGCCAATTTTTCATACCGCAGCTGAACACCCCAATCAGACTGCAATTTTCGCCACGACTGCCTTGCGTGCTGTTAAGAGATTGTCGAAAAATATGAAAGCATAAAAGCATAACCATCACAACATATAGCTTGTTTTCTTTTCATAACCATCACAACATTTAAACAGTTTTATTTCATGATAGAAGTGATTTAACATATAAACTGCTTAGACACTTTGTATAACATCGTCACTTGAGCCTTATACAGTGCTTCTGGTTCTAACAGGACCAAACCAGTTACAACCAGTTACATTCTGTTGCTAACTCTGGTACAAGATGTCTCCTGTATGTGTGACGCATGTGATTAGGGGAGGTACTAGCCTCAGAGTAGCATAAAAGAAGCAGAAAAACTGTGAGATTCAGCTTTTTCCCCATCTCTAGAGACTGGGATAGACTTCTTTAATAGACCCTTAGGGGTCATACCCCCTCAGAGGTGGAAGAAAAGACCCTTTGTGCGTTATCAGAAGACAGCATGAAGGAAAAAGAAAAAAACTCACAGCGAGAGCTGACTGAGAGAGCCTGTTAATAGTAGGAGGGTCAGCTTTAGCTTTTGTAGCACTGAGACTGTTTCATTGAATTGAAATTGTTCTACGTGATTGCTTTGGAAAAACTTTAATAAAACAACAGCCTTATCATTTGTAAGTGACTGGATCCAAACTACAGACTCTGTTTTTTTTAGAACAATTTGACCCTCTTCCCCTGTCCGTTAACCGTGTGATACAGAAGTGACGACTGACTCTACCAGAGGAACTTAAAGGCGAGTACCCTGGGTGAAGACTTGGCAGTGTTAGTCCCAGTGAGTGACAGTGACACTGGACGAAGAGTGGAATGAAAACTGTGTGGACACTGTCAGACTGATGTTGGGTCTCTGGGAACAGTAAGAGTCCAACGTGCAACACTGTTTACGATGACATCACCCAAATGAGTCTATTACAGGGCCTGAGTCCAGCCATAATGTCCCTTCAGTTCAGACACATTTCAGTCAGTCAATCACAGCTGCCTCGTAAAAGAGCACAAGCTGCAGTCATTCAGGAATCATCCACTATCCAACCATGGACTTACACCCAGAGCCAGCCCTAGGCTTAGGTGGGATAGGTGAATGCTAGTGGCACCATCCATCCAAAGGAGGGGAGAAGAAACAATTCAAACTGTTACAAAAAAAGCCCACAACTTCATAACTATGTCGTCCAATAAATAGGCCATTTTTCTGTGTTGCTCAACGTATCACTCTATAAAATAGAGCTAAAAAAATAGCTGGAGCAATGTCAGTTACTCAGCATGTGCAGTCTGCTGGCAAACAGACAGGCTTCAAACTTGTGCACTGCAGCACAACCTTTAAAGGTGTTAAGGTGTACAAAGAGCCCAGTCAGCCCTTCTTCAGTAATATCAGCTAAACCTGCAGATAAGTGGGCAGTGAACCGAGTAAACAGCGGTCACATGTACGGACCAGTTTTCAATTACCTTGCGGTTAACCCCGCCAAGAGGTCTCCGTCGCTGCACAGCACAGCAGCTCATCCCTCTGTTTCACCCTGCCTTCCTCACTCTGGTCCGAGTCCTTTAGCATACGACTGGTATCCATGTATTTTCAACATTTCTCAAAAAGATGAGCACTTGAGTGGGTCCATCACACGGCAGTCACAATCGTTTCCAGAAAAGCATCAATATATTTGTACACACCTGTAGAGTCTATACATCTATCGACCATAAGCCAATCGCCAGTCAAAGGCACATTCATCAACTTTCCCCACTCTATTTCTTCCCAACACTCATTTATTAGAACTTTAACAACCTATCCTCGTACAACGGTTCACATGATAGCTTATGAAAAAGTTACTCCTCATTTCTCGTGCTTTTCTCTTCAGAAGTCTGGCAACACGTGTCAACTTCCGCTCTTTACATGCATACAGTCTTTTCAAGATTAACTTCCATCTTCACAGAAAACAATTCAGTTAGAAAAAGATGGTGAAATATTAAGTTAAGTATTAAGTCTCGTTTCACAAAAGGCACAAACAGCAGTATCTGACCTACCCGGCCTGTGGGGGTTTTAAGGTCTTTATTTGTCCTGCTTCATGATTACGTGGATAATATACAAATATATTTTTCTGGGATATCTATGAAGTATAGCTCTGAACACTGTATGACAACAGCCTGCCTGTAATCGTGTCTCCTACTAGTGTTTTACATTTAGTTCCCTGTTCAGGTTATTTCATTTCATCCTTTATACTTAAACTGGTTATAAACTATTCAATGTAACTGCTAAATCCTTATTCATTAGACTATGAGGATGACCCATGATGGTTTACAGGTCTGGGGATGTATGATGAACTAAAAGCTGCTGTGGAAAGCTGCCAATGTGATTGACATGTTGATATGTTATAAGTGGTAAAACACAACTCCTCTGATTATATCTGCCTCAAAAAGTGTGCACATGGATGTGTTTTTGCATAAACGGGATTGGAGTCTTAATCCCACAGAGACACACATCCCCTAAATAACACAACACATCTGAAGGCTTTCATGAACCGGGTACAGATGAGTCACATCACTCGGTGCCAGGGACAGACATCGTGGACATTTATAGAGACATTTTCAGGGTCAAAATGTAACTCACAGAGCACGATGCCTGGATGAGTCAGCGGTGGGCTGTGCATTCTAAAACATTCCCTTTGCATCTCTTCTTCTCCATTCCTTCCACAGACTTGAACAGAACAGTAGCTCGTCAGAGGGAGATATGGCACACTGAGGCTCATTCTCTCTATTTCCTCGTCAAAATTCACATAATCACTCTAATATCAAAATGTCCTGGCTGGTTCCTGCACAGACACCTGTCAGTCATCATCAGGGAACATCATCTTCACAGACAGAGCACTGATTATGTCTTCCTGCAGCGGCATTGTGCCAAAGGGGGCAGGACTCGTGCCGTCTGGAAGAGCGCGTTGTTACTTTACTGGCGAACTAGGCGCTCGCATTAGAACAAAAATACAACTTGGTAATACTAACTGACTTACAGTGGGATGCTTTTTTAAAACCCTATACAAAATGTCAGTTATCTGGTGAGAACTAGACACATATAGGGACAGTGTCTAAGGAATGCTGCACCTCCAACACAGACACTTCGAAATAAAAGTACAAGTATTTCAGAAACAGTCACAGTTATCACAAAGTTTTACAAAATAAGATAAAAACATTAAACACTACAATACAGGGGAGAAATGCAAAACAGCTTTTATTAAATTACTATGAAAATAAAACAAACAAAAACTATCTTATGTCAAACTTTGTATTGATTTCTCTCAGATTCTTCGGAGATTATCAATCTAGAAAACCTCTTTTTATACGAAGGATATTGATATCAACATTTCAAACGTTTGTTGTTGTATTGTTGTCTTGTGGACAGACCTGACAAACCATGAAGTAACCCTTTTTACAAATCAGCTTCATTATGGAGTTATTCCGGAAACCTTTTTAGCCGTTTATTGCAATGATATCACAGCAAAATCTGTTTATCTGGGTTTCACGGCGCTGCAGCAAAGCAGCCGCCGTGTGGCTCGTTAGATTCAGTGACAACAGCTGCAGTCTCCGGATGATGTTATGAACCCAGACACAACAGGGTTTTTGGTTGTCAGACAAAGCAGCTATAGTGGTTCATTGGGCAGCGGTTGATATATGTACATGGAGGTAAGCCTGTTCCCTCACGAATAAACACAAATGATCCTGCACGAGTAATGAGAGGTGAAAATCTGCTTCATGTTTGATGTGAACATAGCATAAGACCAATGTAGCGGAGAAAAAACGACAATATCCCCTCAGAAATGTAGTGAGGTGGAAGTAGAAAGTAACAGCCAAAGTACACGTATTTGACCTTTTTCCTGAAGTATAGTACTTGGGAACAAAGACATCACCAACATCAACATATTTCCACCTGGTGGTAGTATGAGGATATGTTATGATGACATGTTATGGGACTCGACACACACTTAGAAATCGAATGCATATAATCCCCGGAACAAATACAACCAACTCTTTGAACTAGCGAGCTGCATATACCTGAACGTACTGAATAACTCCATAGTCAAACTAATTGCTCACTCTCCCCTGCCTCGTTAAACTCCCTTTTCCTCTCACACACACACACACACACACACACACTGGGTCTCTCCCTCGACTCCCTCGTCTCTCCTCTCCCTTTGTGTCTCATTTTCCAGCCTTCAGTCGGGTGTTTAACAGAGAGCTCTGGGGACGTTTTGTGGATAATGTGGAAGAGTAAATGCAATAGGGAGATGATGATGAGAAGTGCAGGGCTGTCTGTGAGCCTCTTTCTCTCTGTCTGCTTGTTGAGCTTGAAATGCAGTTTGTCACACTGAGGGTGAATAAAAAGTGCAACTTGGCACAAAAATACTGGAACTGAGAGACGAAGCATTTTCAGCACGTGGGTCCTATTGGAGATAGGTATTTAACCTCAATACGTCTTTTCAATGTCTGATACTCCTGTTGTTAATCACTGTCTTACTTCTGTTTGCCTCTAGGTTTGGATCAATAGTTGCAATAATTTGGATAAATATTGTTTTGGTAGAAACCGGGGTATTTGTTAGGCCTGTATCAGAAAAAAGTCAAACAATAGCCAGCCCTGAGTCCTAGTAGTCTGCAGTCCATCAGACACACTCCATGAAACAATTCCATACCATTGTGACAACACACTGGTACACTGCATCCTCTAAATGATGTACGTTTTTGATGCATTTCTAGCAAGTATATGATAACAGTGTATCGGTCTTTACAGAAACATATATACTGTAGTAATGGTCACTATAACTAAAAATAACTAAAAAGATGTTTACCATATATTCAAACTATGTCAAGAGACGACAGAGGGAGCAGAAGGGAGTAACATCTACCCACATTCAGGAGCAGAGAGGGAGCAGGACTAACCTGTCTGATGGTCCGGGCCACCAGGCTCTCCAGTACTGGTCCTCGGTCTTCATGGAGGAGGTGAACTTCATCCAAGATTAGGAGACGCACAATCTGGGAGAGAGCCACATCTCCAACACTCTTCCTGGTCACGACATCCCACTTCTCTGGAGTCGTCACCAACATCTGGGAACACATGGAGACATGAGGAACAGGGTTGCTGGTTTTCTAACAGCAGTTAGGGATTAAATAAAAGAACAGAGAATTCACAACAGAAAAAAAGACAGCAATGAAAAGAGGAACACGTGATCATATCATGTTAATGTGTTTCTGTTGCATTGATTTAGTTGTGGTGTCCAGTTAGACCTGGGTTTACAGGGTCTCTGTGAATGTTATTGCCTTATTCATCACTGTTTGCCAGCAGTACTTTTGTCATTGAAAAGCAGTGAATCCCCATTCATTTGTTATAGTAAGCTCTTATGTTCATGTGTTAGGTTTCAATGCTTCCTGCTATTTCATGTGAAGTCACATATAGTGTTATATACAGCGGGTAAAATAAGTATTGAACACGTCACCATTTTTCTCAGTAAATATACTTCTAAAGGTGCTATTGACATGAAATTTTCACCAGATGTCGGTAACAACCAAATTAATCCATACATACAAAGAAATCCTAACAGATATGTTCAGAAATTAAGTTATGTGTAATAAAATGGAATGACACAGGGAAAAAGTATTGAACACGCTTACTGAAATTTATTTAATACTTCGTACAAAAGCCTTTGTTGGTAATGACGGCACTAGATCACTAGATCAACTCCCATCTTTTAGCTTTTCAAACTGAAACACAGCTTGAAAGACGAGAGCATATATTAGGCAGGGAGGATCCAAATAAAAGGAAACGCATCAAAGCACCTTGATGGTCACACAGTTTTCATTTGTCATATTACTTGGTTTCTGAATGTTCACAAGGTGGGTCTTATCCAATATGAGCCTCTCAGAGAGGACAGAAGAGAAAGGAAAGAAGACCATGCAAGAAAGTTCACATTCTGCAAAGCCTTGTGGAAGGTCATTCTGCTGAGACCATGATGGATTACCATCATCCCTTCAGTAATTCTTTTAGTTTCTGTCTATTTATTAACAGTCATGAACTGAAATCAATGTGAGCCATCTGTGTGCAGTTAAGCTGCAGAGGCTATAGTAACACAAAGAGGGAATTTAGTTCTAATAAGAGTTGACTTCTTAAAACTTGTTATGTCTTAAGCAGACGGCTGAAGACTCTACTTCAACTGAACTTAAGAATGCATTTTATCACAGGCTGAGGGATGTGGACTCAGCCTTGCATCTCTTACACTGAGTTTGCTTTAAGAAGGGATTTCTTTGTGACAAGTATGTACAAGGGGGCCAAATACAAAGACAAATAACACGTTCAATGTACTTGTGAGAATGCTGTTATTGGTTTAAGGCTCGGAAAAGGTCACCCTATCCTTTCAGGGTTCCAACTCTTTTCCAGGACATTTTCAGCGATCACACCACACACTAATTTGTTCCTCTCTGTGGAAGTCTGATTTAAAAGAAGTGCAGTCTGTGGCTATAACTTATCTATGAGATCATCTCTTACAAATGATGATCTGAATGAAACTGATAATGCAAACACACCTGCAGATGTAAAGCACTTCACTTTATTGTGATGCTACGGCTACAAAGGTTTTGGTCCATTTAACAATGCAGTATAGTGTTTGAAGAGACAATGCTACATAGCTAAGTAAAAAAGTACCGTTAGCCAGTATATTTAGCTGGTGATTTGGGCTCCCACTCATTGTTTTGACCCAGGCTTCCTATTCATTACTATCCAACTCTCTCAAACACCCAACACACATCTGACTATTGCTCCTAGCCAGAGGTGAACCACAAACCTTAAACCTTTGCAGGCTAAACAAGCTAGCACATCAACTTCAGCAACTGAACCAAACATGCTCACGAACCTAACTTTATTCAACTGTTTAAAACAAGTTGGGAGAAAGCAACAGGGTTGTGTTCCATAACATAGCTTATTGAAAATAATCAGGTCCATAAACTACCATTTGAAGGTTGATATGATGCTGAACATAACTGGCAGTGTTATCTGTCTTCAGGAGCATGGATGGATGGATAGATGATAGATGGATGATAGATGGCTGGTAGATAGATGGATGATAGATGGATGGTAGATGGATGGATGGATAGATGGATGGATGATAGATGGATGGATAGATGGATGGATGATAGATGGATGGATGATAGATGGATGGATAGATGGATGGATGATAGATGGATGGATAGATGGATGGATGATAGATGGATGGTAGATAGATGGATGATAGATGGATGGATGGATGATAGATGGATGATAGATGGATGGTAGATAGATGGATGGATGGATGATAGATGGATAGATGGATAGATGAATGAATAGATGGATGGATGATAGATGGATGGATGGATGATAGATGGATGGTAGATGGATGATAGATGGATGGATGATAGATGGATGGATGATAGATGGATGGATGATAGATGGATGGTAGATGGATGGTAGATGGATGATAGATGGATGGATGGATGATAGATGGATGATAGATGGATGGATGATAGATGGATGGTAGATGGATGGATGATAGATGGATGATAGATGGATGGATGATAGATGGATGATAGATGGATGGATGATAGATGGATGATAGATGGATGATAGATGGATGGTAGATGGATGATAGATAGATGGATGGATGATAGATGGATGGATGATAGATGGATAGATGGATGGATGGATGGATGATAGATGGATGGTAGATGGATGGATGATAGATGGATGGTAGATGGATGGATGATAGATGGATGGATAGATGGATGGATGATAGATGGATGATAGATGGATGGTAGATGGATGGATGATAGATGGATGGTAGATGGATGGATGATAGATGGATGATAGATGGATGGATGATAGATGGATGATAGATGGATGGTAGATGGATGATAGATGGATGGATAGATGGATCTACTGTATTTGCAATGTTTTGGCATCCCTCTCAGACTAATTATATTCAACAGTATCAACACATCTCATCTGTTTAAAATGTCAACAGAAACCATCTCCACACTCTGCTTAGTGTCTATAATTCGAGTGAAATTTTATTCTGTCTTTTAAAAATAAAACACTACAATGCATAATTAATGGTGTGTGAACAGTTTGGCAACCTGTCTGTGTGTGTGCACATTCCAATTAAACCCTTTCTGTAAAAGCAGTTCATTAAATCCTCTCTAGTTTGCATTTAAATCAATCTATCCAGCCATTAGAGGCTGGCGTACTCACAGAAAAGGAAGCGTCCGCTCCTAATTGGAACTACTGGTTAATCTAAATGGAGGCTCTGGCAAATGGAGCACAGGCCAAAGTGCCTTCTTAATTGGCTCACAAATACGCACAAGGAGGTGCAGAGAAAGCATGCCATTGTTTGACTGAATGGTGTTATTTAGCCCATTTATCCGTCTATCGCAGCAAGACTGAAATCAATCATCTAAATCCACTGATTCTTAGCATTTCATTTAAGATGGTGATGTTTCTTAAAGGTGACAATTCAATCAGAGATTGAATTGAGAGGGTTCATTGAGAGGGTTCATAAACCTGTACAGAAAAACAGCATAATGGCCTGTAAGAACTACTCTTTTCAATAATTAATCACTAAATTGACAATGGAAACCTGGATACTTTATGTTTAAATAAAGAGGAAGAACAACGTTTTTATGAAATCAAGATCGTGGCAATTTTTTTAAAAGCATGCAAAAAAAATGTTTGAGCCGGTTCACTTCAGTAAGCAATAAAAACTCCCTCTAGAGACGAGAAAATTGCGTGAGATAGAGATCTCTTTTCAACAAATCTGCATTAATGTTGTGTATTACTGCAGCTGTAAAGGGATGTGTTAAAAATCCTATTATATATATTATAGCAATATTTGACTTTGTTTATTCTGTCTCAGTCTCAATGTGATCAAATGTGTTTTATAAGGAGTATGCTGTGTATGTAATGCCATTGCTTTGATTGCTTTTACTGTGGCTTTAAGTTGTCCTCATGTCTGGAGCATTGGACTACCGTGTTCCACTGTGTGGGACAATAATCACAATCTGAACCGGAATGTCCCCATGAAAGAGAGTATTCTGCAGTTAAAAATGGAAACAAACCATGGAGGTCAAATTGCCCTTGAACCAGTCAGCAGTGAAATTCATCACCCAGCGGCGTGATGTGGTGGAGTTAAGAAAGCTTGTTCATGCAACTTTACACAAACTGTGACAAGCCAAAGCGATTAGAACGTTCTCATTGATTCCCTCTCCTACCAAGTCAAACTACATGGAGGGAAAGCTGAAGTCAAAGTGTTCCCGATTCGTTAATGAGCTACCAGGACTTTACTTATAGTAAATGAAGATGAGTGGAAACACATGGATCTAGATAGAAGGAACAACGTCATCGTGCATCACTACAGTGGTAACAGGAGAAAACTACTGCCAAGTCAGAGGAGAGTATGCTAATGAAGTGCTCAACACGCCTACAAGCTTCAGGCTCATGAGGGAAAAGAGAGAGCACGCGGATGTGAGGAAAGAGGGTAACACTCAGTCCAAATGTCCACCTCACAGCTTGTGGACTAGGGCTTCCTGGACTCGCTCATGGATATACCGTGACAGTGTGATGTCAGTGAGAGCACTGGACTTTACTGGTCCAGCTGTTAGGGCCATGAATCTCATCTAAATGAAGTACTTAGATTCAATGCACTCTGATTGGACTTTGGAAGGAGATACATGGACATACTTCCTGCTTTATTCTGTTAATTTGTGTGCACAATATTTAGTATGAGAGCAAAAATGAAGTAATTTAAGAGCATAAATGAGTAACTTGAGAGCACAATTCCTTTTTCTTTCCTTATCATGCCTGCTGGACTCTGCATATTTAAGTGATGGCTTCTAAAACATAATGGCAACAGTGAACATTACCATAGATGGCAAAAGCTCCCTTTTTATGTTCATTTAATGAGTGGAGTGGGAGTGATGAGCTTGGCATTGACAGGCCGCGCTCTCTTTCAGCATGTGCATCTTTACAGTAAGTGCACTGGCTCAATACAGCCTGACATTCAGGTAATGGCTGTCTTTGAGCTGCCTTTCATCGGGTTTGCCTTTAAACTTTGTTTCGTTCTTTTGTACTCTTCTTTTTAAACCCAGTGTTACAAGGACAAAATTGTCTGAAACACCTCAGCAGCTATTTCAAATTCTCTGCATGTGACTCCACTTTACAGAGAAACACGACGCGCTCAACGCTCTCGCTCTACCTTTACAGGAGAGCGTCTGGCTGTGAGGCAGCTCCTTCTTGGATGTCATTAACTGATATTTCCTCTCTGGACAGTGAAGGAAGAGGGCCTGGAAGTCCCAGGATGCCACCCACCCGCAAACTGGCATCCACATGGCACCATCCCTCCAAACCCTTTCTGTTTCCATGGCAACTATCGCAGCCATGAAGAGAGGAGGATGTGGGAGGAAGAGGTAGGCGGGAGGAAGATGGAGTGGGGACGTTAGAGAAAGACATTTACTAGATTGCGATATGTGAACAACTAACGGCTTGTCAAGGCAAAACTGTAATGAAAACCTTCTAAATGCAGCCCTGTGTGTGGGGGGGGGGGGGGTCCTCCTGAGAATACAGCTAGCAATTACCTAAACATGAGACGACATGTAAATACTACGACAACTGCTCTTTTCTTCGGTTCAGTGGTTGGTGTTTGGCATTATGAGAAGATGGGGAAAATAAAAGAATACAGGAATATGAGGTCACAATAGACTGGTAGAGAGGTATAGTAGGCCCATAGTGACCTGTTTAAATGAAGTGATGCACATTAACCCATGGATTACGATTCTTAGCTCTATTGCTGAACAGCTGAGTTTCAACTCAAACATAACCTTTAAACATGATGCATCCTTCCAATAGCAAGAATAAACACATTTTCATCATTTGTAAGAGCTTGCCTGTATTTAAAATAAAGGATACAACTAGAAGTTCTTGTGCAGCTTTGTGCTACCCTGGTTCCAGGTCTCTGAACCCCCCCACACATCTCTGATGTTTTTACTCAAAGTGGTTTAGTGACATGTTTCCTACAACCGAGCCAATCAGAGCTCTGTAGGTGGGATTAAGAGCGTTACCTTCCTGCGCCACAGCCAGAAAAGTCCTAGAGAAATGAATAAGCATGGATGAGATCAGCAGTCTTACAGAAATAACTCACACAATTGTATTCATATAGCGCCAAATCATAACAGAAGTTATCTCCGGTAACTTCATATAGAGCAGGTCTGGGCCGTACTCTTTATGATATTTACAGAGACCCAACCAGCAATTGCCACCATGAGCACTGGGTGACAGCAGCAAGGAGAAACTCCCTTTTAGCAGGCAGAAACCTGGAGTAGAAGCAGGCTCTGGGTGGGCAGCCGTCTGCCTCACACAGCGCCTAAATCAACATTTCTCTCCAATCAATATGACAAATGTTAAATGACTTGTTCCTAACATTCACTACCTCTCTAAGGATCTCCAGGTTAAGGGATCTCTACGCAGAGACGGGTGGTATTGGTAATCCCCTTATGGGTTATCCCGCTTCATATTCATACTTTTAACGTGACATCATAATTAATGGGGTTTGTTAGCAGCACTAAACAACATTGCAGGTAGAGGTGGGCGATATGGTAACACCCTCATATCACTTTGTTTTCAGGCAGGATCACGGCCCACAAGACTATTTTGAAAATGACTGAACGGTACAACCAAACTGATAGTCAAGCCCTGCTACATTACAACAAATGACTTTCTCATATTTAAAACTTTAAAGTTTCTTTCAATAATTATCAGTTACATTTCAAGGTTCACATGAAGCGCTCTCCACAGGGATAAATGAGAGCCAGCACAAAGAACGTATTTAAAAAGAAAATATGTTACGATTAAAGCCGGTTGGCCCGGTACTCCTGTTATTTCCCTCTTCCCTCAGTGAAGAACACCAGGAGCTGAGGTTTCATTCAAACTAAATTATGATGTGATGGCGTACCAAAAACAATCAGAGGACACGCGACCAAATTACTTCCAAAGTTACCAAATCACCGGTTGGCCGCAAGCAATGAAGAATTTCAAAGGCAGTTTTTGAAGTGAGAGCAGTGCTCACTCCAAATGAAACATCACATTACTTCCAGCCACTTCATGGAGAACAATGAGGATCACCTCACTGGATATTCTCTGGGTAGCTCAACTAAAAACTAGTGCTGGGCAACGATTACAATTTTGAATCGCGATTAATCTCATTGTTATGCGCAAAGTTCAATAATGAATTCAAAAGTATATGTATTGTGCACTTTTATTTTAAAAGTACTGCTACATGAACAAAAGGTCAATAACATTTGGTTTGTAAACACTTTAAACACATCAGGTTCTTGTTAACAGCAGTATTCTCTTTACACAGCAGCAGTTATAACACAGTTATAATGATTCTGATAATGGATATTCAGCCGGTGTTCACAACTTTATCTTCATGTGTGTAAGAGATGCAATTTGAAATATACTTCTTGAAAACTGAAACCTATCTACGTCATGTTTTTATGTTTGTTAAATTCTCAGTAGTGATACTAAATTATGCTTATTATACATATTACAAACAAAACACTTTAAAAACTAAAAAAAAATAATTTAAATGAATCATTTATTTTTTGTTTTTTTTGGTATTTAGGTCAGACACATATGCAACGCTGATTACCGTAATATGTGTGGTATTTGTTATAAATGTACGTTGGTACATTGAGGGTGATAAGAAGCTGTACATGGAGGGACTTAGGACCCAGGGGAATGTAGGTGAAGCATGGAACCTGTAGTCTGTACCATGGCAGTAACCTGCATGAGGAAGTTATGCTAATAAAGAGTTGCAGTTAAGAGCAGTTTGTTCTCTCGTGCTTATATGTTCATTTAAAAACACAATATGTATTTTGATATTGTCACGTTTGATCCTGTAACGAGACGATCGTGTGTGTGTGTGTGTGTGAGAGACAGGAGGGACCGACGGTGACGGAGTGAGGGGGGGGGGTGGCAGCAGCAGCAGGAAGTGACGCCACACAAACAGCTTTTCACCACTCGCTGCCCGGTTCTTGTGTTAAAAATGTCCGCTTAATAGTAAAAAAGAACTGCGTTAACGCACGATCAAATAATTGTCGGCGTTAATTAATGAATGTGTTAACGTTAACTTGCCCAGCACTACTAAAAACACAACACCGAATCCATGAACGCGTTAGCATGTTGTTCACTACCGAGCCTGTTCTGTAAATGGTGAATGGACTGTACGTATTTCTCTGTTCTAGTCTTCCGACCACTCAAAGCTTTTTAACACTACATGTCATCATTCACCCATTCACACCCATTCACTCACTGATGGCAGGGCTACCATGCAAGGTGCCACCTGCCCATCAGGACTATCTAATATAATATAATAATAACATTCACACACCGTAGGCACAGCCTGAGGGAGCAATCGGGGGTTAAGTGTTTTGCCCAAGGACACATTGACATTGACTAGTGGAGCCGGGGATCGAACCACCGACCCTGTGATTGAAGGACGACCTGCTCTACACATTACCTGTCTCTCCTCTGCTCCATATGAGGTGATGTTTGGGGGAGTGTGGCTGCTTCAAGTACAGATAGGCAGTTTATGCACTTGGGGAGATATTTATATAGCAGCAACGCTACAACGCTGTATGCCGTAGAACTACAACTGACAGAATGTGCAAGGCAGATCGTGGAGACATTTAAATCGCTTAGGATCTAATGTCATCATATCCCACACCGCTAATTGTGGGAAGCAGTAAGATTAACATAAAGACTCAACTCACAGCCAAATAGATTCCTGACCATCGACTGCTGACTAAACTACCCGCAAACTGGTCATATTTACCAAAGCTCGTATTTTTCATGACAGAACAGATTTGTATCCCCGGTCGTATTGTGGTGGAACAATCACATCTTAAAGATGACTGCTGAGAGACAACTTCATGGTTACACTTTTTAACATCATTTGTTCTTTTTAGAAAAAGAACAATACAAGAAGGCAGCATCATGTTGGGTTGAAATAAATCACCAAACAGGGTAGAGAGAGCAACAGTGTTAAAGAAAAGGGTTTGTAGAAAGAATGTACGGCAGCATGTTGCAGCGTCTCACTTACTGTATGTAACTATGCAACAGTCAACGTGATACGATGACTGTATATCGTCTACATTCATATGGCGCTGCTCTAGCGGCATTTGAATTCATTCCATTTAACATAATAATTCCATTGGTACACAAAAAGTACATTTTCTATAAAATGCAATTAAAACGTACTGAGAAAGTGTGAAGTAACTCCTTATAGATACTGTTCTCCTGTTTGTGAACTAAATATGGTTTGACCAATACCAATCATTAGACACACGCCTTGCCTTTCTGATTGGTCTAAAACAACACTCTCATGTACTAAACTCAATCATGAGCACGTGTGTGAATACCCCATTGGTAGCTGGTAGTCACTGTGTATATGTGATCGGTTGGGAGAATAGTTGTGTAACGCCCCCGATGAAGGCCACAGGACGACACGTCAGCCTAATAACAGATAAGCTGTTAATGCTGCGACTCGTGATGCTTCAGGACTTCCTTCTCTTCCTCATATACTATAAAAGAGGGGGCTGTGAGGCCAGAACCCCCCTCTACCAGACACATCAAAAGGGCATGATGAAAGAAGCAGTGAGGACCTTGAGGAGAGGCAGAAGACAACCAAGGTTACAGTGTGTGGCATCACTACGGCCTGTAAGTGTGGACAGCCCCTTTCACTCACCACTGTGTGTAGATGTACTGACACCAACAGGCCAAATGGACGGATGAGAGAGACAGAAAGTGGAGAGGTTTAAGTGAACGAGAGTAGAGGAGTGCTGCAGTGAATCTGACTAATCATTCTCTTTGTGAAATCTCTTCACATGACCTGATAGAAATGCAACTTTAATACACCTTCAGATTAGCTGGAATTGGCCTCATTTCATAGAAATGAACCCCCCCCGCCACACACACACACACACACACACACACACACACACACACACACACACACACACACACACACACACACACACACACACACACACACACACACACACACACACACACACACACACACACACACACACACACACACAAAAAACTCAAATCCAACTCTTTTGGATTTAACAGATATGCATGTTTCAGCAACCTCCTCAGTCTGGTAGTTCAGTCTTCCAGGCAGGATGTACGTCTGAGCTGGAGGAGCCAGGTTCTCTCTCCAAATATGTGCTCAACCTGCAGCTTTCTGTGGCCTCACTGTAATTAATCCATCCTCCTCCTCCAACTGTGAAGGGAACTCCAGCATGCGGGGGTTAGGGAAAGTTGCTAGGTTGTTATTAGTGTCTTTTTTTGTGTGTAATAGCTGGTCCACCTTAAGTAGGCCTGAGCAGAAGGTGTTGCTGCTTCAGGGCTAACCCCTTCACTCTCATCAGCAGGTAGCAACAAGACATGTGAGCTTGACTTGAGTCTTGATGAGTTGTGGCATTTGTTCCCTGACAAACAGCCTAAACAGTAGACACACTGCTCTGCTAAGCTAAAAGCTATCATGATATACATTATTCCATGAAGGAGATGCTACTTGTAGAACACATTTCAGATTTAAAAAGTCCCAGATACAAAAGACGTACTTCATCTGCTGCTCAGTATGTCATCACCTGACCAACCCATTTTATACGTCACACAGATAAAAGTCATTGAACTCAACAACTGAATAAAATGATTTCCTTTGATCTCCTTAACAAAAAGGTCACATTGTGAAAGAGTGGTTGGACATTCCTAACACTGTATTGGTCATCATAATGGAATAGTTTTGGAGGATAATAGTTTAAATGTGTTTCATAGGTTGATTTCTCATTGACAGACAGTAATGTATCCCTCACTATCTACGCAGCGTGCTTTAAGAGCTGATTGATGAAATGGTTAGGCTGGTGTTATAGTCAGAACATCCTGAGCCCACTGAACAATCAATCAGGCCCACAAAAACGGCTCATTCATATTAAAATGTTGTCTTTTTAAATGCACAGCACTTTCCCCAGAACAGCTGGTTGCTGTAGTTTTAGTAATAATTACTCAGGAGGAAATAGTGCATATGTTGGGGACTATTTTCAGCCGCGGATGAATCCACATGTGGTGCTCTCGTGAGTGTTTGCGGCAGCAGGATGGTGTATGTGGGGTTAAGTCAAAGTAAACTACATTGTGTGTGTTCATGTCACCCAGTGCAACGGTGAGGCTCTGTGGCTCAGAGGGAGATATGTGGAGGCTTTGATACACACACAATACTTGACAGTAGATACAGTCACTGTACATACAAACACTGCTCTATGCTGATTACAAAGAAAGTGGAGGGATAACAACTCATTTTTTACATTTTGCAATACTCTCACATGCACATAAATTGTCAAGGAGAACAGATTTCAAAACACAAGTAGAGGAGAGGATAAAACACAGAAGAGAAAGGATCGTATGGGGCGTATTTCAGCCGATACGATCCATTAAAATATGCTTTGATCTTTAAGATCCGACATCTTGAATTTCATTTACAGCTGCACTTTGGCGACTCTTCACAAAGCCCTGAATATAAGATCAGATTATGGTCAATAGCTCTCAGCAGGGGCGTCGATAGGCCTATTTTTCTCCCCTAAAATGTTCTTCAGCCCCCCCAAAATAATTTGGCATTATTGGTTTAAAAAAAATAAATAAATAAAAAATCTTTTTTTGGTGATGTCATTAAATTAAACTATTGTTTCTCACATGGACAAGTTATTTATAACTCTAACATGCTACAGATGTGCGTGCGTTCTGGTTTGTATGTTTTCTCCCCCTTCAAATTACAATCCAACAGCCTATCATCATACTGAACGATATAAAGTTGACACTGTCAGGTCCATTCTCCATCCATTGTGTGCGGTCCCTTTAACAATCAGGATTTGGGAGTGACGCGGATATGAAAGCTAGTTTATCCGTCTTTCCTTTACAAGCAGGAGAATTATTTCTCTCTTTATTTGAGAAAAGTTCATATTTGTGTTGTCAAATTTCACTATGACCCTAAAATTCTGTCTCTTGTGTTATCATATACTGAATGCAAGCAAAACTACAGAGCAAAATCACACTCTTTCTGATTGAACCAATCTATGAACTGCCTGAAACAACTGATATACCCCAAATGGGCCCCCAAAAAAAATTGCGCGCAAACCTGCCGCTCCCCTTGGGGCTTAGCCCCCCCCTTTCTTTGAATCCTAGAAACGCCCCTGGCTCTCAGAGTCCTAGAATGAACATCTATTCCAACAGGATGATCATGAGCGTACATTTACTGTGGAACAACTGTGGTCCGTGTTGCAAATGCAGGCGGTAACCAACGCTGTCGTCTTTCTGTGTTTTTCTCTTACCAGATTTTGGATTTTGACCCCCCTAAAAAACGACATAACTAAATGAGAGAGTGAATTGCAGCGGTGCTGTGACGTGTGTAGACATTTCAATGCGTTGATGGTAAAAGAAAATGCAAAAGCACATGTTGTTCCTCTCGCCTGTCTCTCACTCTGATACTAGCAGCACCACAGTCTGTCTCTACTACACCGTAACCATGGGAACTACTACAAGGTGTGGACTAAAGGGCTGCTTTGAACCTTGACTGATAAATACATACATCTGTAATTCTACAGAATGTAGGACAAGACAAGGTTGAAACCTAAAACAAGTCTTGACTGTGTTTGGTCAATGTGTGGTAAAAGTGTGGCCAAACTGTGACGCGGAGAGTCAGCAGTAATGGGATTACTCATCCAATTTCAGTTACATGCCAACACACAGTGGAAAGGCATTGGTTTGCGTTACTTTGATCTTTACTTGGGTATTCATGGACAAGCTGAAAGCTACAGTGTACATGGAGTAACACAAGGAGCTACTGCTGCTGTCTTCTCTGCACTGCACACTGTTGCCCTCATTCATTTAGAAAGAGTAGAAATTAGAAATAGCACCCCTAGTGGTGGACATTATATGTTACAGTATATTTACTAATAGAAGTGTTAAACCATAAAAGCATAACCATTGAATGTATTAAACTAAAAAGTATAGTCACGGTATGAATTGAACACTGTAAGAATAGTCCCTGAATGTTTTGAACCATGAAGGAAGGTGAGGGATTTTGAGTGAGGCTTTTCAGATACGCCCATATGAATGAGTGAAGGATGAAGGTGTATGCTGCTTTAAGAAAGGAGGGGGGCCGGTTCAGAAGAGGAGCGATTGACCAGGCCAGCGGGTCAAAGGCCAGGGGCTTATTGGATTTCAGCCAATCACTGAGCTGATACGGAACAATAAGACACTGTTCCTGAGGAGATTCTCCAGACCTCATGTGACCTCTGGACAGATAACTAGCTAGGCTGGACTGTGTGGAGGATTTCATTGGGTCTCTGCTTCATGGAACATAATTCTATCGATAGTTTGTAACTGTTTTAGCTTCTGTTAGATATGAAATACTTTTGACCATAACTTGAACCAGCTGAGTTTTTTGGCACGGCTCTGCTGAGAAAAGACGCAGGAGTGGGTGACGTGCGGCCTTCCATATTTCAGAGAGAGGTTCTGGACTCAACATGTGCTGACTAAATAACTGAGGGTTAACACAGGGAATCCTTACTTATGCCCCACACCAATGACAAGTGAATAATTGATCTATTCTGCAACTAACATGTTAATATGTAGCAGAGCTTGACTCATAAATCACATGTAACTTATATTGGATATCTCAGAGTCTGCATGTATGTCTGCAAATAAGTAACAAGACATTGCTGTTAGGACATGCCAAAGACACGTTAGAGGTCAAACAGTGTTCCCGTTACATCATTTGTCACAAAAGACCCACAAGTATATTTTTTCATTGTAAAAGCTTCCACACACACACATTATATATGTTGGTCACACTTCTTTAACAGCCAAATCTTAGGGATCCTTATCAAAAATGTATGACTGAATGAATATCTAAGCAATTAAACTACCATATATCCATGATTTTATGTAATGCAACATTAACATGGCCTCAGTTAGGGCCCAAGCACCGACAAGGACCCGATTGAAACTGTAAGGATTATTCTTCTTGGGGGCTTTATCAGACTCAAAAACTCACCAAAGATGGCATGCATATCAGGACTGGTGAAAAATTTGATATTTTAGGGGTCTCGCATTTGGGTTTGAAAAGAATGGCTCTATGGCGCCCCCTAGAGTTCATTTTAAGTTTGAAAGGCCACGCCCCTCGCCCCCCATGACCAATTGATGTGAAATTCAACACAAACCGTCTGCTCTATAAAAATGACCAGGTGACCAATAAGCTCCGCCTACTTCGATTTTCCGCCATTTTTTATTTTATGAAAAACATTTTTGCAAACTCCTCCTGAACGCTGGGTCCGATTGCTACCAAATTTCCTTTGTATCATTATTGGATCATCATGGATTATTAAAAGCTTGTTGATATCGCATTGTGTAAGTTACATACCTGCAAACTCATAAGAGGTGAAAAAGGTGACAAGCCCGAAACCCTGTCGGGGGGGGGGTGCATGCTCCCCCGGGAGAACTTTATTTTAAATATGAGCTTTAAAATGTAGCTTTCTGCTGTACTCTGAGAAGCGCCACCTACTGGCAAAAGGAAATGACAAGTTTTATACTTTCGTGTACTGCTCCTAGCCAGTTGACCAGATCAGTCTCAAATTTGGTATAGGAAGACTTAGACATTGATGATGATCATTTCCAGCATCACACATTCGAAAAAAACTTGGGGGCGTGTTGTCCGAAGCGCACAGACATTTGCAGCCGCGTCCCGCCAGTACCCTCGACGTGCACAGAGGTGCGAGGGCCTGTTCATCGCTGCTTGCAGCTTTAATTATATCTGTGTTTGTGATCCAAGTGATATTTGTTGTTTGAAAAAAATCATGTGAGCACACAAACTGGTTGTCTGCACACATGAAAACACGTGGCTGTTCCGTATATGTGAAGCGTAAGGTTTTGTTTTCTCTGTGTACATACAGATCTATTGCTGCAGTCATGAAAGAGTACAGTAAAACAATAAGAGCTCATTTTATATGTAATCGTCTGAACAAGGTCACTATTAAATCAGAGAAACACTGAATATTGTACAATCACTTTTTCACACAGGGCCATGTAGGTTTGGATTTTTTTTTCCCCCTTAATAATAAAAACCTTCATTTAAAAACTGCATTTTGTATTTACTTGTGTTATCTTTGTCTAATATTTAAATTTGTTTGATGATCTGAAACATTTAAGTGTGACAAACATGCAAAAAAAATAAGAAATCAGGAAGGGGGCAAACACTATTTCACACAACTGTATATAATGGAGGCTTGGGGGAAAGTTAGCCAGTATGAATGAATACAGAGGCTTTATTTGACTCCTTCTGAGCTCCACATGACGGGCTTGTTGAACAATTTATGTTGGAAATGTCGGACAGAGAAAGGAACATCCGTACATGCGATTTGGGAGGGTCAACTTATCTACCCATTTTGGGAAAACATACTAGAATACATAGGGAAGTGGTTAGGTTCGACTGTGCCAATTCGGGGACCAAACATAATTGTCCAATTTATTAAATTATGACTTTGCAGTGATAAAGGTCTGGTGGAAAGGACTTGTAGTCTGGCTTTCATTGTGAATGTGACAAAGTCCTCTTTGAGTGCAGTGTCCATGAGGAATGAGTTGTTGTTGTTGTTGATCATGGTGTAAGTCTAGATGAGTTGGCTGGATACCTGTAGATGTTTGCAGGTAACCAGGTCCACCGTATGTGGCTGTTGCCTTGACGGAGATGAGGCGCTCAGTTATGTTCTCTGAGGCCGTCACAGTTCGAGGGTCAGGCTGCTCTTTCTCCAGGGACACTCCCGTTCTGATACTAAAATCATTCAGATCCGGCCAATCTGACCAGACCCCAAACACAGGGTGTCGAGTTTCCTGCTGGGTTCTCTTCCGGATCCAAGAGAGTGGGAATCTGACTCGCTGTCCAGCAGGACTTTGCGTCTCCTTTGGTCAAGAAACAGGGATCCAGCTCCCTAATCCAAATCCATATCATCAATCATAATTTAGCATATTCAAAAGGGGGGATATCGGTCTCAGAGGACATTATAACTGACCGCAAACTTCTGTTTTACCACACTACCGCGCACAGCTCATTGTCCAAATCCTTTTTGCTGTGACTCCTCCCCAGGTCCTTACCGCAGCGTTGTTGGAAAAAGAAGCTAGACCTACCTGTGTGAATGCTGTGCTTGAGCTTTGCTCTTGTGTGTTGGTGTAGTTAATTCTCTTTCCAGGTTTATTTGGTGACACCTGGGAGATACTTGATGTCCTCACGGATCCATATTCTTCATTTAAGTTCTCAATCTAACTATACGTTTGTCATCCTGGCTGTCCTGAGTGTAATTGTATTGCAAAGTGTAGCAATTGCACATTGTATGATTTGTGATATTGGGCTAAATAAATCAAGGAGCAGCAGAGTGTTTATAGCAGCCGCTTTAATCATTTCTTCTCTATTTGAAAGCAACTGTAAATCCACAGCTCCGCAGCTGATAACTATTAAAAAAGACACATGGTTGAATTACACTTGTGACAAGTAATTGGCAGAATTGTGACTGATGCATTTTGGAGAATACTTGATGGCATTTCTCCAATAAATGTCACAGTCAAATCCACTTGGGGGTGCTAGAGAACATGTGTGTGCAGCAGAGGGAACCCTTGGTTTGAACTATGTTTAAGAGACATGATAGAACTCAGAGTGTGTGTGTGCGTACCTGTGTTCGTAGGATCTCTCCTTTGGTTAGCTGCATGTCTCCAGTGAGTTCCTTAACAGTGATGCCCAGTGGCTCCAATCGCTTACTGAAGTACTTAGTCATCTCAGCTGCCAAGGCCTTCATAGGAGCCACATATATGATCTACAGGGAGAAGGACACAGATACATACTGTAGGACAGAGAACAGACAGGGTAGAGTGGGGGTGGGGGGTGGGGAGGCATAGGAGAGCAGGACTGGAAGGACACCATGGTGATAAATGAGCAAACAGAGGCGGGATCATTTGTTCCTTGGCAACCAGCACAAACCACAATTTATTGAGAAAAATGATGGGTAAAGTTTATAGTGATGTATGAAAAGTGGCTGTGGTCACTAGCTGGAACTGTGCAGCGCTGTGTGTGAGCTGATGTGTGTGTGTGTGTGTGTGTGTGTGTGTGTGTGTGTAGGCCTTCATGAAAGAGAACACAGCCTTTTGGATGTCTGAATTATTTAACGAAGTGTGTGTTAGGATTTGACACGATGGCTTTATGAAGGCGTACTAATATTTTTAGACTAACCTGCCAATAGCTGACTTTTTGTGCATATATTGAAGATTATATTTACCAATTCTTGCTGTATTTAATTTTGTCCCCTTTCATCAATTATTTTTCAGGATCAAGTATTCAAGATAAACTTGTGAAACAACATTCATTGTGAAAACTGTCTCTGTAATAACTGGATGAAAAACAGACAACCCGCAGTAAGGCAGGAGGCTGTCATGAAGCTAGGGTGGGATGGAGACACTGTAGGCTGGGCTCTCTTCATCAGGATGGGTTGGCCTTTAACTTGAGTCCTTTCATATTCACTACCTTCTTTCCCTCCACATTACACTGCACACGTTCAAATCACTGAACAGCTCTACATTATAACCCTGTTGAACGATCCCGGATCTAATGATGATTTAAACACGGATTGGTTGTTCTCAATGTAACACTATCAGAGATCAGAGACTAGAAAGCATTAATGATGTCCTGATCACATGTTTTACTAAATATTGGAGGATAACGATCATCAGTAAAACTTTATTTACACTGTGATGGTTAACGTTAAACTGTTTCATAGATTGTGTTCATGTGAGGGGATCCGTACGGACCACAGATCGACAGTGGTCCGTTACACCACTAGCTGGAACAGTTTCTATTATTTCAGTGACATATTTTTGCCGATGCTGCTTTATTTTAGCTCTACTTACTGCTTTTAGGTGGGTTGGACAAAGGCAATGTCATGTGTTTTGTATGCACCAAAACATAACGTGAGGATGTTCAATCAAATCTGATAAAACCACACCCACACAGTCCTGATGGGGATTAGCTTAGTTCTTGAGTTTTAAACTCCTAATAAATAGAACCTACTGTAAGGATGTTATTTTCTGAACTTGAGTTGCTTATGTAGGGAAATATTTTTAAAGCATTTAAAAGCACTTCATCTGAGACTTTATGAATAAATAGCATACAACACGACGTTCCTCTGATATGTTTAGGTATTGTTTTGTGGTGTTTTATAAAACATCTGTAGAGAGGAGTGGAGGTGTCGGCGTATTGTAGAAGTTCAGATAAAGCTCTCACTGAACGTGTGTGGTGCTCCTGTATGGAGCCAAATCCAGGTCAATAGTTTTGATCATTTGAAAAAAAATGACAACCTGAAAGTTCAAGTTATGGTCTTGAACATTGAAAAATACAGCAATGTATTCAAAATAAAAATAAGTGAATAAAAAGTTTTTTGGGGTTGAATATCATTTTGATTCAGTTCTGAGCAGACCAGCCTCCTGGGTGGCTCGGATTGGATCTCACATTTCATTTTATACATAAGTTTGTTTTGTTATTAGTGGTGTGATTCGGTTTGTAACTGTTTGTATCTGTTTTTATGCTTCTTGGATAATAAATCCATTTGATTTTGACTTAAACCTGCTGGTGTGTTCTGGAGGCGATTGAGAGCACATGGCTGCAGGAAGGGGGGGGGCGATTTCTCCCTGTGCTCAAAAGTTATGGCCATAACAGAATGCAGTGGGGAAAAAACTGTGAGCGCCAGCTATCCTGAAGGAAACTTCGGAGGGAACCAGCAACTGGTTCGATTAGTCTTTCGCCCCTATACCCAGGTCGGACGACCGATTTGCACGTCAGGACCCCTACGGGCCTCCACCAGAGTTTCCTCTGGCTTTGCCCTGCCCAGGCGTAGTTCACCATCTCTCGGGTCTTATCGCATGAACTCATGCTCCACCTCCCCGGTGCGGGCTAGACGGGCTAGTGGTGCTCCCGACCCCACGGGGCCGGGATCCCACCTCACCCGGCGCGCTGGCACTCACTTTCATTGCACCACGGGGTTTGCTTCAACCTCTGTCGGCAACCAACGCCGCAGACCCATGACGTCTTTTACTTGAGCCGATCCCCGCCCTGGTGACGCGGTTGGGGCGCACTGAGCTCAGTTTTTCCCCCCACTGCATTCACGTGAATATGGTGTATAGAAAGTGTTGAATCATAATTCTCGCGGTGCCTACGTTACCTGAAGGCAACTTCTTTGTTATGCTGTCACTCATGATGACATGCCCCTCTCAGTTGATGCCACTCCCCCCACGCCAGATCAGGGACAAAAGTCTGAACTGAAAAAAACGATTTGAAACCGAAAAAAATAAGATTTGAATCTGAAAATATAAAATCTGAAACTGAAAAATATAAGAACTCAAATATCAAAATATATATGAAAGTGAAAAATGAAAAAACAAATGTATTCAAAACAATTCCAGAACTTAATCAAAATTATATTCAACCCAGACTTTTCATTCACTTATTTTTATTTTGAATACATTGCTGTATTTCTCCATGTTCAAGACCACAACTGGTTCAGTTTTTTTTCAAATGAACAAAACTATTGAGCTGGATTTGGCTCCATACTCCTGCACAATGTCCTTCAAATAGACACAAAACTTCAGGTCTCTTTCATAACTCGGTGCTGACCGGCATGTTGTCATATCATTTATTCAAACTAGGGATGAGTACCGAGAAGCAGTCTTAAATTGGTACAGGATCCTGATTGGTCAGAACTGCAACACCGATAAACTCCTTCAGCAGTCGTCATTTGACCTTCATTCATTTGTTGAGCGTTTGCTGTTCTCAGTTTGCCTGAAGATAAAACTAACTCGTTTCTTACTGATAGCGTTGCATGACTACGTCAACACATGAGCCTCCATCTGGAGGAGAAGGCTGGTCGATTTCCAACGGTTTACATGGAACACAGTAAATAGCTCATCAGTTAACAGTATGCCATGATCTCTTTGAAGAAAGAAAAGAAAGAGAAATGAAGGCCACATTGAGGATTGGTGTGCCTCGATAGAGTCATAGAGTATTGATGAGTATTGATGGAAATAAGCAGCACCTAAAGCCATAATGTCCTAACGAAACCCATCACCAGCACAATATCTTTGACCGCCCGTGTAACTGTCACAAACAGTAACATGTAATTGTGTAGGTATGTAGGCTATCTAGCCTGCTAGCAGCTCTTCCTGGGCTGGTTAAAGTCTCTATGATGCCGTTCTCTGACTCTGTACATCAGATGTCTCAGAAGTACCTCACATGTAGGATCACTAGAGATGGGTAGAACGAGCAGTGTTGTATGGTGTCCCTAGATTGTGTGGTTCTGTGTCAACGTCAGACCTTGAATTCATCCTTCTTGATGACGCCCCCGGGCTGCAGGTGCTGGTGGATCTCGTGAAGGACCGCCAGCATGGCGATGTTGGTCTTGCCGGCGCCAGTTGGAGCGCAGATGAGAAGGTTCTCGTTGGTGTTGTAGGCCGTCTCAAAGACCAGGGACTGGATCCTGTTCAGACGCTTCATCCCCTTGAACACCAGCTGGGCGATCTGAGCAAACAAAGGATGAAGAAGAGTTAACGCATCATTGCAATGTACTCATCATACAAAACCCTGTAATGGATATCATGTAGTAATCAAGCTTATTTTTATGCAATATCTCTTGGCTGTATTTGTGATATACGTTTACAGGGCACACCTAAATAAAGGTAGAACAAAGTAATAAAGAAAAAAAAACAATACATATACGCCTCCAAGAGAAGAATACAAAAATTGCAGACACGGCCCCAAAATAACGCTAAGATACGCCAAAATACTAAGCTTATTTAGAAACACCCCAACGGCAGACAGGGGTGTTTCTGGCCCTGGGGTGACGCCAGAAGCAGGCGAGGAAGTAGTTTGTAGAAGTAGGAGGGAGTTCCTCCTCCCCGGCTTCTGGCGTCGCAGAGCCGGGGAGGAGGGGCCAACTTTGAATGATGTGTTCACATACCGCAATAGAGAAAATAAAACATTTAATTGATTATCAAAATTGCTGTGTGCTGTGAACTAGGGCTGCACAATTACAGAGAAATGATCAATATTAATATCGCGATTATTTATCACGATCATTCATCGATTTCCGACAGCACTGCATTCACCTTCATGTTGTGCTTGATTCCTGCTAAAGTACTAATTGCATTATGTGTGCAGCCCCTCTGAACTACGGGGTAATGTCACCAGTAGTGAGCTGCCCACTGGCGACAGAAACACACTGCAGAGTTTTCTACCAGGTGTGCTGACATGTACACAGCCAGGCGATCACTTACAGATTGTGTCACCATGTATGAAGTGACTGCACAGAAAGAGGAGCAGCAGGAGGCATGAAGGAAGGAAATGTGTGTGGAGGATCAGCTGTCAGTCAGGCTGCCTGCTGTCTGCCTTCACTATGGCAACAGAGTGTGGCTGATGGCCCTCAATCTCACACTGCCTCTGATAAGGAGAGAAATGGCCACTGTGAAGGACAGTGCCCGCCCCCCCCCCCCCACACACACACACACACACACATCGTACACAAGCAGGAGAGTGAAAACATACAGCTACTGCACAGGTGAATTATGGGTAAGTTTCAAAACAACTCATTCAAATATGATTGAATGGACATTAGCTGGGACTCCTTCCTTCAGGTTTCTTTGTCTTTCAACAGACAGAACATAAAACAGAAGTAGTGTAGTGTTCCCTGTTCAAAGGACAGCTCACAGCATGCAGCTCCTCTGGTGCTGAGGACAGCTCCGACAGAAACATTGTTCTAAAAGGCAAACAAGCTGTTAGTGTCTCTCCAATAACCACCTTTTTAAAAGGGATTGTTTGCAGTGAAAGTGGATCCTAAAATCTTCAGATGTATTATTGTATTTGTGATTTCTATCATCCTTATTTTCTCTCTTCTAAAGCATACTGCACACATACAAGATTGTGGATCCCAGAAATGTGATCTACTGTTTGTGTTTGCATAAGCACAGATGAGTGCAAACTGTGTGAAGTGATTCAGAAACACTTCAGGTTCAATAGTAACAAGATAAGGAGCAGATTTGTTATATTTCTGAGATATAAACTTTGAATCAATATGTGCTTTCATCAATTCCTCTAATGAGAAGATATGGATGTGACTTTTTCTCTTTAAAGATTTGTCATTTCCTATCGACGCGTACCCTTTGCTGTTCAATCAGACCAGCTCTCGACTCAACCGGAGGACATTGATGAACACCACACGTCCTCTCTGGAGGTGCTCTGCTGTAGTGGAGGCCTGTGACAGTGTGTGGCAGAGCGACACAACTGCTTTGTCGACAGAGCAAAAACACAAGCGGGAAACAGAAAGCGGTGGAAGTGTATCTTCTGTCGTGATAGGTTGATTCCTTTAATCCTGAGTGTGCTCTGGAGAGCTAGCGGGGCGGTAGGATCTCATACACTAGAGGTCACTGTAGTTCCAGGTGTGTTCTCTACCTCCATATCTATTTTTGATGTTTTCTCCATCAGTGTACCTTTCTGCGCTTCCTCTGCTTTCCACCCCTCTCCCAGTAAAGCTAGTTGCAGATGCCTTTAGCTTAGACAGCAGTATTATTTATTCAAGGATTCATTAGTATGTCATCACTTTCCCCTTCCCCTCGTTTCGCTCCAACACTCATAGAAAGAAATAATTAAAGAGTGCATGTCAGCCGAGGATATGCGGGGTGCTGTTCAGAGCCCAGTAGGGGAAAGAGGTTATTAATGCATCAAAGAGCAACTTTATTAAAGTCCACTTAAGCTGGAAGGAGTGCAGGGCGGCTGTGGTTGCAGCTAGGTGCCGTGTGGGCCGGAGGGCTTCTGATGAGCAGCTTGGAACACCCACTGATCTATACACTGTGGTAGTTTGGCTGTTTTGACTGCTGATTAACAGCAATACCCACTGCCAGTAATTCAACTGATTTCCTACAGAAAGAAGAGTCAAACTCACAATGTGTGCATAGTCACAAGAAGTTGGCTACATGTGCATGCGATGGGCATCTGATATCCCTGCTTAGACAACAGCTCCACTGGCAAATGCAAATGGACAAGAAGTTGATTACAGCCACACAAAGCGTTCCACTTCTGTCCAAATATCATCTGAACAGATGCAAATTCAAACAGCTCATGTTTTTTAAAAATTATTACACCATTGCTTATGCCACTGGTAAATTTGTGTTGCATTTTGTCACCACTTTTGGAGAGCTTGTAACTGTGCCAGTTCTATGTCTCGACCTTGACAAAGGTTGATCACTAAGAAGGACAGAAAGTTTGTATACACATTTATGTTAGCTGAGAGCAACAATAGTACCGGGACCTGTACAGGGATTCATCTGATGTCCAAGAACCAAGTGAAGCCAGTAGTGGAAGTGTGTTAAAGCTGCATTCTCTCTAGTATCCACCAGGGGGCGACTCCTCTGGTTGTATAGAAGTGTATGAGAAAATGACTCTACTTCTCTCTTGATTTATTACCTCAGTAAACATTGTAAACATGAGTTTATGGTCTCAATCTCTAGTTTCAAGTCTTCTTCAATACAGCATGATGTTCATTTAGTACATTATGGTCCATTTAGAGTCAAACAGACCATAAAGCAGGGGATGCTTTAGGGCGGGGCTACACGGTGATTGACAGGTCTCTACCACGGCATTGTCCGGTCTGGGAATTGTCTGTGTTTTCTTCTTACAACTTTAAGCCTTTCACAGAAAATATCTTACTCATCATTTGGCTGTATTAGCTCCAACCTCTTGTGTCAATGTTGCAAAGAACCAAGATGGCAACGGGCAAAGGTTCTGAACTCGAGACTTCAAAACCATAGTCTACAAACCAATGGATGACGTCATGGTGACTACGTCCACTTCTTATATCCTGTCTGTGATTCAGAAGAGAAGTGTCAGCAGTCTCAGAATGACCCTTTACATAGAAATGAGTCATGCAGATAGTTACATGGGTCCTGCTTCTCATCAAATCCTGTTGATTTAAGACTCGCTGCTAAACTTGGACTGGCCCTCCTAGAACGTTATGTAAGCTCCGAGCAGAGAGAGTTAGCCCAGAGTCCTGATTTCTATTTATGCGTGATTAATGCCATGTAATTATTAATAGATGGCTCATTTACTTAACGGATGTATTTGGAGCAGAAATCAGCTGCTTGCAGTGGGAACACAGTCAAGCTCCACGTCCACTCTACCACCAACCCTACTGCTTCCCTACCTGAACCAGTTACGGTACAGTATGGATGTCACTGAAGCGCACTCTCTTCATAATGACTGCAGGGCTTCTTCTACTCTGTCTGAACACGGATGTGATTCCAGTCTCCTCCATTCTACCCAATTATTTCCCCCAAGGCCAACTCCACTGAGCTCCTACTTATAAATATTAATTTTTGAATTATGGACCACTGAGCTCCAGCGTATTTTGCGAGGCTTTTGCACACTCATTCCTGTGACCAGAGAGGCACAACAATCACTTGAGCGTCTGGCCCTCATTTTGATTTATCGACTTTGTCTGTTTGTAACAAAAAGCCAGTGTCCCTACACTCCTTAAACATGCTAATTCATGTAAATGTATGCCTGCCCCAGTATTCACCTTGGGGTAAAGCATACATGTTGTAAATAGAAAGTTGCCATCATTTAATGATCTTTGGAAATCTTCAGTGCTTTTTATTCTCTCCTTAAAACCTCTCCGGCTTCATTCTTATGGTAATGTATGCACACATATCCTCCAATTGGAGATCCAGCTGTGCCTGCCAAAACTTGTCTGGAGGGTGTGATGTCAGTGTTGTGGGGAGGTAGTTCCCGTACTGCAATGGGCATGATGCTATACTGTGTATGGACCTATATGTTAACATAGAGGTCCAACCCTGCTCAGCTAAAGTCTTGCTCATCAAGAACTGCAGAGGAAACTGCACTGATGGTGTCCAGCTCTTCAGTGGCCCACGGTGCTCCTATGTGGTGCAGGTAAGTGGGGCTCGTTAGTTTTAGTTTTTTACCAAGTAGGTACTGATGAAAATCCCTTTGTTAGTTTTGAAAAACAACAACACATAATTGACAATTGGTTTGGAAACACCAGCAAACATCTAAAGCCTGTAAAACTGGTATTTGGATCGACCTTTAACAAACATCTTAAGAGGTGCAGCATACGAGATTGAGATCATTTGATTTGACTCACGTGCACCAACGTGCACTTAAAGCATGCACAGCCAGTACGGCTATGTCAGCAAAGCACAGATAAGCTCTGATAGCAACACACACAGAGGGAGAGTGACGTCATTCTCAGCTCAGGTAGACATTACTCCTCTATATATCTATATACACTCAGCCACTTTATTAGGTACACCTTGCTAGTACCGGGTTGGACCCCTTTTGCCTTCAGAACTGCCTTAATTCTTCGTAACAGAGATTCAACAAGGTGTTGGAAACATTCCTCACAGATTTTGCTCCACATTGACATGATAGCATCACGCAGTTGCTGCAGATTTGTCGGCTGCACATCCATAATGCAAATCTCCCGTTCCACCACATCCCAAAGGTGGTCTGTTGGATTGAGATGTGGTGACTGTGGAGGCCATTGGAGTACAGTGAACTCATCGTCATGTTCAAGAGAGCAGTTTGACATGACTTGAGCTTTGTAACATGGTGCATTATCCTGCTGGAGGTAGCCATCAGAAGATGGGTACACTGTGGTCATGAAGGGATGGACATGGTCAGCAACAATACTCAGGTAAGCGTGGCGTTTAAACGATGCTTAATTGGTACTAAGGGGCCCAAAGTGTGCCAAGAAAATATCCCCCCCCACCAGTACACCACCACCAGCAGCCTGAACCGTTGATACAAGGCAGGATGGATCCATGCTTTCATGTTGTTTACGACACATTCTGACCCCACCATCTGAATGTGGCAGCTGAAATGGAGACTCATCAGACCAGACAACGTTTTTCAATCTTCTGTTGTCACATTTTGCTGAGCCTGTGCGAATTGTAGCCTCAGTTTCCTGTTGTTAGTTGACAGGAGTGGCACCCGGTGTCGTCTCTGCTGCTGTAGCCCGGCTGCTTCAAGGTTTCACGTGTTGTGCGTTCAGAGATGGTATTCTGCATACCTTGGTTGTAACGAGTGGTTGTTTGAGTTACTGTTGAATTTCTATCATCTCCAACCACTCTGCCCATTCTCTTCGGACCTCTGACATCAACAAGGCATTTTGGTCCACACAACTGCCGCTCACTGGATATTTTCTCTTTTTCGGACCATTCTCTGTAAACGCTAGAGATGGTTGTGCGTGAAAATCCCAGTAGGTCAGCAGTTTTTGAAATACTCAGACCAGCCCGTCTGGCACCAACAACCATACCACATTCAAAGTCACTTAAATCCCCTTTCGTCCCCATTCTGATGCTCGCTTTGAACTTCAGCAAGTCGTCTTCACCACGTATAGAGGCCTAAATGCATTGAGTTGCTGCCATGTGATTGGCTGATTAGCTATTTGTGTTAACAAGCAATTGAAAAGGTGTGCCTAATAAAGTGGCTGGTGAGTGTATATCTTTACACAGTAAAAGTCATATAGTGCTCCTTTAAGCTGCCATCATGCACACTTCAATAATCAGTAACCAGTAATCACATGTGATCTCACATATCACCAATGAGCAGAGTTGGCATGAAGAGGTTAAATGTGTCTATTAGAGAGAATGAGATGAATCTTGTGATGGTTATGTTCTGTGGAGACAGTGTGAGAGGAGTGGACCTCGATGGTAAGTCCTGAGGGTGTTGTTTGTGCTTCCCATAAGACAGAAAGTTCATTAAGTTGACAGGATGAGAATACGCATCCAGAGACAACAGGCTCTGTTTTCTCTTCTCTCAAGCTACAGCTCTGAACTATACGACTCCAGTAGCTCAGTGTTTCCTTACAATCACATCGCTCTACAACAGGGGTATTCCATTACATTTATAAAAGGTCCAGATATAGATATGTATATATATATATATATATATATATATATATATATATATATTCAAGAAGTCTAGTAGTAGTAACGTATCTGTGTAGTCAACAACTGTCAAATCAAATAAAGAAAGTACACATCAATTATATTTTAACAATTATTATTCTCAGTTTTCAAATTGAACTGGACGGATTATAAATAATACATAAATAAATGTTCTTCTCATTTAAAGTAAAATAATGTCTGGATTAAAGAATAACTGACATAACAGAAAGCTTTTGAAAAATGTGCATCTTAAAATAAAGTAATTCATTTTAGAAAAAATGAATTCACTGAATTGTTCTGCAGCTTTAAATTCAGTTCATTCAGGTTTGAAGTGATGTCAATAAAAAAGCCACAATATTATATTTTTCTCATCTTCTAACAAGATAAATCAGTGTGCATGGACTTTATCTGTGGTTACTAACACTTGTTCAGCTCTATCCTCTCTGGTAACATCATTGAACAGTGAATTCATGAGTTAGGATTCTGATCATTTTGGGCTCTTAGGTTTATTTTCTGTGACTTCATTTCAGATGTGAGTGGGTACGTTTGCTCAAAAGAGACATACTGCTTTTAAACTGCCCATGGGAAGAAGTCACTTATGCGAGTCTGTCCATTCTTGGTTCAAGACTCTCTGAATACTTTTCTCTTGTGAAATGACTTCTCTAACTCACTTAATAATGTTCCTGCTCTGCCATGTATTTCCTCGTCTCTCCCCTGTGTGTCACGGTGTGTGTACATCTCACTTGAGTCAGGACACTTGTCAGAATACCCATATTTGATTGGCTGAGCTGCATCACGTGATGTGATTTACACTGCATTGGTCGGTATGTTTCCTGCACCGCTGAACAAGTACCGTAAATGCTGGAAAAGCTGCGCTGGTTAAAATAGAAGCGCTCCGTCAAAATGTAATAACTCTGAATTATCTATCGGTTTTAGGTCCGGATACAACGGTGCCTGGGTTCGGACCGCGGTCCGCCTATTAGTGACCCCTGCTCTACAACAAGGACCAGTTATGACAAACAACTTGCTGCTTTACTGCAAATCAATCCACATCATTGCAGCTGAATGTTCCTGGCTGCATTCAGCCAAAAGCATCGCCCATTTATGGCGAGGCCCCGGCATTTAAAACATGGAGCGAAAGCTCTGCAGAGCCCAGCTGGCTATTATAGGACCATACACATCTGTGGTCAACCTTTCAGCAGCGGAGTTAAATAAAGTTTTTAATGAGAGCAGCTGTTGGAGTCTGGGGCAGAACCAATCTCTAAAACCCAGCTGGCAGGACAGTTTGTGGACGATGAAGATACTGGAGCGATGAGCGATCGGTGGCTGTATATGAGAAGATTGAGTGCTTCTGTAGAAAGAGATACACACAGCAGACAGAGCGAGTTAGCTTTGTATGCTGTCTATAAAGTGGAAGCACTACCAACTGTGTAGATAAGAAGATGCCCATCATCCCATCTTGGGCCAACGCTGAGTGGGATGGAAGCTGACAGGCTCATTAACACTGCGGATATACTGCCTACAGCCATATGGGCAAACTGGGAGGACTGGGAGTATCCCACCAATCCACCAGCCACTTAAAGCACACAAATTGGGCCCACATAGATCACACTAACGATTCGACAGCTAAACACCAGTGTCCATATCCGTTGGCCTCCCAGGTTGTAGGTTTGATGGTGAAACAGAGACGGCCAGTCTGTGTGAGCAGCCACCATATTATTTGTGGTGGCTGTTATTGTGTGTTTACTGTATGAGTCACTATATGAGCTCCTAAACTAATTAAATTCCTCTGTGAATCGGTAATGGGAAGCTAAGAGATATAATTGTTGTCATTTTGATGCCATCCTTTTAATTACTTTCTGGTTCCATTTCATTCCATTTGAAGTGACAGCCTGATCAACTTTTAATTGCCAGTTTTTGCAAACAGCTTATCAGCCTGCTCCAAGCCTGCATGCAGAGTACTAAATGACCCGGCCAAACACACACACACACACACACACACACACACACACCATAAATCCCAGAGCCAATCCTATGGATCCACGTGCACGCTGAGCACACACATGCCCACCAACTGCACGGTGGGGTTTGACAGAGTAAGATGCGGATGCAGCAAACAGGAGGCCCATTCATTTCCCTACGGAGCATCAGCAGCAGGAGGAAGAGGGGGGAGGGAGAACTGGGAGGAGGATGGAGATAGCAAAGAGAGAGTAATCCATCATTTCATCCACAAGCACCTGCTGAAGAAGCACCCGAAGCATTGGGACCCCCGAAACCTCACACAAACGCAGTACAGCCCACCCTGCAGCTCACATACTACTAATTACATCAAACCTTAATAATAACTATGTTACTGTAACCTTGTTTTATATGTGTGTTTATTTATATATACATACATACATACATATGTATGTATTATACCTTGTAATATATCATGTTATATATAGGCGATATAACATCAAACATGTTAACAATAAACACTTAGACGGTAGGGAAGCTGTCTTTTGTCTTCTAGTAGTTGAAATGTATGAAAGTGTATCTTCAGTGCGTGCTCTACTAGGTCACCAGCAGTCCAGTGCTTTCTATATGAAGCTAGTTCTAGCTAATGCTATCGTACCGTCTAACCAGCTCGGTGCCTGTTGCTAGCTGTGAGCGCGATGCGATCCCATCATAAGGGCAGACCTCAGACTACACTACTACTTAGAGGAGTTCATTGAGAACACCATTATTCATACTGCAGATGTTGTTGGAGTTCTATACTCCATTCATATCACCAGTGGCAGACAGGTCCTGTTGACTGTGATGAAGCTTCAGCACATGTGTGCGTCCATGAGGAGGCTGCAGTGTTTCCCATCATGTTATACTCTACAGCCTCTAGCCCTTCTTCCCTTAGAGCTCGTACAGAGTAATGGAGGCGTACTTTACGTTTTCTACAAAAATAATGAAAACAAAAGAACTTCAAATGACTTTTTTTAATGATGCCTACATAGCTGTCCACTTGACATCAGACAATATAGTAAGTCGTAATTATGGAATGTGACTGAGAGGACAAACTGATAACATGATGTGTTCTGAAGTGTCACATCAGCAGTTGTCTGGAGAACAAGCTCTTTGGTGGAGCCTGAGGAACACAGCAGCCTGCAGCAGAGCAACATCAACAGAGAGCACTAGTTTGTGCTTCAGCCAGTTGGCATAATTAACACCTTAATTAGCAGTAGCTAATTACATTAGGCAGCAACACTTTCACTTCCTAATGTTAATAATGTAATATTCAAATATTATAGTACAGTTAAATATACAATATAGTTAAATCATGGCTGTCACAATTTGAATTGTACTCAAATCAGCTTTAATATAAAAGTAACTAGGTGTTGAAGTTAACGATTGACTTTTTATATTGATTGATTGATCAACTTTCATTACAAAAGCTGTTGCTAGTGAGAAGTTCTACCAAGGAGCACATGTATTAAATATAAAGATAGTATTTACTTTTACCAAAATACTCCAAACATTCTTGTGACAGATGCGGTGCAGCATGGACATGAGGAGCTCAGAGTCCATCCATCCATCCATTTTCCACCGCTTATCCGGGGTCGGGTCGCGGTGGCAGCAGGCCAAGCAGGCCGACCCAGACCTCCCTCTCACCGGCAACATGTTCCAGCTCATTCTGGGGGATCCCGAGGCATTCCCAGGCCAGCTGGGAGATGTAATCTCTCCAGCGTGTTCTGGGTCTTCCCCGGGGTCTCTTCCCAGTTGGACGTGCCTGGAAAACCTCCAGTGGGAGGCGTCCAGGAGGCATCCTAATTAGATGCCCGAACCACCTCAGCTGACTCCTTTCGACGCGAAGGAGTAGCGGCTCGACTCCAAGCTCCCTCCTGATGACCGAGCTCCTTACCCTACCTCTAAGGCTGAGCCCGGCCACCCTACGGAGGAAACTCATTTCGGCCGCTTGTAGCCGCTTGTCCTTTCGGTCACGACCCAGAGTTCGTGACCATAGGTGAGGGTAGGAACGTAGACCGAGTGGTAAATTGAGAGCTTTGCCTTCCGGCTCAGCTCCCTCTTCACCAAGACGGTCCGGTGCAGCGCCTGCTTTACTGCTGCAGCTGCACCGATCCGTCTGTCAATCTCCCGCTCCATCTTACCCTCACTCGTGAACAAGACCCCGAGATACTTGAACTCCTTCGCTTGAGGTAGGCACTCCGTCCCCACCTGGAGGGAGCAATCCACCGGTTTCCGGCAGAGAACCATGGCCTCAGATTTGGAGGTGCTAACTCTCATCCCCGCCGCTTCACACTCGGCTGCAAACCACCCCAGTGAATGCTGGAGGTCACGATCCGAGGAGGCTAACAGGACCACATCATCTGCAAATAGCAGAGAGGTGATCCCGAGACCCCCGAAACTGTCGTTCTCCGCCCCCAGGCTGCGCCTAGATATCCTGTCCTTGAAAATCACGAACAGGACCGGTGACAAAGGGCAGCCCTGGCGGAGGCCAACACCCACCGGGAACGTGTCTGACTTACTGCCGAGAATGCGGACACAGCTCCTACTGCAGTCGTACAGAGACCGGATCGCCCGTTGTAACGGGTCCGGCACCCCATACTCCCGCAGCACCCCCCACAAGACCCCCCGAGGGACCCGGTCGAAAGCCTTCTCCAAGTCCACAAAGCACATGTAGACTGGTTGGGCAAACTCCCAGAGCCCCTCCAGTAGTCTTGCAAAGGTAAAGAGCTGGTCCACTGTTCCACGGCCGGGACGGAATCCGCACTGCTCCTCTTGAATCTGAGGTTCGACAAGCGGTCGGAGCCTCCTTTCCAGCACCCTGGCATAAGCCTTCCCCGGGAGGCTGAGTAGTGTGATACCCCGGTAATTCGAGCACACTCTCCGGTCCCCCTTTTTGAAGATGGGAACCACCACCCCGGTCTGCCATTCCATGGGCACTGATCCCGACCCCCATGCGACATTGAAGAGGCGTGTCAGCCAGGACAGCCCAACTATGTCCAGCGCCTTCAGCATCTCAGGGCGGATCTCATCCACCCCCGGCACCTTGCCACCAAGGAGCTTTTTAACTACCTCAGCGACCTCTGCCAGGGATATGGTTGAGCCTCCCCCTAGGTCCTCAGGCGCTGCCTCCTCTGCAGAGGACATGTTGGTCGGGTTTAGGAGTTCCTCAAAGTGCTCTTTCCACCGCCCGATGTCAATGACGATGTCCTCCGTCCGGGTTAGCAGTTCCCCCCCCCTGCTGAGAACAGCCTGGGGTAAGCCCTGCTTTCCCTTCCTGAGCCGTCGGATGGTTTGCCAGAACCTCCTTGAGGCCAACCGAAAGTCCTTCTCCATGGCCTCCCCGAACTCCTCCCATGCCCGAGTTTTAGCATTCGCGACCACCGCAGCTGCAGCCCTTCTGGCCTGCCGGTACCTGTCAGCTGCTTCAGGAGACCCCTGGGCCAACCAGGCCTTGAAGGTCTCCTTCTTCAGCTTGACTGCTTCCCTCACCTCCGGTGTCCACCACCGGGTTCTCGGGTTGCTGCCACGACAGGCACCGATGACCTAGCGGCCGCGTCCACAATAGAGGCTTTGAACATGGTCCACTCGGATTCCGTGTCCCCAACCTCCCTCGGGATGTGTGAGAAGTTCTTCCGGAGGTGGGAGTTAAAGACCTCCCAGACAGGGTCCTCCGCCAGACGTTCCCAGTTTACCCTCACTACACGTTTGGGTTTGCCGGGTCTTTCCAACCGGTTCTCCTGCCATCTGATCCAACTCACCACCAGGTGGTGATCAGTTGACAGCTCTGCTCCTCTCTTCACCCGAGTGTCCAAGACATACGATATACGATAGATGATACGATTACAAAGTCGATCATTGATCTCCGGCCTAAGGTGTTCTGGTACCAGGTACACTTATGAGCCACCTTATGTTCGAACATAGTGTTCGTTATGGCCAAACCGTGGCAAGCACAGAAGTCCAATAACGAAACACCATTCGGGTTCAGATCGGGCAAGCCGTTCCTCCCAATCGCCCCCGCCAGGTTTCTCCGTCATTGCCCACGTGAGCGTTGAAGTCCCCCAGGAGAACTATGGAGTCGGTAGGCGGCGCCCTTTCCAGGACCCCTTCCACCGACTCCAAGAAGGCCGGATACTCCGAACTGCTGTTTGGTGCATAAGCACAAACCACAGTCAGAGCCTTGCTCCCCGCAACCCGTTGGCGCATGGAGGCGACCCTCTCGCTCTCCGGGGAGAACTCCAACACAGCGGCGCTCAGCCGGGGGCTCGTGAGTATCCCCACTCCCGCCCGGCGCCTCTCACCCTGGGCAACTCCGGAAAAGGACAAAGTCCTACCCCTCTCCAGGAGCTTGGTTCCAGAGCCAACGCTGTGTGTGGAGGTGAGTCCAACTATTTCTAGCTGGTATCGCTCCACCTCCTGCACCAGCTCCGGCTCTTTCCCCGCTAGCGAGGTGACGTTCCACGTCCTTAGAGCTAGTCTATGGCGCCGGCGATCGGCATGCCCGGGCCTCCCGCCCGACCCACCGCCCGGTCTGCATAGCACCCGACCCCGACACAGGGTGGCTGCTCCATGGTGTTTATTCGGGCTGAGCCCGACCGGGCCCCATGGGCAAAGGCCCGGCCACCAGATGCTCGCCTACGAGCTCCCCTCCTGGGTCTGGCTCCGGGAGGGTACCCCGGTTTCCCTGGTCCGGGCGAGGTGGCTATAGTCCGTGGGCTAACTATCATAGGGGTCGTTTTGAACCGCTCTTAGTCTGGGCTCTCCCCTGAAACCTGTTTGCCTTGGTAGGGTCTCCCAAGCTCAGAGTCACAGTTCAGTTATTACACATTAGGGATTATTATGATCAGAAACAAAGAGGCACCTGCACCAATGGGTGACAACGGGCCAGTTTGGTATCAGATACCATTATTTTAATAAATAATAATTCAGTACAATTATATGTATTTGTTACATTTTGCCTGCTGTTGATCCCATCAGTTCCACACAGTGAGGCATACAGACCATGAAGCAAACCTTGGTATCAGATCGCTACCCAAACACCAGGTATCACTATCAAGTATAACATAGCAGTTATATACAACATCAGCACGTATCAGAGGTAAAGAGACAAACAGCAGCCTGTCAATAGGTTGTTGAAATGACAGCTGTCAGCTGATCAACCCACAGGCTACTGCGAGGTCATTAGTGAGTGATTCATCGGAAGCTGGCCTGCAGCAGAAGCATTGATGAAGGGTGTCGGCTCTTGTTAGACAGCTTACTTCAGCAGATTGTGGGCAATGCTGTTTCATCAAACACTTGAGCATTTGTTTCAGTTGATTCCATTTTCTTCATATGAATGAATCTTAATCAGTATAACAATCATATTACTGTTTCCACAGAGGAAAGCCTGAAAAAAGACTCAACTAAAACTTCCAGGCGGCCTGATAAAGGTCCTTGCAAACGTTAACCTAAATACTATTTCATATGATAATATAAATATGTAACTATGTATCATCTATTTGATGTAATTTAGTGTCTTAGTGTGAGAAGACTAACAATATTCATCTGACTAACATGTGATAACAACTGAACTGAGATCAGGCTCTAACAAATAAGGTGAAACATAATATGTGTAATTGAGTTATAGAGTGAAAGAAGCTGAACGCACACACCTTCAGTGGCTCACAGACAATAGGTAGACGTTTGAGGTGATCTACTCTTGTGTTCTCCATCAGAGAGGATTGTAAACGTCTTGAAGCCTTGAAGACTCGCAGCTCCTGCTTAGCAAGTCTAAGCAAACACTCACAGAGCCACAGTTGTGTGCTGTGGGGGAACCACATCAAAACTGGATTAGGAAATGCAATTAAGGTGGATTAATTATGGATGGAGGGCTGTTCAGTTCTGCCTCATGTTTGCAGGCCTGTGCTCATACACTGGCTGCTTCCTGCACAGGGAAAGGAGAGGGCAAGCTGTCAACAGCCCGGACAACCAAAGCATGCTGAGTGAGGCTAGTGATGGCAGAACACACTGGAGGGACAACAGAACCAGGCTATCTCTCAGGGTTGGACATATCAAGCTTCCAGTTTGATTGGTGGAGAAGATGGCCGTTAAGGAGGAGAAGATAGGAAGCTAAATGATTATTTTTATTTATCACTGCAATCCCATCCCATAAACGTAGCCTTTAGTTAGTTCAACAGCAGTCCCACCAAATCCTCATTGGTCGGAAAATGACTGGTGTCACTTTAACAAGAAGAAAGGGGCCTGTGACGTGTGTGTGTGTGTGTGTGGGTGGGGGGGGGGGGGGGGGGGGGGGATCATTTAGTTAATCTAGAGTAACATGCAGAATTGTTTTTCCCTTTTATTCAAACTGAGGGTCAAAGGTCAGAGGGCGTGATGTGCTGCACAGTTTTAAAGGCACTTTCATGACATTGGGCTGAATAAATCAATCTGACGTGACTTGTTCTCACACAGCCAGCTCTACTTGTGTGTTGTGAGTGAAGGTGAACACTTTAAGCGCGTGCTTCACGTTGAACGGTAGCTCACAGGGCATAATCTCCTCACTTCTTCTCTTTTGGTTTTCTGCAGGAAATGTTTGCTTTCATTGACGGCAACCACACAGCCAACAGAATGGTGGAGGCAGTTCATACGAATGAGTGAATGATGAAAACACTATTTCTGTTGATTGTGTAGTAAGCACAATAATTAAGTGTCAAGCAGCCGAAAGATATACAGTGCAAATTGGGAGGGAAGACTCAGTCATTACCATTACCTTTAGACCCCCCCACGCCCACTGAGGCTCTCCTGGAGCAGCTGAAGAGCCACTTCCTCCAGACTGCTCCCTGTGGGAATGTGTCATTTCTCAGAGCGTGTTAGCAGCTCGAGTGATCAATTCATAGTTCAGCTCAGGGTGAATCACAGCTTCAGTCTATATCTGAGTTCCAGTGTCCATTCTGCTTTCGCTATTACGAGGTACATCAGCATTGTACCAGTAGTAGTGTACGTTACTGTGCGTGTTTGGTCCATCAGTACTACTGACGTCTGGCACTTGCTCTCACACACAACACACTGAGTAACAGATTTATTGGGGTAAATTAGGAAGGCTTTTACCACAGAGGCAAGCGTGGGACGCCTCCACCTGATTCATTAGTTAAAAAGCACCCTAATAAATTCCTCTTAATGTTTCAAAGAGCTATTAAAGGCAAACAGAGGCTCGCACAGCCCTGTTTCCTATTACAGCTTTCAATAAATGACAATCGGCACTCAGTGTGGGGGGGGTCAGACTTTTCAGCCTGCATTTCAAAGCCTTTCTAATAGCACATAAAGACTTATTAGGCATTGTGTGCCGGCGCTTTAGAGGAGTGAGGCACTTTGTTCCAGAGTTGCCCAGGCTTAAGTTAATGAATAGAGCCGCTGCTTGACTGAGGCTAATTCACATCGCTCAGCAGAAGAGGTTCCATATCAATCTATATCAGTTACACAGGGACTTTCAAAGATGAAGGGAAACTGCTGGTGAGCCGGAGAGAAACTCAGAGAAAAAGAGATAAGCCTGTTAGAGAGTGATGGAGCCTCAGAGTTTACTTCATCTCCCGTTCACATTGTTTCAGTTGAAGTCTTAGCGAGGCTGCATGTCTGATAGACAGCACAAGAAGTGATGTCTATGTACAGCACAATCAATGCAGCAAACAGCTTCCTGTGACATTCATTAACAGCTTTGTGTCCTTTCCAGGGAATGAGCTCCTTAGAGACAGATGCATCCAATGCATATATATACTGTATATATATATGCATCCTAAATTATCCCAATCAATGGAACACCATGCAATACTCAAATGTTAAAATTGGTCCCGAAACTGATTTATCCTTCGTCTTCTTCAACTGGCCTGGGATCCTGGATTGCCAACAGTCCTCATTGTCATTCTAACAGATTGTAACAATACCATAATGATGTGATAAATGTGCAGACCCAATGCAACGGCTATGAGGAAGACATGTAATGGATGTGTTACAATATGGCACTCGTCTCTGCCTCAGGTTTCTCTGCTCTGTAACTTTAAAGGTGAATATGCAGGTGTGTTGGATGTGGTGCCTTGACAACCTTCTCTGCTTCAACTGTATCTAATCACAACCTACTTTCAACACCAGAAGGTTGTCAACCAGCAGAAAACAGGCTGTGCTTCACATTTAAAGGTGTTCCAGCTAACAGCACCTAGCCATTGTTCAGGTATTGGCACCAGGTATTGGCACTGGAGTCTGGATCACGGCAGGAGCCTTCAAGTTCACACAGGTGGTGGAACAGATAACCTCGCTCTCTCAGACTGTGCAGGATGTTTCAAAGCATGCAAAGAAGCCCAACGTCATGAACTCATCTGGATTAGATGTTTATTTCCCACCACCCACTAGAACACACACTTGGGGTTAAAAGTTCTTCCCAATCCAGATCAGCACCGAGTCCAAAGACAAGTATTGTAAACATCTTGGAGAAGCTTTGGATTTTTGGCTCTCAAAACAGTATGAAGATTTAACAGGAGCCTTAGAACAACTGGTGAATAACGAGAGTGGAGCAACAGAGTACAGCTCAAGTGATAAGAACTGAACAAACACTGGGGTGAGGAGACAACTGCTGAATATGCGTGTGGTCCACAGTAGGGGAACTGACTCCTCAAGACAAGACCAACAACTGTCTCTCTCCAGCCAAACAAAGTCCAAATGAATGTCAGTCTGAAACCTGATCTGATGTTCTCTCTGCTTACTCTGCGTGTGTTTCTGCTGCACAAGTTAAATGTGCTCTGCCTGTGTTGTGTTCAAGGCATCAAAAGAGCCCGACTGTAGTCCCTAAGCCAGATCTGGAGCACCAGAGTCCAGTGTGTGCAACGCCTTTTGCTTGCTTAGCCATTTGTTCAGTGGTGGGCCGTCAGGGCCTGCAAAGCCTTCTCTGCTGGCCTAAACAATCACAAAGTTATAGCTATTTTATAACTTAATATTTTTTCATAAATACACTACATGTATTATAATTTATAAAAATATTTCCCCCATTATCTTATGTTCTCATTGCACAGCTCCTGTCTTCCTCAGTTGCTCTGCTTCCAGTGCAGCTTGTTTTAAGTAGAGCTTTTATCCAATCAGATCTCACCTCTGTGTCTCTAGGTAAGAAGAGAGGCCCGAGGCCTGCAGACTCACAAGTGCATCCATGAGCAGTTTAAGTGAATGGGGACGATATTGTTGATTGTCATAGTGTTCAACCAATCAGATCATTAGTTTGACATGTTGGGCGTATTCTTTGACGTGTCAGAGCCTGCTAGCTGGCCTACAAGTACGTGATTGGTCAGTGGGCTAGCGTGACATGTTGGGCGGTGACAATCCCAATATCTGCTGCCTCTGTGAGCTGACATTTTCAGCCTCAAACACATCAAAACGTATTCAAGAAATACAACTGGGGAGGCTCCACTGTCTTCACTGGCGTCCATGAATCCAGAAGGACTTCTTACTGGAACTTGTTTTGAATAAAATATTTATTTAAATTTTTCACTTTCATATATCAAAACAATTCCAGAACTGAATCAAAATTATATTCAACCCAAAATAACTTTTCATTCACTTATTTTTATTTTGAATACATTGCTGTATTTTTTTTTCAAATGATCAAAACTATTGGCCTGGATTTGGCTCTATAGATCAGAGGTCCCCAACATTTTTTGCACCACAGACCGGTTTCATGTAAGACAATATTTTCACGGACCGGTCTTCAAGGTGTGGCGGATAAACACGACGAAATAAAATGATACGATCGGCATGAAAACAAATATAAAATGCATAAAGAATATAACTCACAATAACGCTGAATCAGTGGGAGCCCTGAGCTTGTTTCTCTGCAATGAGACGGTCCCATCTGGGGGTAATGGGAGACAAAGACACCCGAAGTGTGTTCCTGACGTCCAGTCTACTCCGTTTTGTTTTGATTGCCGTCACTGCAGAACATCCCGCTTCACAAAGAGGATGTGTGAAATGGAAGCAGAGTTTTCAGTGCTTTAGTGGTGATCTCAGGATATTCAGCCTTGATTTTAATCAAACACCAGCAGAGTTGTTGTCTCAAACATACTTTTAAGGCCACCGTCATTTACAATCTCCAGCAGCTGATCTTCCTCTGTCGCCACATATTCTGCAGAGCGGGCTTGGCGCGTCAGAATTACTCCTGATATTTAATCAGACTCCTGATATTGTCTGTTAAATGAAGCTTTCATGTTCTTGGAAGTTGTAGCTCTTCTTCTGTCTCCTTAGTGGCCTTTCCTCTTTGCAAAGAAGCTCTCCAAAAGTTATTCACTCATTTTCTCTAGTTTGTGGGCTTAACTTTTGAGGTAACGTATCACGTGACCGAGACGAGCGTCTTGACATGTCAAGAGCCACAGGCGGATGAAATTGCGAGAGAATCGGGTCATTTTTCAAAATAAAACTTCTTTCAGACTCTGATCATCAATGAAACGGAAATAATATAAGTTATTTATTCTTTCTGTGCGGCCCGGTACCAAATGACCCACGGACCGGTACCGGTATGCGGCCCGGTGGTTGGGGACCACTGCCATAGAGGACAGGAGAGAGGGCGGAGCCAGGCTAAGTCCAAGGCACGAGGGCTCTTGCTCTAACTCAGTGGTTCTCAAACTGTGGGGCGGGCCCCTCTAGTGGGGCGCGTCGGTATTGCAGGTGGGGCGCAGGGGGAAATGCAGAAATTTTTTATTTCAAGAACTTTATTCATACCTGCAAACTTGTCGCTTTTCGGCGAAATTCGCTGTTTTGAATCAAAATATATCATCCACGGGAATCGTGTAGATCCGTAGAGGTTTTTTTTGGGGGGGCGGGGGGGTCAACTGGCCAGCTAGCGTTTCTCAGATTGGAGTGAGACGAGGAGAAAAGGTGATGTCGTGATCTTCACAATAAAACATCTCTGATGTGACGTGTCGAGTCTTGGCCAATCAGCGTTAAGATGTCTACACCGTCTTTCCCTCCGTTAGTTTAAGTTCCGTTATGTTCCGTTACCGTTCATACTTGCTGGGTTAAGTTAACGTCCACTGCATGCGGAACTTTGTCGACTGTTAACGTTCGTCATGATCACGATTTAGGAGGAAAAAACGTAAAGTGATGAAACATGCAGCCCCCCGTGTTCCGGTTCAGTTCACGCGGTCACTCGTTAACGTTAAACCGGAACACCGGCGCATCTGGTTGCAGGTTGTTTGTTTTAACTCAAAGTAGAATGAAAGGCCCAGATACTGATGAGATGATGAGGTCAAAGAGCTTCAGGGATAGGAGGCTGTCTGTAGCGCAGCTTGACGCAGGGCTGAGATGTGAAGGAGCTGGGCCTGGATAAAGGTGGAGCTGGGCCTGGATAAAGGTGTAGCTGGGCTTGGATAAAGGTGGAGCTGGGCCTGGATAAAGGTGGAGCTGGGCCTGGATAAAGGTGGAGGTCTAAACAGACGTGAGTACAGCTTCCTGCTGTCACAGTATATTAAATACATTGATAAGGCAGGGTATGCTAAATGCAGCCTCTGCTCCATGAGATGAACTACAGCAACAAGGGCTCACATGTCCTCTCATCACACTGCCATGTTCACTGTGATGACCACAGCCAGTGTACTAACAGTCCCAACAGTCCCACGTGCTGTTAAATCACAGCTATTATTTTACTTTTAGAATGCTACGTTTTAAAGCTCATATTTAAAACAAAATGCTCAAATTTTGTTTTGTTTTGCACAGGTTGCACGTTATTGTTGTTTTGAAAAGATATGCAGTGTAAAACTCAGTAAAACTCTTTATTGCCAAATATTTGAACTTGTTTTGTTTAGTTTTTCACAGGTTGCAGTTTATTGTTATTGTCTTAGAAAGATATTCAGTGCAAAACAGGTGAATTGCAGCCACAATAAGCTATTTTCTGTGGGCGGTGGGGCATGAACATTTTTCTTCCTCCAAAGTGGGGCGTGACAAAAAAAGTTTGAGAACCACTGCTCTAAATGCAGGTCCAGAACTTGTGAGGACCTGCTAGATGTGTGTTCAGACTATTGGTTAGACTGGAGCCTGTCTGGGACTGGCATAAACCAGCTGCCTAAAGGAGCGGACTGTGGTCCTACCCTGACCTGTGTCAACAGTTCACATCTTGACCCATGTATATTCACTTTAACTTCTTGTACACGAGAGCCCCCTTTAAAGGGGGGCTAGAGGGGGGCGGGAGGGTGGTGTACATGTGTACAATTCACTTTTGCGAAAGGAATAAAATAATAAATAAATAAATAAATAATACCTGTGTAACAAAGAGATTCTGGGCGAAACAACCATGGGAGCCATTTTACACACTGCAAAACACAATTATACATGAACTAAGATCATATCTGGAAGATTTGCCACAATTTTGGCCAAAAATCGACGAACTGTGCTCTTTGTATGATCTCTCATCACGAAGCACGGATCGCACATGGCGGATGAGCACATCTAGCAGGCTCGTGATTCGACCCGGAAACGAGCAGCGGTGTCGAAATTACTCTCTTTCAAACCGTTCAAAAGTTATGGGTATACATGCCAACATCAGCCACTGGTCACGAGAAAATAAATTGGGTAAAATAAAAACTTACGTTTTGACGGTTTTGGCGATGTAAAATGGATTTATTCCAACGGATTTCGACGCTCATGTGTCCTCCATCCTGTGTTGCATGACTGTGACTGGTATCAATGCGCGGGCGGAATGAATGGTAAAATGGCAGCCGATTCTGTGAGGTGGACCAATCCATGTAGAGAGGGGGGTTTGCCCTGCATTTTGCGATTTTTAGTCAGTAAAGAGAAACGGAGATTCTCAAACACCCCCGCATGGCTCCCGTTGGACTATCCCACATCTAAAATGGTCTCACACTTGTAAATCGGCCGATCACAGGCTTTACCAGTGTCACATAGACACACATTATGAGCCAGTTATTGTTATGAATGACAGATATGACACATCATAACTGCTCAAAATTATTAAAAATGGTATCAAACTGATTTATTAGGATTATTGAACACTCAGTGATAAGAAAAGTGAATATATAGTTAATATTTAGTTATATAGTATATACAATTAGAATACGGCAATGCAACTGCTGCTTCCAAAAATGAGAATTTTGCTGGCCTGCTTTACTCAATCAAAGTCAAATCAGTTTAGAGACTGTAAAACCTGTTGTGCTATGACTTTGGCTATGCCATTAACATTTTTAGGCCTTATTTCAAGTAATATTTTAGACACAAGTGCTTTTTTTCAGGCGAAACTGCAACTTTTTCAATTTGAGCTGTGCCATATGTGAAAATATGTTATTAACCAGTAACATATACACAATATTTACACATATCAGCACATCTTCCAAGTGTTACCTGTATTATACAATCAAAAAATTATTAAAATAGACCTTGTAGTTGCAGAAATACACTCTCTTTAGTATGGGTATGCAATTTTCGACCAGAGGCCTAAAAATAGGGCCCGTGTTAAAGAAGGGTTTCTTAATGAGTGAAATTAACTGTATTTGTACAACATTTTGTTGGAACACATTTAAAAGTAAAAGTGCATCTACCAGTTTCATACTTAAAGTGTATATACTAAGCCATGGCAGCAGTCGTCATGAGGCAATACATTGTACAATTACATATGTGAAAAAGTTGTACAAAGCCCTAGTGTTGCCAGAGAGATCTGTGGGAAGTCTGATACACTTCCTCAAGTCAGATTGAATCGTTTTGACAAGAAGAATGCATCTAATGTGAAAAATAGAAGATGATAAGTCTGCTTTGGCAAATTGGGTCCCTGGTTCCTTTCCCTTCATCATTGAAGCCCTGGATGAGCAAACCTTCAAAGAAAACATGTCCACTTTAACTCACAAACTAAAATGACCACCTTGGGTCATGTTGCAGTTTACATCCATATCTGTCCAAAATATCATCATGTAATCTTAGTAGACATTTGTGTGAAATTGTAGGAATTAGCATATGATTTCTTGAGTTATGGCCATAAAACATGTTTTGTGAGGTCACAGCGACCTTTGACCACCAAATTGTAATCAGTAGAACGTTGAGTGCAAGTGGATGTTTGTACCAAAAAGAGTTCACGAGAACTGACCGGACGGACAGACGGACAACCAGTAAACCCGCTGCTGTCTCCCAACACTTGAGATGGAGTCTGATATGAGAGACCTCCCCTCGAGCAGGTAGCAACAAAAGACCGAAACAATAAGGACATAAACACTGCTATTCATATACACAAAATGCTATTCGACAACAACACTGTCTTTGTGGACACATCTCTACGCCTAATGGAAGGATTAGTGGTCAAGTCCTCAGAGATCACCCTGATAACGATTGAAATTGACAGGCATAAAAGAGACCTCAGCACTCAGTGCAAGCAAACACGCACACGCACACACCTGAGCCAGTATCAGAAACTGTGAAAACATCAAGAGCAACAGTACAGATGTGATTAAACCATCCGTTTGTCACGGCACAAGATGCATGCACACACTTCCATCCACAAACAAGCAATTACACACACACACACACACACACACACACACACACCAAAACTAAATCTTGATTATTCTGATATCCATTAGCTTGAGTGACAGGAAGGTTAAGAGAGGTGAGCGGTTACACTCGTCTCCTGTAGTGTGACAAAATGCTCCTGAGGACCAGTGATATTGTTCTTCAGAGCCTTCATCAACAAGAAGGGGTGACCTTTGGCACTGCTGCATCTTTACTAGTGATACAGTAATGATGGATCACAAAGTCCTCTTCAGGAGACAGGATGGGATCAGAGCCTTTCAAAGACAATGATGTGTGCCATGCCTCCTCCCCAAGGGCTGGAGCAGACTCAACTCCTGCTTCTCTAGCCGCTGCCCCCTAATACGGCCCCGTGGTGGCTGTACAACGGCCACCAGAGGCTGGGGGAATGCATGCACTAATGTGAGTGTGGGTTTGTCAGTCAAGGAGTCAGTCAGACCGACGGGTCCTTGTGTCTGCTGACAGCCGGCTGAGAGCTACAGCACTTCCATTAAGAAGGAACATCACTCACTGGCCATTACAGCCACAGTGCTCTGCTGTTCACTGGGATGGCGGATAACAGGGACCAAATATACAGCCGGGGTGTCAGCTGAACAGAGTGACATGGAGGCAAGTTGTTCAGATAGATAACGATATGTTGATATGCAGATCAGGGTCCCATAGTGTTGAATCAAATCTAAAGCCTGGAATCTGCTGAACTAATCCATTTGGGTTCAGCTTTCAACATTTGTACGTATTACAAGTTGTAAATAGCTAAAGCTTCAAGAGTTCACTGGAATGCGTTGTCTGAGAGGGCAGATGTAACAGGTCAATAATAAACACTGTGTGAATTTAGACTCATCATTTTTCTCCTTTTGGGTCTGAATTCTGGGGTTTGTATGTGTGAACACGTATGTAGTTATGAATGCTTTGTCTGGGGTCTAATGCTTGTATCTAGTTCTGTGTAGTATGTCATTCATTACGTACATCCTGAGATTGCTAACCTCCTGCCTTGGAGTGAATGGGCCAACCTTAGCATGCTGAGTTCTTCTCTCTGTAGTTCTATTGATTTTGTTCTTTTCATCAGGAGAGGCGGGTCTTTCACACACACGTTCAGTGTGGAGACTCTGTTGGAAATGTTAACCTCTGAATGCAGCCTCTTAGCGCTGTAGTGAACTAGCACCAGTGTAGCTAGCTGCGGTTGCTATGGTAACACTACAGCATTGCCTGTTGATGACATTTTAGAGCATCTTAATTAGAAATGTTGATATTAATGGATACTGGGATGAGTTTCTATTGCTATATGTGTTAAAGTAATGAAATATAGCTTTTCTGGTCACCTCATTCAATCTCATTGCTCACTATCTAATTGTCCAATTTCATTTGTTTTGTTTCACATTCCTCTAACCTATATTTCTGACGCTTAATATTCATGGTTATATGTAGGATTCTTATATTGAACAACCTATGTTATCTTACTTTATTGTGTCAAATGATCTATGAAGTGATATTATAATGGAAGTGAGGAGAGGGGACACAGATTGTGACTAATGAACCAGGGACCACTGCTGCCTCCTGACTCTTTACTTCATAATACAGAGACACTCGACTAAAACACACAGAGAGGTTTCTATATCACACCTCCAACACTCGGGTGACTCACATTCACAGAACAACAATAGCAGCAGTTTAAGTTAATAGCAAGCTCTTGACTTTGTGAAGACTCCAGAGCTTTAGGATTCACCTGTGAGTGTGACTTTGTTTATTTTCTTCTATTTTGAACTGACGAGTGTCAGAGACAGACACAACCCTACTGAGTTCTGCCCACTGGCAACTTTGGCAAAGTGCTTTCAATAGAAGAATAAGGAACATTTCAAACACTTCTAAGAATATAGGAAGTTTACAGTTTCTGTACACTGATCATTTCTAGATCAACTAGAAAATATCCTGCCTCCATTACATTTGTTGTCTAAGGTGTTTGATAAGGGACGGCTTTGACCCAGGAGAAAGAGTGATCGGTGGTTCCATCCCTGGCCCCGGCAGTCTGCATGTCAAAGTGTCCTGGTGCTCATGTGTGTGTGTGTGAATGTTTATCGCTCATGATGACTTGTATAGCAGCCTCTGCCACCAGTGTATGACTGGCTGAGTGGATGTGTGAAGTGCTTTGAGTAGTCGCTAAGACTAGAAACACACTGTATAAATGCAGTCCATTTAGCATAAGCACATTTGAGGGATCCACGGTTTAGCACTCAGCAGCTCACTTCACCTCAGTCTTGGAGAGAAAGGAGTGAGCGGAGGGGTCTGCAGTCTGCAACCATTCGGCTAGATCAGGGGTGGGCAAACTTTTTGGCTTGGGGGCCACATTGAGTTTTAAAATTTTGTTTGTGTGAACTAATATAAATGACAAGTAAAAGCCATGACCTAAAAAGTAACTTGCATTTAATTTCAGCGGGAACAGTGTTGTTGGTCACCCTTTTTAACCAGTGCGTCAACGTTTGGCGTCAGTTTGGTTGTGGCAATTCTCAGAACAGATCTGAGGTGTTCATCAGTTAGCTGGGATCTTACACGGTATTTTTTTATCGCATTAATGCATATTTTATCGTGCACTTACTTATTAAGTAGTCATTTTTGACACAGTGTTTTTAGTGTAAAGGTTAATAACTGTGGTCTTTTTAGCAGTTTGATTCTTTGAAGGGATCATACAAATATTTGACTGTCACATCTAACATTATAAGAGCTCTGCTCTGTGATGTCTTTCCTTGTCTCTCCCCCCTGTGTCACGGTGTGGGTGCATCTCACTGCAGTCAGGAAACGTATCATAATACCTTTATTTTATTGGCGAAACTGCATCACGTGACCTGATTTACAACGCATTTTTCCTGCACCGCTGAACAAGTGCCGTAAATGCTGGAAAGGAGCGTGAATAACTCCGCTGCATAAAGCAAAGTCCCGCGACCCACTGAAAACGGGTCCGCGACGAACCACCAGTTGAGAACCACTGGTCTGCAGGATCGTGATGAGCGGTGAACAGCTGTTTGTGTGGCGTGTCCTCCGTCTCTTCCTGTTTCCTTCACCTACATTCCCCTGGGCCCTAAGCCCCTCCCTGTACAGCTTCTTATCACCTCTTTGCACCAACATACATTTATAACAAATACCACACATATTACACGGTAATCAGCGTTGCATATGTGTCAAACTCTATCGGTGCATCTCCGGTCTGTCTGTGTTCATCCTGCATCGCTCTGTTCTGTTCTTTAATGTAACGTAACTGGAGCGGCGGAGCCTCTCCCAGCTGTTAGCAGACTGTTGTGCTAGCAAGCAGGCTCGCGAGCGAGCTGTACCCAACATGCAGTTCGGTGGTGAAATTGTATAAATGTACAATTATTAGTGTTACAAATTGTTTATGTGTCACAGACTGTTGTGTGCTGTTGTGTTTTTCTCTGTTAAAGAGCGTTAGTTGTGGGTTATTAATTGTTGTGTTATAAAGTTATGACCATGACTAGGGTTCCCTCTCAATACATATAAGACAACTAGCGCTGACCACTGTGCAATAGCGGCAAACAATACATTTAGCTGCCTGTTTAAAGCAGACAGCAGTTGTTTAGGCTATGCACCGGTATAATGGTGTGTGAAGAATTCATATCATACGGGAAATTAAAACCGGTATACTGCCCAGCCCTAGTCTTTATTATGGTTTGGACAATTTTGTACCAATATTTGACGGGCCGGATTAAAAAGCCCAACGGGCCGTATCCGGCCAGCGGGCTGTAGTTTGCCCATGCCTGGGCTAGATGCTACCTAATGCTACACCCTGTCCCTTCAAGTGGTCTATTCAGAACATGGTGGCCTACGCTGATCATGTTTGTGCTGGTTCATAGTTTGTCAGAACTTCTTTGTATTTGTTAACAAATATAATTCATGAATAAATATTATTGAAATGTTTTCTGAATATCTGTTCTTTTGATTTAGAGAATATGATTTTACATGGCAAACATTTCCATGAGATAGATCAGGAGTCACTAATAGATCAGGGGTCACTAATAGATCAGGAGTCACTAATAGATCAGGAGTCACTAATAGACCAGGGGGCACTAATAGATCAGGAGTCGCTAATAGATCAGGGGTCGCTAATAGATCAGGAGTCACTAATAGATCAGGAGTCACTAATAGATCAGGAGTCACTAATAGATCAGGAGTCACTAATAGATCAGGAGTCACTAATAGATCAGGGGGCGCTAATAGATCAGGAGTCACTAATAGATCAGGAGTCACTAATAGATCAGGAGTCACTAATAGATCAGGAGTCACTAATAGATCAGGAGTCACTAATAGATCAGGAGTCACTAATAGATCAGGAGTCGCGAATAGATCAGGGGTCGCTAATAGATCAGGGGTCGCTAATAGATCAGGAGTCACTAATAGATCAGGAGTCGCTAATAGATCAGGGGTCACTAATAGATCAGGGGTCGCTAATAGATCAGGAGTCACTAATAGATCAGGAGTCGCTAATAGATCAGGGGTCGCTAATAGATCAGGGGGCGCTAATAGATCAGGAGTCACTAATAGATCAGGAGTCGCTAATAGATCAGGAGTCGCTAATAGATCAGGGGTCGCTAATAGATCAGGGGTCGCTAATAGATCAGGGGGCACTAATAGATCAGGAGTCACTAATAGATCAGGAGTCGCTAATAGATCAGGAGTCGCTAATAGATCAGGAGTCGCTAATAGATCAGGAGTCACTAATAGATCAGGAGTCACTAATAGATCAGGGGTCACTAATAGATCAGGGGTCACTAATAGATCAGGAGTCGCTAATAGATCAGGAGTCGCTAATAGATCAGGAGTCGCTAATAGATCAGGGGGCACTAATAGATCAGGGGTCACTAATAGATCAGGGGGCACTAATAGATCAGGGGGCACTAATAGATCAGGGGGCACTAATAGATCAGGGGTCACTAATAGATCAGGGGTCACTAATAGATCAGGGGTCACTAATAGATCAGGAGTCACTAATAGATCAGGAGTCACTAATAGATCAGCGGTCGCTAATAGATCAGGAGTCGCTAATAGATCAGGGGGCACTAATAGATCAGGGGGCACTAATAGATCAGGGGGCACTAATAGATCAGGGGGCACTAATAGATCAGGGGGCACTAATAGATCAGGAGTCACTAATAGATCAGGAGTCACTAATAGATCAGGAGTCACTAATAAGCAGACCGCGGTCCGGATCTGGACCCAGACGCTGTTGTATCTGGACCTACAACCGATAGTTAACCGATAGTTAAGAATGATTACATTTTGACGGAGAGCTTCTATTTCAACCTTCACGGCACTCGTTCAGCGATGCAGGAAACACAACGACCAATTACATGCGTTGTAAATCACATCATGTGATACTGCTCAGCCAATCAAATATGTGTATTCTGATAAACTTCCCAGAGAAGTTATTTCACATGAAGTTCTCCAAAAAGAGAAGAGGGGTCAGAGAGACCAGAGTCTTTAACCAAGAATGGACAGACTGCTATAGGTTCATTCTCCCCACTGGCAGTTTAAAACCAGGATGTCTCACATGTTCAGAGACCGTGATGATTATTAAAAGCAGTAATGTGAAGCGCCACTAAAGAGACAAAAGAACTTTTTTGAGCAAACGTACCCACTCACATCTGAAATGAAGTCACAGATAATAAACAACCTAAGAGCCCAATATGATCAGAATCCTAACGCATGAATTCACTGACCAACAATGATGTTACCAGAGAGAATAGAGCTGAAACAAGTGGTTTAAAACCTTTTAAGCTCGAGCCCTATTTGTAGGCCTCTGCTCGAAAATGGCATACCCATACTAAGGAGACCACAGTTCTGTAACTACAAGGTCTATTTTTATAATTTGTGATGCTATAATCAGATAACACTTTTGAGATTTATTCAGATGGGTAATATTGTGTATATGTTGCTGGTTAATATAGTACATGAAGATATTACACAGCACTTTTATTGATATTATGTTTTTGAAATAATGTAGCTGAGAGCCTAAAAACTCTCCCAAATCATAGCGCAACCGATCAGTAGTTGTTGAATAAAGGTTGGCTGGGATAAAGTGAAGAATAAGAGGCTTTAGTACAGAGAGGTCACGCGAGGTCGTCATTTTGGAACCAGCTGTTGCAGCTCTTACATTGTACTTTTATATACTATATAACTATATATTTCACTTTCTTTATCACTCATATTATTTAATATATCCAAATACAGCCGTTAGAAATCATTTTGAGAGCTAGGGTCCTCTCAGAGCATGTTTCTGGCTGTCATCCATGTCTAAATTCCAGTTGCTGTGTGTGTATGGGGCTCTACCTCAGCCTATCATCGGTCGATTTCAGTCAATGAGCCCGCCTTCGACGCGTCAGAGTCTCAGGAAGGCGGGCGTCGAAGCGGGTGCTGATTGACAGAAGTTTCAGCGAGTAAAGTTGCAAGAAGTGCCGCGTCTCCCCGAGCGTAAAATTACATTCGCCCAAAGTCTGACCACCCACCCATGGTGGATTGACCCCCCTTCTACAGGAAACAGATCGGAAGCAGACAGGATGCAGTTGCCAACAATGATGGTAGCTTTGAACCGGATCATTTTCGATGTTATTGTCATCATTCTTCATAAAAGTTGACCAAAAACCAATGATTTTTTTCGGTGAAGGGCACTGTCATGGTACCGTTGGTCACTCACAGCTTTCTACTGGTTTCACGGAGAGAAAAACCGAAGGTATTTATGCGTTCTGTGTCGAATGCTAATTCTAAGCGATGTGCCGATTAGCCGTATAGCCGTTAGCTTCGTGGTGCAATATCGATGTGCAGTAAATATAACGGCGATTTTTGCCCAGGAATTCGTGCTTTTATGCCACATTTTCTCGATGCTTATATTAGTAGTCTATAGTTGTGTTTGGAGTGTGTAAAAAGTGACTTATATGATAGTGTTGCCCATACGTTGCTGTTTAATCCGGTATATAAAATGTACACATGTACAATTCTGGCTATCAAAATGAGCAATTTTTGGACGACATTTGAGAGCCCCCCTAAGCCCGAGAGCCCCCACATTTGGGGGCGTGGTGTGCAAGAGGTTTTAATAATCACAGACACGTTTCTCTTTTTAGAAGATGAGGGTAATATCATGTTTTCTTGATTGACATCACTTCACACCTTATTAAACTGAATCTAACGCTGCAGGACAATTCAGTGAAATACATTTTTTCACTGAGTCACATTTTTCAAAAGCTTTCTGTTATGTATTTCATTCTGTAATCCAGTCCTTATTTTACTTAAGGCGAGAGAAGAACATTTATTATTCATTTATTATTATTATTAAATATTGTTGAGGTATTGTTCAATGGAACTTTCTTTATTTGATTTGACAGTCAGTTGTTGACTACCTAGAGATGTTGACACAACTGTTGGCTAATTCAATATATATGGGACTAAATGATAGAACAAGTTAGACACTATTGTCGACCTTTGATGAGGAAATTCTCTCGAACTGGACCTTGTTGAACTTTAAAAAATCGGTGACTTTTAGAAGTGGTTGCTGACTGCAGGGCTCGCTCCACATAAACATGACATCACAGCAAACTTCACAGAGAGATAATAGGACAAAACCAGATATTCTCTGGTCTAGCTCAGCTGAAAACACAGGAAGCAATACTGACAAGGTTATCTTCACTTCACCTGTCTGTCCTCTGCTCCACTCTGTGTGTGAGAGAGATCAGCAGCAGCACACACATGTAGGGGAAACACTGGCTATGACTATGGAACCGTTCAGGTGAAGGTGTGTCCTGTTGTCTCTGCTTCTAAGCCAAAAGTGTAATTCCTGTGAAAACCTAATCGACATGTTGCCAAGAACTGGGAATGATTGAACAATCATTGTGGCCTTATGTGGTACAGAGAATAAAAATGATTAAGAAGGTTATTTTACTGACAAATGATCATAAACAAAGTACTGCTTTGCAAAAAGCATATTTATTAAGTATTAGTTAAGTTTCATTTTGGCCTTTGTGAAATCTAATTCCAGCATTAAAGGAATGCTTCCAAATATTGGGAAATAAGTTTTTTAATTTTTCACTCTCATATCTGTGCACATAGCTCATCATGAAGACACAGCTAGCCGTCCAAATATTCAGAATCCTCGCAGCAACGCCTCTAAAGTGGACTTATTACATGGCCATCTTTGTGTTCAACCCAAACACACACAGAGATGTGTGTTGGTACAGCAGCAGTCATTGTCAATAGCTGTGTGCACTGTATAATAGCTTAATTATGAAATGAAGCTTCAAGGCCGAAAAAGGAAAAGCAAAGTAAATAGTTTTGTTTGCTCACACTATATTTGTATATGGTCACAATAGTATTAATACAACGATCTCAGTCAGTACGAACATATTCATTGTTTTCACTAACCCATCCTGACTTAAGAAATGTCAGTCGGCCTTCAAAACCACACACACACACACACACACACACACACACACACACACACACACACACACACACACACACACACACACACACACACACACACACACACACACACACACACACACACACACACACACACACCTACCTCATCTAGTTCAGAGATGTAGACAGGCTTCTCTTCAAAGCCGATGGCCATGGGTTGGGTGGGTGGGATCTCCACCTCTTCATACATCTTAGAGTTCTCTCTGCGGATTCCCTCGGGTAGCAGCAGCTGAATGTCACACACACACTAAATGAGGAAAACCCAGACCTCACAAGTGACCTCATAGATTCTGGATTAAGATAACTGCATTTTAAAACGCACTCTGAAAGGAAAATAAAAGTCATTAAATATGCTGTTAGAATTCAGCTGTATATTCACAATGTTTCAAATAGTTTTGATTCCTGTATCTGTAACGCTTCCTTGAACACACAGAGCAGATCAAACACTCTGAACATCTAATCCTACTTGTGTCAGACAATGTGAAGTACTCCACGTAAAGACCCAATTCCATAGAAGATAGTGCAGTATTCATGGCATGGTTGAATGTTGGTTTTGTACTATAGTTTGTTACAGCGTGTGGTACAGTGGCTTGTCATATAAATGATTATGAGTGTAGCACTTTGGGAGTTCTTGGTAAAGACTAGTAAAGAGGGAGTGATTCTATGGGGCAGCCTACATCACATTAGGACCAGGACACAAGCACATTTGGTCTCACAGAACAATCATTCACATGGTCCCTGGCTCTTTATGGAATGATATTCCCCACCTCTCTGTCTACTGTCTATGAGCAGAACTACCGTTGGTAACTCTGCTGCTCATGCCAACATGAGGACCGTAGTCAATTTAGAGATAAATGATTAGAATTACTATAGGATGTATATATAATCTCACTTTGTAGAGATCTTTGTAAACCACCATTTACAATTAATGTTGAAACAACGAGATAATTAATTTATGTATGTATAAATACTTACATTATTATTGTAAAAAAATGAAGTACAAAAAGAGCAATAAAGGGAGAGGAGGTTGTGGTTTTTAAGAAACTAAAAAGATATTTCAAAAACCAAAAAGAGCAAACGCTTATGGGTATTATGTGTGTTACTATGGGGCACTGCGGGAACAGAAAAACTGGTTTCTGGTGATGTACCGGACGATTGTGAAAGAAAACGTAGTGAAATCATTGTTCTGCATCTCACTGTGAGCAGTATTGAATATATACAGTACACTTCAGCTCTTACATCGTGTTAAATATCCAAGACAAAAGATACATTACACATCAGCGGACACTTTACTCAGAAGTAACAAGCCTCACCCTGGCTCCTCCAACAAACGCAGGCATCTTTGTGGCCTCCGCGTAGCTGTCATAGACATTGGGGTACCGGATACGTTCATACACTCTTTCTCTGCTCAGCACAGGTTCACGTCGTGCAGTCAGCAGGGCCTGCTCCCTGTGCCAGCAAACACAAGACATATGGAACATGTGAAACCCAGAAGAGCAGAATTCTGTCAACTGGAATTGAATGGAGCTTGATAGGGTAAATGAATTACTTCAACATTAGGAGAAAATAATAAACAGCAATGTCATTTCTACAAAAACACATCCGCAGTGTCACATCTGCAACCACTTGGTTCCATATGTGAACCCTCACATCCATCCACATTCCAGCTTTACAATGGATGGTGCAGTTGATGATTCAAATGGAGAGGCACAGATGTGAGGCATTATGTTCCTTCCTAAAGTGGCTTACCTCTCTGCTAATCTTTTCCTTCACACTGGGCTGGATTTGGTCATGCTAAGTTTTTAATTAAACAGATCGCTGCTCTTTTTTTTCATCTTCCGAAAAAAAGAGCTGTCGCTGTGTGTTGTTTTTATATTTTATAAAGCTCAAGCCAAGTTGTCATGAAAAATTCAGAAGCTTGGTTTTGGTGCAGACAGCTGAGAGCAGGGATGGAGGCGGCCGGACAGAGAACAAAGACAATGAGGGGAAAAGGACCAAGAGACAGTTTGAAGAGATGACATACCGCTGGGTTCTCATCTCTCTGGGGTCGAACGTCAGGACAGCGTCTGAGGAGTCGCTGTCCTCTATTCCTTTGCCTCTCTTCCTCTCTCTCTTCTCCTCCCTGCGGTACATCTTCATCATCTGTTTCTCCTGCTCTGACTGGATGGTCACCTGGCAGCCATAGGTGGGCTTGGTCACTTCGCCACTGATTAATCGGCTCATATCTGGAGGAAATACATAGAAAGAAAAGGCAAAATGTTACTACATCAAAGGTGCTCCTCGACAGGATTAATGGACATCAAGACACCCAGGCTATCTGCACATTTTTAAGTATTCATTTACTGTCTTTTAAGACCTTGATAATACCATCTTAGGGAAAAAAATACCATTAATGCAGCAAATGAAATGGACAGTCTAGGCAAAGTAAAAAACTAACGTGAAATTTTTGTTGGATGAAAAGACCCAAGATGAACACTGTAAGCAGACTACTTGATTACTGGAAGTAAATGATGTTACCAGCATTTGTATAGATCCATTTAAGCGGCTTCCACTGTCCAAGAACTCAGCACAGAGTGGTGGATCAAACAAAAACTGTGTACCGCTGTTGTTTTACCACTTTTGGGAACAAACAATCAAACATGTTTAACCATTTAGGCCAACAGCGCCACATGAACATGCTGCGGCCAGTAGCTCCCATGAATTTTGTTGCATTGTTTTTGTTCATTTGATGTTTTTTTGGCTTATTACTGGAGCACTTATGGCATAATAGAATACACTTAAAGGCGCAGCGGCCCTCGAGATAATCACCGTGCGTCACCGATATATCGACATTTGTGTTGACTTTCATAGCGACCATTTTGAGTTGAAATTATTTTACATTTTATTTTCTGCATTTGTAATATTTGAAGTTTTTGGAGTTTACAGGCTGCGATGGTCACAGTTTGGCTTCATCCCTTGGTGGACAACAGCAGCATTTGCTCACATTGAGAAAACAACATCAGGTCAGCCAATGTCAGCGGAGATGGATTCATATTTCAGCAGTAATCTTGATAGCCCATTGATGTCAAATGCAAGTGCGTGTGGCATTGCAGGGGTTAATGTTCCCCATTGCAGCCTCCCTGTTTGAGGCACAACAGCTCAATAAAAGGCCGAATTGCTCTTGAAAGCAGATGAGATCTGATGATTGCAGCGCGGCCCGGCTGATTGACTGAATGATTTCTTCTTTATCTCGTCTAGCGGCTCTACCTGCTGCACAGCCTTCCTCTCTTCCCGTCACTCTCACCCTCCCTCCCATTACCTCTCCAACCACCAACCCCTTTAACTCTGTCACCCTCTATGCACCAATTCCTCTGTCGAAACCATTCCCCATTCCTTGCTTTCCCCCTCTCTGGGAGCTACCGTGCCTTGTTATGCGTCTCCAATAATGATTGCCTCCAAATCTCCAGGATTCCTCTTTCCACAAGCACTCACGGCACCATAATGATGGTGAAGAGCATCACCAAAACAGATCATGTTTGCTTACAAGATGGTTTCACGGTGTTTTCACACAGTTACACAACAGGATTTTCAAGAGCAGCCTTTTTAGATTCAAAATGTAGTCGTGACTCACCAACAGTGTTGGGTAAGTTACTTTCAATATGTAATAAATGACATTAAACTAGTTACTTTCATTTCAAAGTAGTACGAGGTGCGACTAGGCATTATAAAATGGTTTCAATGCAGCTCATCAGGGGTGGGAGATCATGTAAAGCCTAAGTGAAGGACGTGTGTCTATAGTTTCCCTCTGGCAGGGCGCTGTTTGTTTCTATGACATGTCACTACTCTAACCACGCTGTATGATAGACTAGCATCAGACCTTTGCTTTTTATCATCTATCTGGTTTGCTTTCTATTTGTGTGACATTGTTTTCTCACCGTGAGCACCAACCGGAGGAGGCTATACATGAGCTTGTCATGCTCAATCTGACAGCCGGGGAGCAAGGAGGAGGATGTGGGTGCATGACACGATCTGTCAGAGACAACAGTACGCTGAATATCAATACCCATCCATGTACTCACGTGTATTATTACCACTTATCTATTAAAATCAGCCAATTGTAGCTTTGTTTTTTCAGGGTTTTTTCCTAGTGGCACTTTTGTTTGTGGCGCGTTGAGGATGAATGAAAAATGAAAACAATAAAGATTCATTTTTGTGTGGCAACGCATTACTTGACATCGTAAATATAATTATATCACCGGAATCCATTTAGTAATGCGTTATATTACTTGGTTACTGCTAAAAGTAATAAATGACGGAACACGTTTAGTTTACCACTGTATTACAAGAACAACAGCAGCCTCACTTTCAGGAGTGTATTTTAGTACTCTGTCTATTTGCAGTCAGAGATTTCTCCTAAATTCACCAAAAGTTACAATTAGATAATGAGTCATTTGCATATTATTTCAGAAAACTTGTAATGTAAGTAATCAATGGGGGAAGTTTCATGCTGATATCTATTAGTTACGTGTTTTATCCTATGAGCCTGAAGTGTCTCCCCTTGAAGAAAAAAGTTAACTTTTGCATTTAATCGTTTGCTCAGTTTACATTCAAGATGCAGAATTCAGTAAAACACTCACTCCAGGATTCCACTAAAAGTTGATATTGGATATTAAAAACAGATAGCTCAAATCCAGCAATCTAATTGGTTCATGGCCATGACATAATACCCACATGCCACTGCTTTGTATAATTTAGCAATTTCTGTATCATTCCATGTCTGAGAAAGAAACGTTATTCTAATGAACTGTCATGGCTGCTTTGTGACACTTCCAACACGGAACGGTAACACACAGACACAAAGAAACAGTTACTAGAAGCCACTCAAAGCGGGATCACTGGTTAACTGGTCCACTGACTGTGGAGGAGTGAACAGTGTCCACAAATAAAATCCAGTTTAACGACATGCAGAGCTGCTTAACATGGAACTTCACCCCCAGGTCTGAGCCTCAGTCCACCCACTCATTCAATAGAAAAAATTAAAAATAGTGGGCAAGTGGCTGAGAGATGAAACCACGCCCACTTCCATATGACAAAAGCCTCGCCATTGCGTCGACTAACATGACAGCTACAGTAGCTTGGGAAATATTGACAGGGCATGGGGCACTACATTTATTGTTTATCAGAACAAAAATGAGACAAGAATTTTAGACCATAAAACCTGCGTGTGTTAAAGGAGCAGGTCAATGAAAGTTTGTGAGATTTCTATGCCACTGTCACATATCAGAAATATTAAAGAGCACCCCTCAGTCAGTCCTAGTGTCTCAGAGTTTACAACGAGCAACCATGTATTCAATGTGAAACCCATAAAAAGAAAGGACTCAACACAACAACTAATCATCCGTGAATATCAGAAGATGAAATGAATGAGATGAATCGATACAAAAGGGCCTGGACCTCAACACTCCTGAGTGGCAAGTAAACAAAGCGTGGTTTGACGTCCAACTACAGTTCGGGCGTGGGGGAAATGAGGGCCTTCTGTGGCTCAAAAGAGACAATAACGGGCTAAAGTAGGCAACACTGGCCTGTAACGAGCATATCAAAATGACAATGACCAACAGGAGAAGAATACAGAGAGCAGAAGAGGATTCAGGTATGATCCGTACTTTCTGCGCTGCTTGAGTAGTGAGGGTCAGGATATAGGAACACATAGGAACCGGACGAATCAGGTAACCAGTACCTCTGCGAGCACAGACACCTGGCCAATCCTAGCGCTTGGATGCTGCACAGGGCGGGTCTTGCTCAGAAGAGCAGTGGAATTTATAATGACACGTGTGTTACAGATACACTCACCGATGGGCGTCAATCACGTTGCGATAATGTTGGCCTGAGTGTGCGAGCAAGAAGGAAGGCAGCAGAAATACACTAACCCAAAAAAGTGTGAAACCATCTCCAGAGCTTAGGGCAACCAAAACCCAGGGACCAGAGAAAGTGGAGCAATATCGTTGCGACGCCAAGCAACACACCTCCACAGGGACGAGCTCAGGAGAGTTCAGCGCGACCTGAAGCTGAAGCTCAGGGAGTGGAAGGACTCCTACAGGAGGAAGCTGGAGGCCAAACTCCAGCAGAACAACGTGAAGGAGGTGTGGACCGGGATGAAGCTGATAACTGGCTTCAAGGTTGGAGGGAGACAACCAGGGGGCTTCCAAGAGAGGGCAAACAAGCTAAACTGTTTCTTCAATAGGTTTAGTTCACAGCCCTAATCTGTCTCCTCCACACACCACACCTCACAAACACCTCGGCTGCCTCCCCCCTGGTGAGCCGCATGGACACAGAGCCCTCCATTTCAAAGGGCTCTTCCACCACTGACACCATGACCACCCCCCCCCCCCCCCCTCTCTGTGACAACTGGCCAGGTTAGGAGACAGAACAGGGAACTGTTCTGTCTCCCTTCCTGTTCACCTTGTACACCACTGACTTCCAGTACAACTCGGGGTCATGCCATCTGCAGAAGTTCTCTGATGACTCTGCAGTGGTCGGGTGTATAAGGGACAGACGGGAGGAGGAGTACAGGGCAGTAGTGGATGACTTTGTGGAGTGGGCCGGTAGAAATCACCTGCTTCTGAACGTGGCCAAGACCAGAGAGATGGTGGTCGACTTCAGGAGGAAGACGACGGCTCCACAACCGCTGAGAGTTCTGGGAGAGGATGTGGACATGGTGGAGGAGTACAAGTTCCTGGGTGTCTCCATCGACAACAGACTGAACTGGAAGACCAACATCAACGCTGTGTACAAGAAGGGGATGAGTCGACTCTTTTTCTTGAGGAAACTTCGATCCTTCAACGTGTGCAGCAAGATGTTGGAGATGTTCTATCAGTCTGTTGTGGTCAGTGCACTTTACTTCTCTGTAGTCTGCTGGGGGAGCAGCATTGGAGCCGGAGACACCAACAGACTTAACAAACTAGTTAAGAAGGCCGGCTCCATCATTGGCTGCAAACAAAACAATGTGGAAAAGGTGGTGGAGAGGAGGACACTGAAGAATTATTATCCATATTGGATAACCTGGACCACCCTCTCCATCACCTACTGCAGGGACAGACTGATCCAGCTCCGCTGTCACAAGGACAGATACAGGAGAACATTCCTGCCCACTGCAATAACACTCTATAACAAATCACCTCTGGCCAGATCATCCTCCACATAACTACACACTGCTACACTGTTGTTGCACTACTGTTCAGTTTATCTAGTTAGTTAAATGAATACTATTCTATTTTATTGTATATATTGTGCATCTTTTATACTTAATTTTGTCACTTTTATTGTGTAGTATATTTTTTGTTGCTGTAGCGAACAAATTTCCCCTTGCGGGATGAATAAAGTATATATCTGTAGTATATATGAAGATAAATTATTTCAGCTTCATCCAAATAACTGCCCAGTGCTAATGATATCCGCTATCACAAAGACATTCAAAGCAAACCATAATCCTCCTTATAATTCTGTCTGCTCAAAGTATTGTAGAAAAATGTCAATAAATAGCTCTCACCA